>NC_137659.1:28270136-28707636 GCF_963422515.1 Blennius ocellaris | reverse complement strand
TAGAAGACAGCGTGGAGGCCGCACATGGCGACCCCTCCAGAGGTATTCCTCTGGGCGAATGTCCCTTCCAACTGCCGAAACTCATGCCACACACCGCTTTCAACATGGCAAATTTCACCATGGAAGAGGGGAGGACAGTGGTGACAAGAGCACGGGCAGGATCTGCCCCAGGACCATCAGGAACCACCTATAAGATCTACAAGTGCTGTCCACAGCTGTTGAAGAGGCTCGCAAAACTCCTTCGGACACTGTGGAAGAAGAAACTGGAACCTGGTCTCTGGACTCTCGCTGAGGGTTGCTTTGTGCCGAAAGAGGCAAATTCCACCAGACTTGACCAGTTTCGGGAGATCTCACTGTTGGACGTGGAGGGGAAAATGTTGTGGTCCATCGTCGGCAAACGGCTAACAACATACCTGCTTGCTAATAAGTTCATCGATCCCAGTGTCCAAAAGGGAGGAGTACCGGGATATTCCGGCTGTTTGGAACATACAGCAGTGATAAGCCAGCTTATCAACGAAGCCAAGAGCCGGCATAACTCTCTCTCTGTCGTGTGGCTGGACCTTGCCAAGGCCTATCCCAGCGTGCACACCTGCTGATCCGCAAGGCACTGGAGCACTACCGCGTTCCATCAGAGGTAGTCGAGCTGGTCATGTCGCACATGGATGCGCTGCGGATGAGGTTCACCGTGGCAGGCACCACTACCAAATGGCAAAAGCTCGAGAAAGGCATCATGGCAGGATGCACGATCTCTGTCGTCCTTTTCATTGCGGCCATGAACCTGCTACTAAAGGCAGGAGAGACGCAGTGCAGAGGCCCGAAAGCAGACGACGGCACAAGACACCCAGCCTGTCGAGCTTTCATGGACGACGTGACAGTGATGACTCCATCAATCCAGGGGACACAGTGGGTTCTGAGCGCACTGGAGAAGATGGCGACATGGTCACGCCTACAGTTTAAACCCGAAAAGTCGCGGAGCATCAGCATTCTGAAAGGGAAGCTAACAAGAAATACTTTCAGCATCCAGGGCTCTGAGATCCCAACTATTCAACACCAAGGGATCCGATGCCTTGGAAAACATTACGACAGCTCCCTAAAGGACAGCCACAACCTCAACACGACCAAAGCCCAGCTGAACACCTGGCTCAAAGCCATCGAGCACAGTCAGCTTCTCGGGAGATTCAAAGTATGGTGCTTTCAGTACGGCATCATACCGAGGCTCCAATGGCCCTTCCTACTTTACGACTTCCCCATGTCCCAAGTGGAAGGAATGGAAAGACTGTGCAGCAAGTTTCTGCGGAAGTGGCTGGGAGTCCCCCCATCCTTTAGCGCAGTCAACCTGTATAGCAAGACTTCCAAGCTTCCCTTGCCTATTGCATCAATAGTGGAGGAGTTCAAGGCCACTAAGGCAAGGGCAGTCAGCACACTCCTTTTGTCTAAGGATGGGAAAGTTCGGCACGCAAGTAAAAACATCAAATGCGGCAGAAAGTAGAAGCCCCCACAAGCGGTGACTGATGCAGAATCCCACTGGAAACACCAGGAAATTGTGGGTGTGATATGTCAGGGACGCCTGGGTCTTGGCCACTACAGCGGGAAAAGGTGGTGCAGTGCTGATGCGAGAGCCAAAAGAGGTCTTGTGGTGGAAAGAGTTCGCGAGGCAGCAGAGGAGGACCGACGGGTGAAAGCGATTGGACTCGCCTCTCAGGGTCGATGGACACAGTGGGATCAGGCACAGGAGCGGCCAATGCCTTGGAAAGAGCTGTGGCAAACCGACCAAGGGAAGTTGAGCTTTCTCCTGCGCGCTGTGACCGACCTGTTGCCCACTCCACGCAACTTGAAGATCTGGGGCAGAGAAGAAGACCCATCTTGCAACCAATGCGACGCACCCGCATGCACGCTGAACCACATCCTGACAGGGTGCCCAAAGGCGCTGGCTGAAGGGCGCTACAGATGGAGGCATGATAAGGTCCTCTCGGAAATCACCAATTGGGTGGAGCAGCAGCGGGTCAAAGCCAACAACAAGCACGCTCAACCGCCCAAAGCCATAACCTTTGTGAGGGAAGGGGAAACGGCTCGTAAGACCAGCACAACAGCCAAAAACCTACCTTCCTCCCTGCAACGCGCCTGCGACTGGGAGCTGAGTGTGGATTTGAAGAGGAAGCTCGTCTTTCCACAGGACGTGGCAGTGACCTCACTTCGACCAGACATAGTCTTGCTGTCCAGAAGCACAAAAACCATCATAGTGGCAGAGCTCACGGTGCCCTGGGAAGAGAGGCTGGACGTGTCTCACCAATTGAAGCGAGCCAAGTACCAAGACCTGATGGACGAAGCTGTCCTGAAAGGATGGCATGCAACAATTTTTCCCATCGAAGTCGGCTGCCGTGGGTTTCCCGCAAGGTCGGTGCGGTTCTTCCTCCAGAGGATGGGGCTGGAGCCCAAACAGCTGAAGAAAGCCACCAGGGAGATAGCCGCAGCAGCCGAGTCCAGCTCAAGATGGATATGGCTAAAGAGAGCTCACAGCTGGAACCCTTCCGCAGGTGAAGCCTAGTCAGTCTTCGCTGCCCCACTCAGGCGAGGTGTACAGGTTAAGGGGCGAAACACCTGTGAACCTGAGATGCCTGCTGACGATGCGGAAGGGTTCCAAAAATGTGGCTGCTTCAAGGATACCATCTTAAAGTGATGACCTGCAACCGTTTTCAGAGTAGTTCCCGCAGTTGTAGCTCATGGCAAAGCATCTTTGATGTTTACTTCACCGTAGCTTAGCTTGTATACATATTCTAGTGCAGGGGTTTCCATCTCTGATCCCGGAGGGCCCCTGTCCTTCAGGTTTTAGTTCTCTCTCTGCTTCAGTATACCTGGAACCAGATGCATCACAAAGGGGTTGGACACACAGACAATTGCCGAGGGCCCCAAGCCCTGAGGGATGGCTGATATTAGTCAATTTCAATGAAAAAACAAGAAGGCCGTTGCTGGGCTAATCCCCCGCCGGAGGGCTTTATATTTCCTCACAAAGCCAGCTGTAAGGCAGCACACTTGGTACACTAGAGGGTGTTCCATGGGTCCTAGTAGATAATTATGTAGAATCTGAAAGGTCTTCTTCATAAGCTATGTCAAAATACGTCTCCAGGGCCCAAAAGGTGTTTTTATGCACTTAGTGACCCTGTGACCTGATATGCAAATTAGGTCATGGTCACCATGGCGCCCCTTCTCCCCAGGTGGAGTGTCCATGTGTGAAGTTTGGTGACTGTGGGCCCAGGAACTGCTGAGAAATGAGGAGAAATGTTTATATGAAAATACATGTATTGTGCAACCATGACGAGCAAACTTCAGACCCTACCAATCTTCAAGGTCAAGGTCAGGTCACTTGGTGTACTGGAGGTTATCCCTGGAGTGTGTATCATGTGTGTATAACATTTCAGAGCCCTAGCTCAAAAACCTAGGCCTCCAGAGCCCAAAATGTGTTTTTAAGCACTTTGTGACCCTGTGACCTACTTAATATGCAAATTAGGTCAAGGTCACCATAGTATCCCTTCCCCCTCTGACATGTATCCACATGTGAAGTTTGGTCACTGTGGGCCCAGGGGTTGCCGAGATATAGGTAGAAACGTTCGAACGGACGGACGGACGGACGGACGGACGGAGACTGTTTCAAGATCCCCCTTCGGGGCCTATCAGCCACGGCGGGGGATAATAACGTAACTGCATTAGACATTACAACGACAGCACATTGAAAATCCCCCACACGGGTCCCTTTCCAAGTAGTGACTGACACAATTTCCAGTCGGGGGCACCCCACAGGCGGCAGATATCAGTGACACAACTTGAAAATCCTGGACACATGACAATGACACGTCAGGAACCTCCCTGCTAGGGCCAAGTCATCCACCAAACACCAGAAAAGTTCACTGCACATTTATGTCTGTTTAAAGTCAATTCAGCCATTTTCCTCTAAACACATTCACAAAGTGTGTATATATGTATATATTAATCATTCAAATTTCACAATAACAACACACTTCTGTGGTATGACAAACTTAGAGCTCAGCCTGTCACAATAACAGATTTTGCTAGATGATAAATTGTCCCAGAAATTATTGCGATTAATGATAATATTGTGGCGGCCGTTAGGACTCAGGCCTCTCACCCAGCAGGATGATGGGGAAAGGGGCGTGGCTTTAGTGCTCCCGCGCCCTGGCAGTTGCGGACTGTTCAGTATAGTTTTGGCGGTTGCTAAATAAAGACGTGTTCCTACCTTCCGCTCTGACTCATCCTTCGTCCTGCCACAATATTGCCATTATGATACAATTTTTCCACTAACATAATAATAATGGTATAATAATGCAAGTACGCCCTTTTAAAGATAAATAAACCTTTATTTGCTAAGAATATTTAAAATTGGAATTGTACTATGAAAAAAGACATTGTAAATATCCAAAATGAATCATCAAAACAACCAAAAACAATAAATAAAATGGACTGTTGGTCTCTGTTAACAAAAAATGCACTTGAGTAAAAAACGGAAAGAATAAATAAAGTATAAAGTCTCTGTTAACAAAAAATGCACTTCAATATATATTACACATTGGGCTCAGACATTAAGATATTTAACAGGTAATACTGCCAATCCAGTTCAGACCTTTGTAAACTCGCTGGCTGCAAACTGTGGAACGGATTGCCTGACGTGAAATAAATGAAAAATTCAAACATGAGGCGGGTTTCAAGAGGATATTGCCCAGACCAGGGTCATATGGCCGACGTGTTTCACGATCACTGCTCTCCTCCTCACCAGGCTCTCATGCTGCACCCAAGGTGCACCAGGTCAGGCCCCGCCTCCTCACACAAGAGTGACTGACAGGAAGCTTCAGTCCTCATTATGCTAAGGCAACTAGTTAATGAGTTAACTCATTATCCAGTGTCTTTGGTCTTTTTAATTATCATGCAATTAAATGATTTCAATATTTGATTATTGCGACAGGACTTCTTAGAGCACATATTTATTCTTACTCTACACCAATTTTGAAAGCTTTATTTTAAGAAGTAATCCAGCTTTGCTTACACAACATTCATAAGTCTTGTTGCGCCAGGAGAGGCGCACAGGACCAGCACACATTTCTATAGAGAGATGTTTGGAGGTCCTTAGATATAGAAGATATTATGACTGCATTTGCAGAAGCCCAGGCCTGCAAGCAGCAGAAGAACGTTGCACGATAAGTGGACTTCAGACATGTGTCACAATTCTTACTTCCCACTTCAATTCCTTGCTTTTTGTTGTTTTTTCACTTGGTTGCATTTTTATCATACTTAAAACTTTGCACATTTCAGTTGTGTTTGTTTTTCTGGCATTTAGATATTGTGTGTAACATTTGCCGTCATGCTGGACTTCATTTATCATAGTCCTTCTTGCCTAGGGCCCCCAGGGGGTCTACAAACAACCTTGCTTAGATCTAATGATGACGTCATCACCAAACCCTAAGGAGCCCCTCATTGCAGTCAGGTGTGTTGTACCTGGGAGGAGCTCAAACATGCAGGACAGGTGCCCTGGAGGACCAGGGTTGGAGACCTCTGTTCTAGTGGATCATTCCAGATTCCGGACGGATTGATGACCGGGTCATTAGGAGCAGCTGGTGGGGGCTGAGAGTCCTGCTCAGGGAGTAACGGTGCAGGTTGTTTGGATTAGGGGAGTGAAAAAGAGTATCTGGAGGAAACCAGCACAGGGGGAGAACATGAAAACATGAAAACTCCACATAGAAAGGCCTCAGCACATGTTGGACCCTTCTCAGTCTGAGGCCTGACCACTCACTGTGGAGTCACTGTGGAGTCACTGTGGAGTCACTGTGGAGTCACTGTGGGGTCACTGTGGAGTCACTGGGGAGTCACTGTGGAGTCACTGTGGAGTCACTGTGGAGTCACTGTGGAGTCACTGTGGGGTCACTGTGGGGTCACTGTGGAGTCACTGTGGGGTCACTGTGGAGTCACTGTGGAGTTGCTGTGGAATATCTGTGGAGTCACTGTGGAGTCACTGTGGGGTCACTGTGGAGTCACTGTGGAGTCACTGGGAAGTCACTCTGGAGTCACTGTGGAGTCACTGTGGAGTCACTGTGGAGTCACTGTGGGGTCACTGTGGAATCACTGTGGAGTCACTGTGGAGTCACTGGGAAGTCACTGTGGAGTCACTGTGGAGTCACTGGGAAGTCACTGTGGAGTCACTGTGGAGTCACTGGGAAGTCACTGTGGAGTCACTGTGGAGTTACTGTGGAGTCACTCTGGAGTCACTGTGGAATCACTGTGGAGTCACTGTGGAGTCACTGGGAAGTCACTCTGGAGTCACTGTGGAGTCACTCTGGAGTCACTGTGGAGTCACTGTGGAGTCACTGGGAAGTCACTCTGGAGTCACTGTGGAGTCACTGGGAAGTCACTGTGGAGTCACTGTGGAGTTACTGTGGAGTCACTCTGGAGTCACTGTGGAATCACTGTGGAGTCACTGTGGAGTCACTGGGAAGTCACTGTGGAGTCACTGTGGAGTCACTGGGAAGTCACTGTGGAGTCACTGTGGAGTCACTGTGGAGTCACTGTGGGGTCACTGGGGAGTCACTGTGGAGTCACTGGGGAGTCACTGTGGAGTAACTCTGGAGTCACTGTGGGGTCACTGGGGAGTTGCTGTGGAATCACTGTGGAGTCACTGTGGAGTCACTGGGAAGTCACTGTGGAGTCACTGTGGAGTCACTGTGGAGTCACTGTGGGGTCACTGGGGGGTCACTGTGGAGTCACTGGGGAGTCACTGTGGAGTCACTGGGGAGTCACTGTTGGGTCACTGGGGAGTCACTCTGGAGTCACTGTGGAGTCACTGTGGGGTCACTGTGGAGTCACTGTGGATTCACTGGGAAGTCACTCTGGAGTCACTGTGGAGTCACTGGGGAGTTGCTGTGGAATCACTGTGGAGTCACTGTGGAGTCACTGTGGAGTCACTGGGGAGTTGCTGTGGAATCACTGTGGAGTCACTGTGGAGTCACTGTGGAGTCACTGTGGAGTCACTGTGGATTCACTGGGAAGTCACTCTGGAGTCACTGTGGAGTCACTGTGGGGTCACTGTGGAGTCACTGGGAAGTCACTGTGGAGTCACTGTGGAGTCACTCTGGACTCACTATGGAGTCACTGTGGAGTCACTCTGGAGTCACTGTGGAGTCACTGTGGAGTCACTCTGGAGTCCCTGTGGAGTTACTGTGGAGTCACTGTAGAGTGACTGGGAAGTCACTCTGGAGTCACTGTGGAGTCACTGGGGAGTTGCTGTGGAATCACTGTGGAGTCACTGTGGAGTCACTGTGGGGTCACTGTGGAGTCACTGTGGATTCACTGGGAAGTCACTCTGGAGTCACTGTGGAGTCACTGTGGCGTCACTGTGGAGTCACTGGGAAGTCACTGTGGAGTCACCGTGGAGTTACTGTGGAGTCACTCTGGACTCACTATGGAGTCACTGTGGAGTCACTCTGGAGTCACTGTGGAGTCACTGTGGAGTTACTGTGGAGTCACTGTAGAGCAGTGCTTCTCAGATGGTGGGGCGAGCCCCCCTGTGGGGGCGTGGTGGGGTGTCAGGGGGGGCGTGAGGCAGGCGCGACTTTCAGTATTAGTGTCTTTATTCATGCTTGAACGATAAAAAAAGGGCCTCCAGCTCATTTTATTAATTTATTTTGATAATCAGGCGATTGTATGCAGAATGCTGGTGCAGCAACTCATACAGTGGTTTATACAGATAAACAAATAAATATTATCAGGTTCTCAATGGTAGTACAATTCGGGGGGGGGGGCGCTGAAAAAGTTTTTGTCCTCTAGGGGGGGCATGACAGAAAATAATTGAGAACCACTGCTGTAGAGAGACTGGGGAGTCACTGTGGAGTCACTGTGGAGTCACTGGGGAGTCACTGTGGAGTCACTGGGAAGTCACTGTGGAGTCACTGTGGAGTCACTCTGGAGTCACTGTGGAGTTACTGTGGAGTCACTGTGGAGTCACTGGGAAGTCACTCTGGAGTCACTGTGGAGTCACTGTGGAGTTACTGTGGAGTCACTGTGGAGTCACTGGGAAGTCACTCTGGAGTCACTGTGGAGTCACTGTGGAGTTACTGTGGAGTCACTGTGGAGTGACTGGGAAGTCACTCTGGAGTCACTGTGGGGTCACTGGGGAGTCACTCTGGAGTCACTGTGGAGTCACTGTGGGGTCACTGTGGAGTCACTGGGGAGTCACTGTGGAGTCACTGTGGAGTGACTGGGAAGTCACTCTGGAGTCACTGTGAGGTCACTGGGGAGTCACTCTGGAGTCACTGTGGAGTCACTGTGGAATCACTGTAGAGTCACTGGGGAGTCACTGTGGAATCACTGTAGAGTCACTGAGGAGTCACTGGGGAGTCACTCTGGAGTCACTCTGGAGTCACTGTGGAATCACTGGGGAGTCACTGGGGAGTCACTGGGGAGTCACTGTGGAGTCACTATGGAGTAACTCTGGAGTCACTGTGGGGTCAATGGGGAGTCACTCTGGAGTCACTGTGGAGTCACTGTGGAGTCACTCGGGAGTCACTCTGGAGTCACTGTGGATTAACTCTGGAGTCACTGTGGAGTCACTCGGGAGTCACTCTGGAGTCACTGTGGAGTCACTGTGGAGTCACTGTGGAGTCACTATGGAGTAACTCTGGAGTCACTGGGGAGTCACTCTGGAGTCACTGTGGAGTAACTCTGGAGTCATCCTGGAGTCACTGTGGAGTCACTCGGGAGTCACTCTGGAGTCACTGGGGAGTCACAGTGGAGTCACTCGGGAGTCACTGGGGAGTCACTGTGGAGTCACTGTGGAGTCACTGTAGAGTCACTGTGGAATCACTGTGGAGTCACTGTGGAATCACTGACTAAAACACCACCGCAGACTACTGCTTTCATATCACATGATGATATCTCCAGTCTTTATTCAGTTGTCTCCTACTGTAGCAGGCATGGACACTGTTAGACCTCGGATCTCCGATATGGCCTCAGAATGGCTGGCGAGCGGTTTGAGCAGTGAGTAAAATCAGGGAGGAGTCAGCTTTGCAGGTGGTCCACATCTTTCTTTCTTTGATTTTCACACGTGCCCAAAACAAAAACGTACAACGTGCTACAAATGCATTGGAGGATGGAGGAGTGTGGCTTCTCCAGCAGCAGAACAGTGAATGATGTACAAAGGTGCCTTAAATACACTTCCCTCAACTGGGTGAAACCATTAAAACTCCATAGGTACTAAAAGTTAACATTAGTGTCTAAAAACCAAGTTAAAATCATCCAAACCAAAACCCTAACTATAACTTAATGAAACAAAACTCCTATTAACCAATACCTCTAAAACCAAACACCTAAATAGTCAATTAAATCCTAAACCCTACTAAAACTATGTGCAACACCCCCACTTGCTCCTCCTCTTGGTTCAGCCCGGAACCTTCTTCAACCTGTCCGTCCCAGGGGGAATCTTTTACTGGGACACCAGCCTGAACACAAGACAAGGTAAGTGGAAACTCCTCACACACCACATCTTCAAACATTCCCAGCACACATCAACAACTAAAAGAATAAGATATTCTTAAATACACCTATTGCACATTGCTCCATTCATTGTTGTGTTTCTCCACAGGGGGCCGGACCTATCCACAACAGACCATTCAATAAATAAGTTAAAGCAACAATTGTGTGCAAATTCATTTATATATGTGCAAATATCTTGATCTTAAAGTGCCGTGTGCTTCTTAAAGTGCTGATGAACATTATAAAGTGCTGATAAAGTGCTGTGAGTGCATCAAAATAAAGGAACGAGCTTCCTGTTCGTTACAGACACGTCCACATCGCCTTGACGATTCTGAATCTGTATCAGAGTTGCTCAGTTGATGTTCGAGATACGAGTCACACCAGAGTGATGTCCTCAAATTCTCCCTCATACTTTTCTTATGAAACTCTTCAACTGCCGCTGAACAGTCTGAAATGTCAAGAATACTTCTCTTTCTCTTTGCTGTGCATCATCACTTTCCATCACTGTGTTCTGACGCCTGGTTGCAAACAAGTGTTCTTTGTGTGACGTCACGGCCAAGATGGCGGCGCTTGAGAATCACACTTATGACTTAATGTCACAATTTCTACAGAGTTGTTTACTGGCGGAGAACAACTGACAAAGACGTTTTATCATGTACTTTTATTCAAATTTATTGTAATTGTTTTTTGGGTGTCATGATCACTTTACGTGCATCATAAATGCATCTTTCTGCTTCCAGTTTTTAACAACTGTTTATTCAAACTAGTTAGCCCTGTTTGAGTGCTGCCCCCCCTGAAGAATACATTGCTGACACATATGCACATAAAGGCATCTTCCTCACACACACACACACACACACACACACACACACACACACACACACACACACACACACACACACACACACACACACACACACACACACACACACACACACACACACACACACACACACACACACACACACACACACACACACACACACACACACACACACACACACACACACACACACACACACACGCGTGCCACTTGACAAAAGCGTATACATAACCGTGTCCCTTTGTGGACTGTTGCCATGCAACATTTCTCTGATTGGGTTAGTGAAGCTCTGGTGCATGCACACACACACACACACACACACACACACACACACACACACACACACACACACACACACACACACACACACACACACACACTCTCCTTTGCCACACCCAGTGTCTCTCTCATGGGACACAGCTGCACTTCCAAGGCCGGAGAGGGAGTGTTGGAGGGAAGAGACACCAACGCTCTTGCAGGAGGGGGAAGCTCTCTCTCTCGCTCTCTCTCGCTCTCTCTCTCATTCTCCCCTCATTGTTTTTTTCCATTTCTCCCTGCTGGACTAGCTCCTCTGGGGGAATCTTGATTCAAAGCTCCGTCTCTTCTCTTTCTGTGAATCCCTTTCAATGAAACACAGTGTGAAAAGACCACAGTGCTGTGGAAGACGTGTTCATTTACCTTGATGATTTCACTGTTTTTGCTCTAAATGCGGGGTGCATCGTCTCCTCACAATGCACCAATGGCTGAATCTCAACATGCTTGTCTGATTCTGTGGCTGTGTCTGATGGAGGGAAATTAATCTCAACTTGTAGGTTTATTCTCTGTGATCTGCTTGGACTTTTGTGTTCACTGGAAATGACCTCCACTCTGACAGATGTGTTGTTCTATTTGTCTGTTTTGACAAAGTGAATTAAAAAGTGCTGTTTTCAAGCATCATAATCCTGAAATAACCCCCCCAAAAAACAAGGAGTTTCAAAGATTAGACATTGATTAGAAAATCATTCATTGTTTACAAAATTTATTCATACAAATGTTACAACACTTTCATGACATTGAGAAACACAAAACCCCATAGAAGGACTCCTGCATGTATTACGATGCCACGTTGTACTAAGGTTCACTTCAAACACATCCAGATAGATAAAGAGATCAAACATTGAAGTAAGGCGTTGGGCACGATCAGAAATATCAATAACAGGCGGTTTAGTTTTTTTCTAAAGGCTGATGGATGTTTCTTCCTTCCAAACCCTTCCAATTACATTGAAATGCACAGTCTGTAAAACAGGATGCAGAAGGGCCGTTTTCTGTGTTCAGAGGGTTCAGTAAATCACTGACCAACAACAAAACAATCACCAACACAGTCCACAGGAAACACACACACACACACTCACACACGCATATGCACACACACAGGCAAACACACAAACTGCCTGCTCCATCAACATTTACATTCTAGTGTTTTTTAATTCTTATTTTAATTCTAGAACTTATTTGCCATGCTTGAAAACGAAAGTTAAATTCTTCTATTTCCTGTGGCAGACTAAAGCCACAAGAACAAGATGAACAGAAAACCAACAACTTCTCCATGTAAGCTAATGGACTGCAGCATTGTAGGGCCACTAAAAATTGCCATCTGTCACTTGTGGCAAATTTTTTTTCTTTTTCTTTTTTTAAATCTCACATCGAAGCAAGGCACCAAAAGCCAAAAGCTGTCTCCAACTCTACACACTGGGTCGCGTCACTCAACCACTGCTCAATCAACGCCCACACACACACACACACACACACACACTGCAGAAAACAACAAGCAGTCGTCTCCAGCCGAGGATGGATAGTTTCCAAGAAGGGTGGCAGTGTTGGGGGGGGGGGGACAGGCCACTGATTAGATTGCAAGATTAAGGTAAGGGTTGGATGGGTGTTGCATAATGCTGCATTTGCATAATGTTTGAAGAAGCACATGAGATACCTCTGTTATAATAGCCAGAGGAGTGATACCCCAGCCCCCCACCCCCCACCCCTCCCCACCAGAACGTTAAGTCTCTAGTCAGTGTAACGGGTGTCAGGGGTGCCTGGGTGGGGGGGCATTACAATGTCACTTCAGCCTTCCATACATGCAACGTTTGAGCTCCTTGTTCATCCTGGAGTTCTAACAGCAGGTGAATCACCAGCAGGAGGAGAGTGAAGAGATCCACTGTCATCCATCATTCATCCAACTCAGGACTGCAGCTCAATTGATCTTATCCCAGCTAACAGTGTGTGAAGTCAGGTTCCCCCTGGAGAGATGAGCAGTCCATCACAACACACACACACACACAGTCAGTCACACACACGCACTTACATTGACATCTACGGGACATTGACAGTCACCACACACACTGAATTGTATACTGAGGGAGGACACACACACACACACACACACACACACACACACACACACACACACACACACACACACACACACACACACACACACACACACACACACACACACACACACACACACACACACACACTCAAAGGGTCAACATGCAAGCTCCACACAGAAAGGCCCCTGAAGTCCAAGTTGGTCTCAGGTGAGAGAGAATCGCGCGATCAGTGCAGTACCAGTTCCCACCACCTGAGGCACCCGTTCACATTTCTACCCACAGAAACACTGAGGTGTGTCTGGGAAACTACCCAGCCACAGTCCCAGGTATCAGAAGAAAAAGCACAATGGCATGCAGTTTGAGTTCACAAAATAAACAAGGCTCGCTGTCAGTGTTAGTTAAATCTCCTCACTGGACACAGAAACCACTTCCTGGGGTTCAGTCACTAACATGACACCCTTCCGACCAGACATCACCTCACTCAGAGGTTTTCATCTGTGTCTGTTCTTAGCAGGTTCTTCAGTATCTCCACATGAAAAGCCACCTTGACGACCATCTCCAAGGTTTTGACCTCCACTGGAAACTAGCATGACTACCATCACACCCGCCTGTCTTTCCACGGAGGCAACAAAGGCCCGCAAGCTGAGCCACTGAAGGGCGCAGAGGAGGAAACACAAGGTAATATCTAGGAGTTTAACACAAGCTGGATATGTCTGACATTAGCATGCTCACTGCTTCTTTGGGCCTGTTTAGACAAAAAAAGAAGGAAGAAAAGACAAAACAACACTAAAAAAATAGTTACAAAAATAAGTATAACATTCAATACTTTGATTGTCTTTTTTAAATCTATTTATTTTCTGTATATGTCGATGACCTTAAAAGATTCAAGCACATAATGTTGAAGGTGCACATTTATGTTTTTTTCTGACTTCTTCTTCTTTTTTTGTGTAGTATTTTTGTTACGTTTTCCCCAACATGTTTTAGCACGAAAAATAAAAATATTGGTCCACCAGGTATAACTGTGCTGTTTATCAAGTGCTTTTGTACAAAAAAGGAAAAAAATTAAACCATATTATTAGTAAAATATTCATTTTAATGGCTTTACTTCATACATAAATACATGTTGAAAGAACACAGGCGCATTTCCACTGGTTGGTCAGATATATTCTGAATGACTGTTGGATGCTCAATGGACTGAAGTATTTACAGTAGTTTGGCCTCAGCAGCGCTACAACAACGCGAGCCGACGTCCTTTGTTCCTAACTCTCTGTCTGTACCTTCTACCCAGAACCGCTGCCAGGTATTTCTGCACCGCCATCTGCTTTCTATAGCGGCTGTAGCTGTCAGTGAAGATCCCGTCTGAGTGTCTCTTGGACAGGGGCTCCGACTCCTCCTCCAGGCTGTTGTCTTCACTGGAGAGGGAGAAAAAGCAAACCAACAACAAAAAAACATGAGTGAAAGATTTACATTTTTTCACAGTACATGTCTGAACTGTGCGTAACTGAATCTCCTCGTGATATCATTAATGGTGAATAACGGGGCT
The DNA here is from genome assembly GCF_963422515.1 of Blennius ocellaris. Lineage (NCBI taxonomy): Eukaryota > Metazoa > Chordata > Actinopteri > Blenniiformes > Blenniidae > Blennius > Blennius ocellaris. Next base: position 28,693,376 of record NC_137659.1, on the reverse strand, counting down.
CTCGCTTTTATCTTATTATATACCTCCGTTTATTTTTTTTTCATTTGTAATTTTTCGTTCCGGGGAGGGTAAAAGATGACAACAATTTAGCAAAATCCAAAAGAAAAGAAAATTGCGTCATTTTAGAGAAGCATCAATTATTCCTTTATGGCCTGTATGTCTCCTTAACGCAAACTCGTGAATTAAAACAACAAACACATCGTTTCAGTCCCACAAACTCGTTTTTAAATTGAGATGCACTAAAAAGAGACAGAAAAATCACCAAAATGTGCACAAATAATTTTGATGGGTCGATATGCTTTTTCCCCATTTTTTGAAGGAATCCAAACGAAAGGAAAGCGCGCGCGTTAAACGACAGACATGACATTGCAGACGGACCTTTTATGCAGCGCAGAAGCACAAATAAAAAATAATGCCAATAAAGTAAAAATGATGACTTCATGGCTGATAAAAAAAAAATGCCCTTACCCTGCACGAATTGTCATCAGAGAATGTAGATAATGTCTCGCTGTTAACTGACCCAGGATCTCCCTCAAGGCTCTATCTAATTCTTCCTCAGCATGCCTTTCTGCTCTGAGATGATAAAAACGCCAAAAACACATAAATTGTCAGTGACTTAAAAAATAAAACCATCACAAATTAATACAACAAAAACAAAAACAAGCGCAGACAAAATGGTCAAAAGTAGCCTAAAACGTTGTCTTCAAATGCAGCAGTGAATAATAACTATCATCATATCTTTGAATAAACATTTTAGGCTACTCGGTATGAAAAGAACACCGAACAAATAAGACGAGAAACTGTTGAGAGGACAAAGACAGAAACATTATCGCAAACAGCAGAGAATCGTTGTTCAAGCCACTGCGGCTGCAGGTAAAGCGCGCGCACCTCTTCTCGGGAGGGTAGAACACCGTGTAGGCGTCGTCGCTCAGGGAGGGGGGGCTTCGTATCGCGAGCTGCTCGCTGTCAAAGCCCATGTCGGATAACGAGTTCCCGTCCTCATCGAACACGTCGTTGTCCAGTCTGGAGGTCGGAGACAGGAGAGGAGAGGAGGAACGTGACTGTGGGCAGGAAGAGCTCTGAAACACGGACAAATGTCTGCGGGCACCAGGAAGAAACCAAGAAAACCAACACATACAAATGCGCGTGGTGCTTTTATATACAATGCATTATTGACATAGAATAATGCATTGGGTGTGCAACGCATTCTGTTTTTCGTTCACACATTTTTATTTTATTTTTTTTAATTCGGCATTGTTGTTTTTAATGGGCATTATTTAATATCTAAACCCAGGCGACAGCCTCATTAATTATTTAGCAATATCAAACAATGGCCGTGAAAACGCTCGCCTTTAGTTACAGGCAAGGAACCAAAGACATTTTAATCATATTAACAGTGCTGGAACTGGCGTCAAAATTTACAATCGATGGCAACCACAAATGATACATATTTTACTGTGAAAAAGGGAAATAACTAGAATAAGTGCTCAAGGCATTGGCTTTGCCTCGCCCGTCGGTGTGACGCCAGTCACCGTCACCCGCCAGGCTTCACATCAGCTTTAATAATAGGAGTTCTGAGAAGCGTCCCACGGGACCGGTACCAAAACTCCCATATTTCCAGAGTCGTTCTACATTCAAATCACGCCCAGGTGCGCGCATGGTGGTAGCTTGTCGGGTATTTAAAAAGTGTGCGCAATTACGTGGATTTCTCTTGAAATAAAAGTGTCCGATACGAAATCATTCGAAATTATTTGCAGCTGAAGCTTAAAATTGATATCAAAGGCCGCTGCATTACATTACAACAGCTTCATGGTGAAAAATCAAAAATAGAGGATGTGTATAAATAATTGAGTACCTGATCTTAGGGTAACTTAGTCCGAGAGGTGTGCAGAAGACGCTGTAGTGCATTAAGATTCCGTAGATGAGCAGAATTAAAGTGGCTTTACTCGAACTGGCCATGCTGTCAAAAGGAGAAAACACATCAAACAGGTTACATACAATAGAACACATTTGTTTTTGTAATTCACGAGCAATTGCTGCTGCTTTCACATCGATTCAACATGAATAAAAACAATACAAGCGCATTTTCCTTCAGGTCACCTGCATCTTCTGCATGCCTGCACCAGCAAGTCATTAAAAACGGCAGATATCCACACACTTTGGAAGTTCAAAAAGAAGCCCTATTTCTGTTTGACTTTAATGTATATTCCCACTCTTGAATTGGTTGTCGGAGGATGGAACCTACCTCCTACCACGAGCGCGGGGCGGCTGGGTGCCGGGGAGGGAGGGGGCGATCCGGGCGCGGCTGGCTCGGCTGGAGTGCGAGTGTTGTCTGTCTCACGGCACTTCTGTCCCCGTGTGAAGCGCCTCCGTCGTGTCCTCTCGGTTTTGCCCCTCACAGTGCAGAAATAAGCAGGACCCCCTGTTCAGGCTGCTCGGTGGCACGGAACGGGCTCAGCGCGGACGGTTCCCCCCAGAGAACTTGCTATTGGAGCAGAGAAAACAAGTGCTGGCGGTTCCTCAGGTCTACATAGCGCTGCTCTCCAACTTTTTTTTTTTTTGCCCTCTGCCGTGATTTGCCTGTGATTTTTATCTGCGGAGCCCCCCCACCCCCCCTCCTCCTCCTCCTCCTCCTCCTCCTCCTCCTCCCTCCAATAAGTCACATAAAGGATACTATAGACGTCATCAAGCCTTCCTCCCGGAATATAACAGTACAGTTGCTCCCCCCCCCCCCCCCCCACCACCACCACGATGGAAGTTTACTTCTAAACTTTTTCTTTTTTCACGTGTCACAAACGGTAGTAAAGCACTTCAGAGACGTTTTCACGCGCCTCTTTGTGTAACATGAGCTCCTGAGCGCGTGACCACATCTCCTCTCCTCTCCTCTCCTCTTCCTGTTGCGTCACTGATCGGTCAGCAGTGACTTCATGATTATGACCCTGCTAGGAAACGATCTTCTCAGGCTGGTGACGATGGTGGTGGTGACGGGATTTAGTGATCTAATGAACAGCACGAGGCTGCGGGTCAAGAGCAAACCGCTGGTCGGCCGCTGTCCGCGGTGCTGAACCCCCCGTCCTGGCCAGGCCCTGGGACAGTGCAGCAGGGCTCTGTTACTGCACCATCACAGACTCCTATATCTTCTCCATCAGATCGCGAGGAAATAAACGAGCCGCATAATCCGATTTGCAGATTGTTCCAACAGGAAGTTCGTGCTCACAGGAGCGCTTCCACCGAGCGATGTTCCTCAATGTGCGCATCATCTGCTTGTCAAAATCACATTAAACATCAGACAAAGTGATCCGTTATGGACAATATGTGTCAATTAACAGAGAAGCAGCAAGGCCACATTTTAACAACTCTTTAAATTCAGAGTTTACAATTGATGTCGTGTCTCTCATACAAGAGGTTCATAAAATAGATTATTATTATTATATTATTAAAGCCCTTCAACAACGTCATCCCAGAATCATCAGAATGTGTGAAAGGTTGGAGGAAAGTTCAAATTCGGAAGAGAGTATCAATAAATAACCTGTGAAATGATTTAAATACAAATATTCTATTGAATTCCAAGAACAAAAATATAGAATTAATAAAGATGATTAATAAAGATGACTCATAATGCAAACAGGATTACATGTAGTTGAAACCTAAAAAGTGAAGAAGATAGTTTTATAAATAAAAGATGCCTCGTGTTGTATTTTGTTCTAAACTTTGGTTTGGCTAAAAGACTTCAAGCGGAGCTGCGATCTACAGGATCACATCCTGACACCAGAGGAAGGAAGACAAGTGTGTGAGATGAAGAGCTTTAAAAACATATGAGGAAAACAACCTTAGAAAATTAAAACACACACACACACACACACACACACACACACACACACACACACACACACACACACACACACACACACACACACACACACACACACCTGGTATCAGTGTCTCGTGTGTGCATGAAAGCAGTTTCCAGACTTGAGGCGGGAGGACGCTGTTCTCCACTTCTCTTTGGTTTCCAGCTTCGGGAGGAACGTGGTTCTAATCAGCAGCTGGAGGTCTTCCCCCTCTGCAGCACTGAACCCCACCTGTAGCATTGAACCCCACCTGCAGCACTGAACCCCACCTGCAGCGCACACACCAGGCAAGGACTTTGGCCAAAGAAAGGAGAGATTGGCGTCAGCACTGTGTTTCCTCTGACGCAAATTGACGAAAGGAGACAGTCACAGCCGGAGGGGCTCCAGAACTTGTGAACAACTGAAATCCAGCCTTGCCTCCAGACAGCGGCACTGCCCCAAACCAGCAGGTGGACAGGCAGCTCAGTGACTGTCTGATCAAACAGCGCCATCAAGAGGACGAGACGGGAACAGCGTCAAATTCAAGTGTGAGTCTGCAGGGTGAAACAACGTTCAAACAACGATGCAAAATACCTGCGTTTAGGTGAACGTACATGGAGAGTACCAGGTGAATACTTGTCTGTCCATTTGAAAACATGTCTTTCAACTATGAAACACCAGACTGGCGCGGACAACGTCCAGCAGGATCCACATCCAGAGGCCTGCATGACGACCTGTCAGCAACATGTCCAGGGTCTCTGCCTCCTGGTCCAGGGTCTCTGCCTCCTGGTCCATGGTCTCTGCTCCCTGGTCCAGGGTCTCTGCCTCCTGGTCCAGGGTCTCTGCTCCGTGGTCCAGGGTCTCTGCTCCCTGGTCCAGGGTCTCTGCCTCCTGGTCCATGGTCTCTGCTCCCTGGTCCATGGTCTCTGCTCCCTGGTCCAGGGTCTCTGCCTCCTGGTCCATGGTCTCTGCCTCCTGGTCCAGGGTCTCTGCCTCCTGGTCCATGGTCTCGGCTCCCTGGTCCAGGGTCTCTGCTCCCTGGTCCACACACTGTATGGCGAGCCCGTTTAACATGTACTAGCCGTCTGGATATGTAGTACAGATGTCAGCAATTTAATTCCTACTAGTGGAAAAGAACATTTCAGATATCAACGTCCTTCCTTCATGTAGGAATGACGTCACTTTCCCCATTCATTTGTATGGGGCATGTGATTACAGATATCATGAATTCAGTTATGAATATCCACAATGTGAGATCCTGATATCAACAATTCAATCGTGACTAGTCACAATTTCAAATCAAGAGACCTTCATCTCCCGTCCATTAAAGATATCTGTAATGGCAATTGTAGATATCTTTAATTATGTTTTAACGTGTCAGAATGACATTACAGATATCTTGAACTGGAACTACGTCTTGTCAGAATTAAATTGTAGATATCTCTAACTTGTATTCTGGCACATCAAAATCGAATTACCGATATCTTGAAACAGAGTTTTGACCCCCCAGATATCTGGCATTTTTTAACTCAAGGGGACTTTCTCTTTCCCAGCGTTGACTAATCACTCACACGGAGAAACTCAAACTACAGATTATTATATTCTGAGAATATTTAGAATTAAAACACATGCTAGAAGCAACACTGCCAAAACCAGAACAATCCTGACTTTGTGAGATTACATTGTGGAGCTGAAGTACGGGAGGCGGAGGAGGCGGAGGCAAATTTTATTTTTCATTCGAACACACACACCAACCAAACCAGCGCATACACTGTGTAACAACAACACACTACCCCGCAACCCCACCTCTCTACAAAATAAAGTTCCCCACCACCACGCAGTAACTGGGTGAATTACGACTTTAACTGATCGCCACAACATATTAATTCATCAGCAATATAAAGGGACAGCTATTATCACTCAGTTTCTCATCATTCCAACAGAAAGGTCAGGCTGAACTTCCTCACTGCTCTTCTTTTAGTTTAGATTCTCCATCCAGTTGTTGTGAGGCTCGGTTTCTCTTGTGTGAATGTTTTTTTGTTAAAATATTAATTCATCACCACGATGAGACGAGTCCTTATGCGTTCCATGAATTCATGTTTGGGCAGTTCTGTCAGTGTCATGACCTCCACCTCTGGCTCTGCCTCGTGGCAGCATTGTTTCCTTCCTCCTCCCTCCTTTCCTCTCTCCTAGGTGGGCGTGTCCTGCATGCTGTGAGGTGGAGGAGTGCAGTGCTGATTACCTGAGGTCTCTCACCTGCAGCAGGGTGAGGCTTCTCTCAACAATACACCTCTCTCTCTATAAAGCTGGCATCAGATGAAGACTCGGCGTTGGACTGTAAAACTACCAACAGTTAGTGGTCCCCTGCTCTGCCTGGCCTTGCCTCAGTCTGTGTGGCTCTGTGTTAACCTGCCTCTCCTCTGCTGCAGTACCAGACCCCCCCTGCTGCACCAAGCTCCTGCCTGGGACTCTGTTCTGGACCCAGTCCAACAGCTTCAGCACCACTCCACCTCCCATGTCCTCCAGCGCCGGCCACGCCATTCCACATTCACCACTTCATTCCGGGCAGTGTGCTCCTTAGTCTCCCGCTGGGTCCATCGTTTTGTTTGGGTGGTTCTTAGCTGGAGTAGTGTGTCTGTTGTGGTACCTCTGAGTTCAGTTTTGCTAGTTTAAAGTACCTGGGTAGTCTTTAGTTCTGTCTCTTAATAAAGTGTTATGAGAGTACTCCTGATTGCTGTGTTTCTGTCCGCACCGGAGTCTCTGAGAGTGAACCGTGACAGTACGGTCCGGCCATGACGAACTCAGCGGACAATGTGACCGGCACTGATCAGGCCTCTCAGGCTCTCCTAGAGCACTGTTAGGCCTCGGATCTCCGATATGGCCTCAGAATGGCTGGCGAGCGGTTTGAGCAGTGAGTAAAATCAGGGAGGAGTCAGCTTTGCAGGTGGTCCACATCTTTCTTTCTTTGATTTTCACACGTGCCCAAAACAAAAACGTACAACGTGCTAGAAATGCATTGGAGGATGGAGGAGTGTGGCTTCTCCAGCAGCAGAACAGTGAATGATGTACAAAGGCGCCTTAAATACACTTCCCTCAACTGGGTGAAACCATTAAAACTCCATAGGTACTAAAAGTTAACATTAGTGTCTAAAAACCAAGTTAAAATCATCCAAACCAAAACCCTAACTATAACTTAATGAAACAAAACCCCTATTAACCAATACCTCTAAAACCAAACACCTAAATAGTAAATTAAATCCTAAACCCTACTAAAACTATGTGCAACACCCCCACTTGCTCCTCCTCTTGGTTCAGCCCGGAACCTTCTTCAACCTGTCCCTCCCAGGGGGAATCTTTTACTGGGACACCAGCCTGAACACAAGACAAGGTAAGTGGAAACTCCTCACACACCACATCTTCAAACATTCACAGCACACATCAACAATTAAAAGAATAAGATATTCTTAAATACACCTATTGCACATTGCTCCATTCATTGTTGTGTTTCTCCACAGGGGGCCGGACCTATCCACAACAGACCATTCAATAAATAAGTTAAAACAACAATTGTGTGCAAATTCATTTATATATGTGCAAATATCTTGATCTTAAAGTGCCGTGTGCTTCTTAAAGTGCTGATGAACATTATAAAGTGCTGATAAAGTGCTGTGAGTGCATCAAAATAAAGGAACGAGCTTCCTGTTCGTTACAAGCAGGCGCGCCATGTTGGGTCGCCACGACGTGCTGCTACGCACTTTCGTTGAGAGTAACAATGCATTGTTGAATCAAGTTTCTCAGCTAACCAATATGGCTAATTCATTAGCCACAGTTATACCTGCATCCTCAGCTGACCCGGTAGCTACCGTCCCCACTCCTAGTTCGGCGTCCCCGGACATGACACAACTCCCCTTTACTCGCGAGCCCTCTGTGCCCGTGCCGGAGCGTTATGCTGGAGATTTAGGTTCCTGTCAAGCATTTCTTACTCAGGTTTCCTTTGTGTTGGAGTTGTAGGCCCTGTCTTATGCCTCTGATAGGTCAAAAATAGCTTATTTGGTGGGGTTGTTGAAGGGCCCGGCGAGGGATTGGGGGGCATCTGTTTGGGAGAAGCGAGGTGAAATATGCTCCTCATATTCAGCCTTCACCAATGAGATGAAGAAGATATTTGACCACCCTGTTCGAGGCCTCAACGAGGACTTGAAGGACCAACTCGCCACACAAGAGAAGGCTGCCGACCTGGATACCCTCATCGCATGGACAATTAAGCTGGATAATCAATTACGGGAACTCAGACGAGAACGAAGCCAGCAAATCTGCCCAACTGCAACCCGCTTCCCGAACCCGGTTCAGGCCAGTCCAGTGAACTCCCCGTCATCTGAAACTGAACCGGAGCCCATGCAGATTGGGTGGGCGCAACTCGCACCTCAAGAGAGGAAACAACGTCAAGCCATGAATGCTTGTCTGTACTGTGGCAAGACTGGCCATTACATTGTCGCCTGCCCCAACCGTCCAGCAAAAGGGGTGGCTCACCAGTAACGGGAGGAATCCAGGTGTGCCGAACCATGACCTCCTCCCCTCCACGTCTCCAGCTGGCCGCATCTCTCTGCTGGCGAGCTCAACCTTTCCCCGTTAATGTGTTAATTGACTCTGGTGCTGAAGAAAACTTCCTGGACAGCCAACTCGCTGAGCAGCTCCAGATCCCGATCGAGCCTCTCGACGTTCCTGTTGAGGCCCGAGCACTAAATGGTCTTCCGTTAGCCCAAGTCCAGTTCGGATCTGTCCCTGTAAGGTTGGTGTTGGCTGGTAATCATCATGAAAGTCTGAGGTTTCACATTATAGATCACTCCAACCCACCTGTAGTCCTGGGTTACCCCTGGTTGAAGCTGCATGATCCCCAGATAGATTGGAGCAGAGATAAGGTCGCTGCTCTTTACCGGTCACCTGTTCCTGTGGACCTGTCCAAAGTTCCTCCAGAGTATCATGACCTGGGACGGACGGACGGATGGACGGACGGACGGACGGACGGGAGGGAGGGAGGGAGGGAGGGAGGGGGAGAGAGAGAGAGAGAGAGGGGGAGAGAGAGAGAGAGAGAGAGGGGGAGAGGGAGAGGGAGAGGGAGAGGAAGAGGAAGAGGAAGAGGAAGAGGAAGAGGGAGAGGGAGAGGGAGAGGAAGAGGAAGAGGAAGAGGAAGAGGAAGAGGGAGGGGGAGGGGGAGGGGGAGGGGGAGGGGGAGGGGGAGGGGGAGAGAGACAGAGACAGAGATTCCAAACGTCAATACGATTCAGGAGCTAGCAAAAGAAAGAAACAGTCCAAACAAGAAGAGGCTCGTGCTTCACTTGAAGGTGGGATGTTGTTGAAAACTAACCTTCGCTCATCAAAGGCGCAAGAACGGTTGAGTGGGCTGCTGTGATTAGCATGAACTCAGAAGTGGCACAGCAGCGGCCATATGATGAGCTCATTGGTGACTTTGCAGCCAGAAAATGCAGACGTGTGCATCTGTAAAGCTATTGTTCCACTGTTGATAGAGGCTGTTCATTTGATTCATTAGTAATTGTAATTTATTATTATTATTATTCTGTTATTGGAAGGGAGGCCCCAAAATAAAATCCTGCTTAGGGCCCCCACTTGGCCAGGGCCGGCCCTGCATAGCACACAACTTTTCAACACTATCACATTGTTCCTATTGGTCCCAAACGTTGTATTCAAATTTTTTTGCCCGAAATCCAGCTTTTCCTTGATTTTCAGCCAGTTCAATATTCGATCATTTGAGCCTCATTCAGAACCTTCTGGGTTTCAGGGAGCTGGACAGGCTCCACCCACATGCCCATCTTGGGAAGAGGAGGAAGTACTTCTTCTCCTTATGCCATGTGCTATTGTTTACATTCTATCTGTCACTAAGTTATGGAGAAACACTGCAACCAAACCAATAAGAAGCAGAAGGTGACCCTGAAGAAGTTGTGACTCTGCTGCTGCAGCAGGACGTGTCAGAATGTTAGTGAAACATATTGTGTGTCTGAATATGTTTATCAGCTGCACTGAAACTTTTCTTTACAAAGAAATGTGCTGTTTTAACAGCAAATAAATTGTTATTCAGACCAGCTGAGTGACTCTGCACTTATCTAACTATGTGCATGCCACACTGAGACCAGATCATTTAATGATCCTCTACATTTGCTTTATTAGAACTTTTGTGGCTAATCCAGCGTGGTTCTGGACACGTTGTGAACACTCCTCCGTGAAGTGCTGGGAGCGACATATAAAACTTTGTGAAGTCTTGTTGTAGATTCATATTAAAAATCAAATCAATCCACTGGGTCCTCACAGGCTCAGATGAAAATCGACTCCTCTGCTCGTTGATACAAATAATAACTGTGCTTCTGGCGTGTTTTGACCGTATCTTCCTTCCACTGCAGGTGAAAAACAGAGTGCAGTCTGCTTGTGGCGGGTCAAGTGGAGGGTGTGTCTGGATTGGAGTTGGCTCAAAACCTCGCTGACGCTACCAAAGGTTTGCTTTCCCTTTTGCTCGTTGGAGCACACACTTTAGAAAAGATTAAACCAGCCAGAGAACGAAACGGTAGACTTTCTTCCCTTTCGGAGTGACATTCCAGGCTGCATGTCACTGGAGGATAATCATGAGAAAGTGAATTTTGCATGATATGTCTCCCTTAAGATCAGAAGCAGCAAGGCGGGAGGGCCGTGGTCCTGGGAGAAGGAGGGATGAAGAAGGTTTTTAGAGATGGTTCAATTCACACACTCATCTGGTCAATACTCTTTTTTTATAGGCATCATGCGTGCGTGAACGTGTGTGTGTTTTGTTTCTGCCCCTGCTGTTCCCACACAAGGTTGAAATAAAGTTGTCCATTTCAAGCACTGCCACCCGTCTGCTCCCACCTTCCGGCACTTTTCACCCCCTTGTGTTGCAGGAACCTATCATTATTTTCTCGTTCTCTGACCTGCTGTAAACCCTGGGCTGAATGTCACCAATGATGAACAGCTGATCCCATTTAGGGGCTGCTGCCTTTTTGGACAGTACAGTATATGGTATGGAGATCTGGGCTGCCTGTGACGCCACTTCCTCCTTGCAACTTACAAGTCTCTACAGGGAAACTCATGAGTGCCCTGCACAGGGCCGGGAGAATGTGTGGCCAGTAGCATCAAAAACCAGATCAAGGATGACTGTCCAGCTGAAAAATGAGGATCCTATGGCCACTGGAGATTTTCTTTGACATATTGGATGTTGTGAAAACCTTTTTCATCTGGATGACACTGAACCCAGAGTGAAACAGAGAGAAACTCCAGATGCCTCGTTCTCAAAGAACTGGGGCAGGTTTGGTGAGGCCTCAAATCCAGACCAAATATGTTCCAAGAACCCTCCCTCTGCAGTCATCAAGAGGAGGATTCAGGACAATGCTGGTGCCACACCCACTGTAACAACACAACATACCACTTAGCATCTCCTTAACCCCAACCTCTGGATTGCCAGTCTCTGCTTCCCTGCCTCTTTCCCATCCTTCTCCTTCTGTTGAATGGCTCTCACCCTGGTCTCCACCTCTCCTGTGGGTCCCCCTCCAGTGTCCTCTTCTCTAGCGACACCCACTCCCCATCCTGGGGGGTCTTGTTAGCCCACCTCTCCATGTCTACGAGGGGGCCCTGGATGGCGGCCACGGCTACAGAGGTAGTCCCGCACCATGGCAATGGCAGTGGGTTGATCCATTCCTGCTCTGAGGGGATCTTATGGTTCAGGGTCATCCTCATGCCCGAACCTCCAGAGGTGCCTTGTCTCCCCCTCTCCTGAGTCAAACTCAACATCAGGAGCAATGATGCATCTTTCTTTATTTCATGTGTTGCTTATAAACATTTTTTCCTGATTACAACTGATTTTCTTTATTTTTACGTTTCATCAAAACCAAAACGAGTGGCACCTTTTCTTAGAAATGTGCTCTAACAAAGGTAAAGGGCAAATAATAACTATAGTCACCGTTTACATTGCTTATAATTGGGATAAGGTAATCCTGCTGAGTATTTTAAGGTAAAAATTACTTAATTATGTTGATATACAAAACGCAAAATGCAGTGGGTCCAGCAGACCCATGAACACTGGCTGATTAACAAACATACGAACACCACACAAGGGTTAAACTTGAGCAGTGAAAGTACAAACTGTTTCTAATGAAATGGTAAATGGTAAATGGTCTAGATTTATATAGCGCCTTCTAACCACACTGAGGTAGTCCCAAAGCGCTTTACATATCAGCCCACTCACCCATTCACGCTTACATTCACACACCAATGGGACAGAGCCGCCATGCAAGGCGCTAGTCGACCACTGGGAGCAATTTAGGGTTCAGTGTCTTGCCCAAGGACACTTCGACACATAGACCAGTGTAGACTGGGATCGAACCTCCGACCTCTCACTCCGAAAGACGACCACTCTACCACCTGAGCCACGGTCGGCCTAATGAAATACAATCTTTCTTTGAAAATCCCACTCAGCATCTCATCTGGAGCACAATTCCGGTGACAACTGATGAAAGTGAAAACAGCAGACAATCCAATGATTAAAACAAGTTGAACCCTCTTGAAACAGCTAAACCCATCATGTTTCAACTTGAACAGTGAACATACAAACTGTTTCTAATGAAATATAATCTTCATTCTAAAATCCTGCTCAGAATTTCGTCGAGAGCATGTTTTAGGCCAAAACTGATGAAAGTAAAATAAGACAATCCAATGACGAAAAGAATCCCTTTGTGCACCCTCCAAGTTGATGCGGTGGAAATGCCCCTTGGGTCTTCTTCGGAGGCAACAGCTACTGGTCAACAACTCTCTTTACCTAGCAGGGCATGAGGAGGAGCATCCACTAAGAAAGCAATGATGAACTGCTGGGAGAGAGAGAAAGCTAAAAAGCTCAGATTTGGATGGATAGGAGATGGTGAGAGAGTTCTCCCCATCAGTGATGTGGCCAGTAGATCCTGTGTGAAGGACTAAGGAAAGGGTGATAGATATAAGCATGCTGACCAGAAAAGAAAATAGAGGAGGGCTCCAACTGATGGGTGAAGTCTGTGTATATGGAGGAGACGTATAGGGACTATATCCAAATGTACACAGATGGATCAAAGAAGCCGGTAACAGGACCGACTGGAGCTACAGTGGTGGTGCCCGGGCATCTCCTGGAGCTCCTGCTGGCTGGGCTGAACTGGAGGAGGAGGAGGAGCTCCTGCTGGCTGGGCTGAACCGGAGGAGGAGGAGGAGGAGCTCCTGCTGGCTGGGCTGAACCGGAGGAGGAGCAGGAGGAGCTCCTGCTGGCTGGGCTGAACTGGAGGAGGAGGAGGAGGAGGAGCTCCTGCTGGCTGGGCTGAACTGGAGGAGGAGGAGCTCCTGCTGGCTGGCCTGAACTGGAGGAGGAGGAGGAGGAGGAAGAGCTCCTGCTGGCTGGGCTGAACCGGAGGAGGAGGAGGAGGAGGAGGAGGAGGAGGAGGAGGAGGAGGAGGAGCTCCTGCTGGCTGGGCTGAACCGGAGGAGGAGGAGGAGGAGGAGGAGGAGGAGGAGGAGGAGGAGGAGGAGGAGGAGGAGGAGGAGGAGGAGGAGGAGGAGGAGGAGCTCCTGCTGGCTGGGCTGAACCGGAGGAGGAGGAGGAGGAGGAGGAGCTCCTGCTGGCTGGGCTGAACCGGAGGAGGAGCAGGAGGAGCTCCTGCTGGCTGGGCTGAACCGGAGGAGGAGGAGGAGGAGCTCCTGCTGGCTGGGCTGAACCGGAGGAGGAGCAGGAGGAGCTCCTGCTGGCTGGGCTGAACTGGAGGAGGAGGAGGAGGAGGAGCTCCTGCTGGCTGGGCTGAACTGGAGGAGGAGGAGCTCCTGCTGGCTGGCCTGAACTGGAGGAGGAGGAGGAGGAGGAAGAGCTCCTGCTGGCTGGGCTGAACCGGAGGAGGAGGAGGAGGAGGAGGAGGAGGAGGAGGAGGAGGAGGAGGAGCTCCTGCTGGCTGGGCTGAACCGGAGGAGGAGGAGGAGGAGGAGGAGGAGGAGCTCCTGCTGGCTGGGCTGAACCGGAGGAGGAGGAGGAGCTCCTGCTGGCTGGCCTGAACTGGAGGAGGAGGAGGAGCTCCTGCCGGCTGGGTTGAACTTGAGGAGGAGGAGGAGCTCCTGCTGGTTGGGCTGAACCGGAGGAGGAGGAGGAGGAGGAGGAGGAGCTCCTGCTGGCTGGGCTGAACCGGAGGAGGAGGAGGAGCTCCTGCTGGCTGGGCTGAACCGGAGGAGGAGGAGGAGGAGGAGGAGGAGGAGGAGGAGGAGGAGGAGGAGGAGGAGGAGCTCCTGCTGGCTGGGCTGAACCGGAGGAGGAGGAGGAGCTCCTGCTGGCTGGGCTGAACTGGAGGAGGAGGAGGAGGAGGAGGAGGAGGAGGAGGAGGAGGAGGAGGAGGAGGAGGAGCTCCTGCTGGCTGGGCTGAACCGGAGGAGGAGGAGGAGCTCCTGCTGGCTGGGCTGAACTGGAGGAGGAGGAGGAGCTCCTGCTGGCTGGGCTGAACCGGAGGAGGAGGAGGAGCTCCTGCTGGCTGGGCTGAACTGGAGGAGGAGGAGGAGGAGGAGGAGGAGGAGGAGGAGCTCCTGCTGGCTGGGCTGAACTGGAGGAGGAGGAGGAGGAGGAGGAGGAGGAGGAGGAGCTCCTGCTGGCTGGGCTGAACCGGAGGAGGAGGAGGAGCTCCTGCTGGCTGGGCTGAACTGGAGGAGGAGGAGGAGGAGGAGCTCCTGCTGGCTGGGCTGAACCGGAGGAGAACCTCTGAGACCGTTCAGTCCACCCTCACACTCACCCTCACAGCAGTGTGTTTGAGTTTTACCGGAGGACCTCGGACACGACCAGCAAAAACAGTTTACAAACAAACAACAACATAATAATGATTGTAAACAGCCATTTTCTGCAAATTGGTATAAGGAGACAGACTGGCAGGAATATTCACAGCAAGCACACGCTGCCTATGGTTTTCCCTGCAGGAAATTTGGAGGGAGCGACTCTGTTTTCACAAGAACTGGGTCTAGGAACTGGAAGCATGCTAACGTGAGGCTAAGGGACTTAGCAGGCACAGTCACAGCAAAGAGCCCCAAGCATGCATGGCTCGCTGGAAAGACAAGGAATTGTGATGCAACACTGGAAGTGAGATTTCAGCCATGGTTTACTCTGGTCAGCTTGTGCAAAACCGCCCATATGTGTCTGCACATTTCTGGTTTCAAATGAAGTGCCACTGCGGGCTGACGTGGATTCAGCCAATTGCAGAGATGAAGCAGTGAACTGTTGGTCTCTGTTTGATTCCACACTGAGGCAAAAGCAAGAGCGAGCAAAGGTTTTCTGTACAATCCCCAAAAACGCAAGTTGCACATCACATGATATTCAAAATCACATAATTGAACTGATGAGCACGATCATAACAGCAAATTGTTCAAGATGTCGGGGAGTCATGGTTCACACATTGTGTGTTATGTAGTTGTGTGTGATGTAGTTGTGTGTTATGTGGTTGGTGTGATGTAGTTGTGTGTTATGTAGTTGTGTGTGATGTAGTTGTGTGTGATGTAGATGTGTGTTATGTAGTTGTGTGTTATTTAGTTGTGTGTTATGTAGTTGTGTGTGATGTAGTTGTGTGTTATGTAGTTGTGTGTTATATAGTTGTGTGTGATGTAGTTGTGTGTGATGTAGTTGTGTGTTATGAAGTTGTGTGTGATGTAGTTGTGTGTTATGTAGTTGTGTGTGATGTAGTTGTGTGTTATGTAGTTGTGTGTTATGTAGTTGTGTGTGATGTAGTTGTGTGTTATGTAGTTGTGTGTGATGTAGTTGTGTGTTATGTAGTTGTGTGTTATGTAGTTGTGTGTGATGTAGTTGTGTGTTATGTAGTTGTGTGATGTAGCTGTGTGTGATGTAGTTGTGTGTTATGTAGTTGTGTGTTATGTGGTTGTGTGTGATGTAGTTGTGTATTATGTAGTTGTGTGTTATGTGGTTGTGTGTGATGTAGTTGTGTGTTATGTAGTTGTGTGTTATGTGGTTGTGTGTTATGTGGTTGTGTGTGATGTAGTTGTGTGTTATGTAGTTGTGTGTTATGTGGTTGTGTGTGATGTAGTTGTGTGTTATGTGGTTGGTGTGATGTAGTTGTGTGTGATGTAGTTGTGTGTGATGTAGTTGTGTGTTATGTAGTTGTGTGTGATGTAGTTGTGTGTGATGTAGTTGTGTGTTATGTGGTTGTGTGTGATGTAGTTGTGTGTTATGTGGTTGGTGTGATGTAGTTGTGTGTTATGTAGTTGTGTGTGATGTAGTTGTGTGTGATGTAGTTGTGTGTGATGTAGTTGTGTGTTATGTAGTTGTGTGTTATGTAGTTGTGTGTTATGTAGTTGTGTGTGATGTAGTTGTGTGTGATGTAGTTGTGTGTGATGTAGTTGTGTGTTATGTAGTTGTGTGTTATGTAGTTGTGTGTGATGTAGTTGTGTGTGATGTAGTTGTGTGTTATGTAGTTGTGTGTTATGTAGTTGTGTGTGATGTAGTTGTGTGTGATGTAGTTGTGTGTTATGTAGTTGTGTGTTATGAAGTTGTGTGTGATGTAGTTGTGTGTTATGTAGTTGTGTGTGATGTAGTTGTGTGTTATGTAGTTGTGTGTGATGTAGTTGTGTGTTATGTAGTTGTGTGTGATGTAGTTGTGTGTTATGTAATTGTGTGTTATGGAGTTGTGTGTGATGTAGTTGTGTGTTATGTAGTTGTGTGATGTAGCTGTGTGTGATGTAGTTGTGTGTGATGTAGTTGTGTGTTATTTAGTTGTGTGTGATGTAGTTGTGTGTTATGTAGTTGTGTGTGATGTAGTTGTGTGTTATGTAGTTGTGTGTTATGTAGTTGTGTGTGATGTAGTTGTGTGTGATGTAGTTGTGTGTTATGTAGTTGTGTGTTATGAAGTTGTGTGTGATGTAGTTGTGTGTTATGTAGTTGTGTGTGATGTAGTTGTGTGTTATGTAGTTGTGTGTGATGTAGTTGTGTGTTATGTAGTTGTGTGTGATGTAGTTGTGTGTTATGTAATTGTGTGTTATGGAGTTGTGTGTGATGTAGTTGTGTGTTATGTAGTTGTGTGATGTAGCTGTGTGTGATGTAGTTGTGTGTGATGTAGTTGTGTGTTATTTAGTTGTGTGTGATGTAGTTGTGTGTTATGTAGTTGTGTGTTATGTGGTTGTGTGTGATGTAGTTGTGTGTTATGTAGTTGTGTGCGATGTAGTTGTGTGTTATGTAGTTGCGTTATGTGGTTGTATGTTATGTAGTTGTGTGTGATGTAGTTGTGTGTGCTATGTAGTTGTGTGTTATGTAATTGTGTGTTATGTAGTTGTGTGTGATGTAGTTGTGTGTTATGTAGTTGTGTGTTATGTAGTTGTGTGTTATGTAGTTGTGTTATGTAGTTGTGTGTTATGTAGTTGTGTGTTATGTAGTTGTGTGTTATGTAGTTGTGTTATGTAGTTGTGTGTTATGTAGTTGTGTGTTATGAAGTTGTGTGTGATGTAGTTGTGTGTTATGTAGTTGTGTTATGTGGTTGTGTGTGATGTAGTTGTGTGTTATGTAGTTGTGTGTTACGTAATTGTGTGTTACGTAGTTGTGTGTTATGTAGTTGTGTGTTATGTAGTTGTGTGTTATGAAGTTGTGTTATGTGGTTGTGTGTGATGTAGTTGTGTGTTATGTAGTTGTGTGTTACGTAATTGTGTGTTACGTAGTTGTGTGTTATGTAGTTGTGTGTGATGTAGTTGAGTGTTATGTAGTTGTGTGTGATGTAGTTGTGTGCTATGTAGTTGTGTGTTATGTAGTTGTGTGTTATGTAGTTGTGTGTTATGTAGTTGTGTGCTATGTAGTTGTGTGTTATGTAGTTGTGTGTGATGTAGTTGTGTGTGATGTAGTTGTGTGTGATGTTGTTGTGTGTTATGTAGTTGTGTGTGATGTAGTTGTGTGTTATGTAGTTGTGTGTGATGTAGTTGTGTGTTATGTAGTTGTGTGTTATGTAGTTGTGTGTTATGTAGTTGTGTGTTATGTAGTTGTGTGCTATGTAGTTGTGTGTTATGTAGTTGTGTGTGATGTAGTTGTGTGTGATGTAGTTGTGTGTGATGTTGTTGTGTGTTATGTAGTTGTGTGTGATGTAGTTGTGTGTTATGTAGTTGTGTGTGATGTAGTTGTGTGTGTTATGTAGTTGTGTGTTATGTAGTTGTGTGTTATGTAGTTCTGTGTTATGTAGTTGTGTGTGATGTAGTTTTGTGTTATGTAGTTGTGTGTTATGTGGTTGTGTGTGATGTAGTTGTGTGTTATGTAGTTGTGTGCGATGTAGTTGTGTGTTATGTAGTTGCGTTATGTGGTTGTGTGCTATGTAGTTGTGTGTGATGTAGTTGTGTGTTATGTAGTTGTGTTATGTGGTTGTGTGTTATGTAGTTGTGTGTGATGTAGTTGTGTGTGATGTAGTTGTGTGTGATGTAGTTGTGTGTGATGCAGTTGTGTGTTATGAAGCTGTGTGTTATGTAGTTGTGTGTTATGTGGTTGTATGTTACGTAGTTGTGTGTGATGTAGTTGTGTGTTATGTAGTTGTGTGTTATGTAGTTGTGTGTTATGTAGTTGTGTGTTATGAAGTTGTGTGTGATGTAGTTGTGTGTTATGTAGTTGTGTGTTATGAAGTTGTGTGTGATGAAGTTGTGTGTGATGTAGTTGTGTGTTATGTAGTTGTGTGCGATGTAGTTGTGTGTTATGTGGTTGTGTGTTATGTAGTTGTGTGTGATGTAGTTGTGTGTTATGTAGTTGTGTGTGATGTAGTTGTGTGTTATGTAGTTGTGTGTTATGAAGTTGTGTGTGATGTAGTTGTGTGTGATGTAGTTGTGTGTTAGGTAGTTGTGTGTTAGGTAGTTGTGTGTTAGGTAGTTGTGTGTTAGGAAGTTGCGTGTTAGGAAGTTGCGTGTGATGTAGTTGCGTGCTATGTAGTTGTGTGCTATGCAGTTGCGTGCTATGCAGTTGCGTGCGATGTAGTTGTGTGTTATGTAGTTGTGTGTTATGTAGTTGTGTGGCGGGGCTCTCTTTCTCCAAGGACTACTAATAATAATTACCACCACGCTCCATATGACAAGTCCAGATTTGCATTTATTTCCCTCAAAACAGTGCCGGTGCTCAGTATTTACAGTGCAAGAACAAAAATATATATTTACAGTACAAAAAAACAAAACCCAAACAAAACCTGATATCAGCTCTTCTCTTAGCTGCTGGTTTTCACGAGTTTCTTGTGACCTGTGCTCTCACAAGCACCTGCAGGGACAGACTCCCCCAATCCAGTTTCCCACTCTGCTTTTAAAGGGTAAGCCCCTCCCCCGGGCATGGGATGACTACTGTCAGCCAATCACATTCATGACAATGCATATTCCACTCCGTTTTTTAAACGGATTCTTAATTTTTCTTCCGAAGCAAACAAAACATTTTCCTCAGCAAAACGGGAAATAATTATATTCAACAAGAAAAATAAATAATTATATCAAAGTACTGCATGGTCACATGACCAAACTTTCCGTGCGGGTGAGCTACAAAGTCTCGGAGTTAGCTCCGCCCCGTCTTGGCTCTCCACTGCCGTGAGGCGTCATGTCACGGTAAGAGTCTCATGTGCATGTATGGATGTGTGAATGTGTGAATGTTTGTGTAGGTAAATCACAGCAGTCAGGTGTGCACCCCTGTCCGGCTATGCTAACGGTTGGAGAGAGAGGGCAATGAGCTAATTGAATGACCTGATGTGCAGTACGAGGGGCATGAGGAAGTGAGTGTGACGTGTATGTTTGGGTGTATGAGCGTGTGTGTGTGACAGTGTGCCGCTGCCCTGTTACTGCTCCGTCACAAGTTGTGTGTTATGTAGTTGTGTGTTATGTAGTTGTGTGTTATGTAGTTGTGTGTTATGTAATTGTGTGTTATGGAGTTGTGTGTGATATAGTTGTGTGTGATGTAGTTGTGTGTTATGTAGTTGTGTTATGTAGATGTGTGTGATGTAGTTGTGTGTTATGTAATTGTGTGTTATGTAATTGTGTGTTATGTAATTGTGTGTTATGTAGTTGTGTGTTATGTAGTTGTGTGTTATGTAGTTGTGTGTGATGTAGTTGTGTGTTATGTGGTTGTGTGTGATGTAGTTGTGTCTTATGTAGTTGTGTGTTATGTGGTTGTGTGTGATGTGGTTGTGTGTTATGTGGTTGTGTGTTATGTAGTTGTGTGTGATGTAGTTGTGTGTTATGTAGTTGTGTGTGATGTGGTTGTGTGTTATGTGGTTGTGTGTTATGTGGTTGTGTGTGATGTAGTTGTGTGTGATGTGGTTGTGTGTGATGTGGTTGTGTGTGATGTGGTTGTGTGTGATGTAGCTGTGTGTGATGTGGTTGTGTGTGATGTGGTTGTGTGTTATGTGGTTGTGTGTTATGTGGTTGTGTGTGATGTGGTTGTGTGTGATGTGGTTGTGTGCGATGTAGTTGTGTGTTATGTGGTTGTGTGTTATGTGGTTGTGTGTGATGTGGTTGTGTGTGATGTGGTTGTGTGTGATGGAGTTGTGTGTGATGTAGCTGTGTGTGATGTAGCTGTGTGTGATGTAGCTGTGTGTTATGTGGTTGCGTTATGTGGTTGTGTGCGTTATGTAATTGTGTGCGTGATGTAGTTGTGTGTGTGATGTAGTTGTGTGTGTGATGTAGTTGTGTGTGATGTGGTGGTGTGTTATGTGGTGGTGTGTTATGTGGTGGTGTGTGACGTAGTTGTGTGTGACGTGGTTGTGTGTGACGTGGTTGTGTGTGACGTAGTTGTGTGTGACGTAGTTGTGTGTTATGTGGTTGTGTGTTATGTAGTTGTGTGGCGGGGCTCTCTTTCTCCAAGGACTACTAATAATAATTACCACCACGCTCCATATGACAAGTCCAGATTTGCATTTATTTCCCTCAAAACAGTGCCGGTGCTCAGTATTTACAGTGCAAGAACAAAAATATATGTTCACAGTACAAAAAAACAAAACCCAAACAAAACCTGATATCAGCTCTTCTCTTAGCTGCTGGTTTTCACGAGTTTCTTGTGACCTGTGCTCTCACAAGCACCTGCAGGGACAGACTCCCCCAATCCAGTTTCCCACTCTGCTTTTAAAGGGTAAGCCCCTCCCCCGGGCATGGGATGACTACTGTCAGCCAATCACATTCATGACAATGCATATTCCACTCCGTTTTTTAAACGGATTCTTAATTTTTCTTCCGAAGCAAACAAAACATTTTCCCCAGCAAAACGGGAAATAATTATATTCAACAAGAAAAATAAATAATTATATCAAAGTACTGCATGGTCACATGACCAAACTTTCCGTGCGGGTGAGCTACAAAGTCTCGGAGTTAGCTCCGCCCCGTCATGGCTCTCCACTGCCGTGAGGCGTCATGTCA
The DNA here is from genome assembly GCF_963422515.1 of Blennius ocellaris. Lineage (NCBI taxonomy): Eukaryota > Metazoa > Chordata > Actinopteri > Blenniiformes > Blenniidae > Blennius > Blennius ocellaris. The sequence continues at coordinate 28,672,137 of NC_137659.1, read as the reverse complement.
CGGTAAGAGTCTCATGTGCATGTATGGATGTGTGAATGTGTAGTTGTGTGTTATGTAATTATGTGGTTGTGTTATGTAGTTGTGTGTGCTATGTAATTGTGTGCTATGTAGTTGTGTGTTATGTGGTTGTGTGTTATGTGGTTATGTGGTTGTGTTATGTAATTGTGTGTGCTATGTAGTTGTGTGTGCTATGTAGTTGTGTGTGTTATGTAGTTGCGTGTGCTATGTAGTTGTGTGTGCTATGTAGTTGTGTGTTATGTAGTTGTGTGTTATGTAATTGTGTGTTATGTAGTTGTGTGTTAGGTGGTTGCGTGTTATGTATGTTGGGATTTATGGTTGGTAATTAGCATAAATAATTACTGTAAGTAATGGATTACTGAAAGTAATAGATTACTGAATGTAATTTAGGAAAAATTGGAATTACTAATGAAGTAAACGGTTAGTTACTCATCAGCAACTCCTAGAGTAATTGAGTAATTACTCAAAAAGTTAATGAATTATCAAAAATAATTTATTAATGAAAAATTATTAATTTGCATAAATTGGTTATTTATCAAATAATAATTGAATCGGGGCACCACCAGCTAAGCTGGAAATAGCTAATACCAAATTTCAGTCTCGTTTGTCAAAAAGGGTTATTTAAGTAAAGTTAATATTTCTGTGTAAATATAACAATATTAAATAACAAGGAAGGTGTGAGATTCGAGCACAGACTGTTACAAACCAGTGAATTGTCAACAATAAATACACAATGATAACCAAGAATCGATCAATTCAGTTAAAATGCGTTTATTAACAAAAATGTATTTATTCAAAAATAATTCGTAAATCATTCATTAAAACAACACAATTAAGTAATAAACAATCAAACACGAAGATCTAATCTATTAAACAGCAAACACTATGTACAAAGAAAGAGTGAGTGTGTGTGTGTGTGTGTATGTGTGTGAGAGTGTGTGTGAGTGAGTGTGTGGAAGCCTGAGTGGGGATGCAATGACCACGAACGTCCACCAGGTGGCGGCAGGCATTGGAGGGTCAGTGTGTGTGGGTGTAATGACCTCGAACGGACACTAGATGGCGGCAGGCGTCTAGTTCGAGGCAGTACCCGGAACGACCACTAGGGGCGCGGCGGCGCACGGAGGGAGAATGCAATGACTCGACTTGTCCACCGAGTGGCGGTCTTTCAAGAGATTGCAATCACCAACGCGGCCACCAGAGGCGCTTGGCGCACTCTTTCTGGACAGCGTGACGTCACTGTGCTCGTGCACGGCTCGTGAGCCTGCTTGGAGCGCGCCTGGGGGCTCGTGGCTGAGAAATCCCAGGGACAGTGAACTACACACGGTCACAGAAGCGGGTGGAGCGGCGCACAGGAACAGCTGTTGCTGAGTTTGCGCCGCGGTTAGTGGAGCGGAGAGAAAAAGAGAGAAAAGAGAGGAAGGAGGGGGAGAAAGGGCAGTGGACAGAATATGTCCAGCTCTGCACACTGTATTGGACTGCACAGTAATCTAGAAATGATCTGTGCAAAAGGAGAGAGAGAGAGAGAGAGAGAGAGAGAGAGAGCGAGCGGGCTACACAGTGCGGAGGTTCGCGCTGATGTAAATCCAACGCGCAGACACAGATTGGTTGGAAACAGGGATCGGCGTCCCTGACTTCAACACAATAATAAAACACACAGCAATATTACAGTCACGTTATTCTCATTGCCTGCCCAGACTCTAAGCCTTACTCAGTTTGACGAGGGTGAACGTGCTGCCGGCGGCCGGGGAAAATCCGTTGATTTCCCGGCTGGAGTTTTTCTCTGGCGTCCCAGATAAACAAGCTCAACTGGTCTGTGGACAAGGAAAAATGTCCACAGGATGATCCGAGGATGATCAAGCGCTTCTTTTGAGGAGGGGGGAGAAGAAGCGGCTTCAGGTCTGCATGCGGGAGGACGGTGCGCTGGCAGCTGCACACTCGGACTCCGGTGAAGAAGGAAAAAAAAGGAAAAAGGGAAAAGTAGACGTAGTTCCACGGTGGTTGTCGGCTCGTCCGGCCAGGTGTGGAACTCCGGGCCCGGTCAGCGGGCACACGTGGCACTTCGTCTCCGTGCGAAACGGATGCGTCCGTCTTTACGCAGGTTTCACATTGGAGAGGAAGAAATCACCCCCGCGGGGGTTTTTTATATCGGTTGTTTTGGTGTCGGGTTTCCGGTGGGCTCTGGGTCATGTGGACCAATCCTGACAGAGGGCCCGCCCTGGACCTTCCAGCTGGTGAGGGAGCTCTCAGGCTCCCCCTGCCGTTGGCCTCTAGTATTGCACCTTGGAGGGGGGGTGATCCGGGGGGTGATCCGGGATCAATGGCGAACTTTTTCCATTCTGACCATGTGATCTCTTTGTTCTCAAAACGTGGTCCCCCCTCCCCCTTCCATGAGGTTGAGTGGCCCCCAACATCCCCCCTTTGGTCCGAAGAGTGGGATGCGGATCTCAGGCTTTGGAGCAAACCTGGGCCGAAACGTCTATGAGTCTGTGAATGTCCCAATGTCCTGTGAAACACAAGGTCATTTCTGTCCAACAGTTCATACATGAGGTTATTGTCCGAGCAGGGCAAGGCTAGTCTGAGCAGGGTAAGGCTAGTCTGGGCAGACCTACTATTCCTGTTCTAACTATCTAAGCCTTCATACATTTCATTTCTTACAAGTGCATCACCAGTGAACATGAAAGAGGTAGGAAAGGGGCAGGAAAGTTGAAGAACAGGAGGGAGATGGGTTAGTAGGCAGCTCGAGGACAAGTTTACAAAAGCAGAGGTACCGGATACAAGGAGTAGAGTCTGATCTGTAAACTGTGGATGTGGTTGCACCAGTGAGCAAGTGTCCAAAAGCCACCAGCCGTCTGGGGGTTTTGGTGCACCTGCTCCGGTTTGGAGTGAGAGTGAAGTGTGGTGTGTGGAGGTGCACGTGTGTGTTCCCTTCCAAAACCCAACTTTCACTACAGAGGCTTAAAACTGTAAACATTATTTCTGTTAATAATGGCTAAGTTTTGAAGAAATCACAACTCTTGGCTGTGTGGTTTCACAGAGGTTAAAATAGCACTGTCGAGACTGTCAGATGTATCTGTGAAGGTTGTATCACCGTGGTGGTGTTAGTCTTGAGAAATTGCTCAACCCGGGTTAGTGGAGCTAAGTAAGGTGGTTCTACCTGTACTGAAGCTGCTAACGGAGGAGCTAATCTCCCTTCGATCTCGTGTGAGATTTCTGACTATACACAGGGGTTATTTCTCCTAAACAATACTTGACTGGTCTAAGGCATGCTAAGTGGTGTTAACAGAGCTGGGTATGAGTTTACAGTGACTATATTTCCCTGAATGGTTCAACTCGAGCTTTGTAACTGCTCACGTTGCCTAAGGAGGCAGGGTTAGATTTCTGATGATGGCAGGGGTTAGTACATGCACCTGATGGGAATTGAGCATGCTGGTACTAAACCCTACTGATTAAAATCTGTTCTGCTCCTGGAATGGAGGTTCTCCCCCCTCGCTAGGGGAGGAGTTGACCTTACTCCGAGGGAGTAAATTGATTGAGTGGCTCTGCAGTGCAGGCCGTGACAACACTGACCTCTTCTGGCTGGTCCAGAAGGTGCAGTGTAAGGTCATTTCTCTACCAGTCATTCTTTGGAGGGAGTGGAACCTGTGGAGTGGTGTATGGTGGACCGATTGGTCACCAACACCCGTTGGAGGCTCACGTCTCCATCTGTACCACCGCTGTTGCCATACCGGAGTATGTGGGTGGTGCTGTGGGTGACTCGGTCAACCTGGGAAAATGACTGGGAGTGGTATGGTGAGTGGAGGTTGGCCTCCATTACCAAAATGTCGTACAGGGCAACCATGACACTGCGTGTGGCATGTGTGCCTGTCTGAGTCGACCAAAGATGGGAAGCTCCAGTGGCTGAACGCTTGGTTCAGAAGGAGGGCAGCAGCCGGAATGGCTGTGTCAAGATGGAGGCTCCCAATTATGACACGTTAGTCGGGCTCTGAGGTTTTGGCTGGCGTGAACTCTCCCTGCTGGGGGTTCAGTCCCATCAGTGCCACCTATGAGCCCAATGAATTCAACTTTGATGCGGCACCCCACTATGCTGAGAGCAAGTTTGGTTCACGCTACCAGAAGTTGATAAAGGACGTGTCGTGTCTCGGCTAAATGTTCCTCACAGGTACAGTGACGCATGAGGAAGTCATCCACATAAATGAGGGTTGCCGTGAGCAGCAATGTTACTCATCATGGTGTGGAGAAGGATGGTAGACACCGATGGTGGGTCTAAGTAGCCGAAGTGGCACCGGTTCCAGGCGGACTGGCGGCTGCCAAAGGAAGAAACTAGCTGCTACTGGTTAGCGGGGACCACCTTTGTGGTCCAGCACCACTTTACCGCGTATACAGCTAGAAAGAGTATGTACTGGTGTACAGAAGATGGCGGTGCCTCGAGGTCAGTGGGGACGCACGCCAGGTGGAGGTCTGTGACCCCCCTTTCGTGCGAGACCCGCGCGAAGATCGTGTGATAATCGCGGAAGACCTCAATGAATGCATCTCCTCGTTTCTGCTGTGTAAAGCGCTAGCTTTAGCAGGGTGTGGCTCGGTCTTTGACTCGAAACCTGAATAAGGTTCTCCTGGTTCAGACGCGGTCTGTTTACCTGAAGTGTCTGTATTCTCTGGTTGAGTCATCGGAGCCTGCACAACCAGGTCACCTTCAGTGCTCGGTTTTGTGCCATGGAAAACCTGTTCGAGGTTAACATGGTGAGCGCTGGTGATGGTTTTGGTTGTGGGAATGAGGAGAGCGGTGTCATGCGTGTCGTCACTGGTGGGGGACGACAGCAGGTTGTCAGTGAGAGGCACCATCAGTTCAAGATTGTGAAATGAACTGTCAGTTGACATCTCTAAAGATGGAAATGCGGTCACTTTAGTCTGACCGTGTGTCAGATTGTGGACCTGCGGGTTGGCTGAACGATTGTTCAGCTCCAGAAGAGATGTGTCACAGATCACCGGGTCGGGATCTGGACGGTGAGTCGAGGAGGCACATGAACCAGGGACCTTGGTTAAGGTCTGAAGTGACCCTGCTGAAAGTGAGCGGTGGCTCGGAACTTTAAGCAGGCCGGCGTCGGTGGCCGATCTCTCGGACCAGCGCGCCAAAGGTGTCTCCGGAACCGAGGTTCCATCCATGTGTGCACCCCCCACGGTGTGGTGGGCGTGCAAAGAAGTACTCATGTACAAAGAAGAACTCACGTCCTTCAGTGACAAGAGTAAAGAGTGATGTGCTTGAATTGGGTCTCGGCTCGTCACCTGCGGCGGATGCTGACTGTCAGGGAGCCTTGAAGTGGATTGGCTGGGGTCAAACTCTGGGAGAGACCCAAGTATTGGTAGGGGACCTCTAGACTGGATGGCATCGACTCTGCTGTTGAAAGCTTGGTGGCCTGGTTCAGGGCCAAGGGGAGTCGGGCTGGTGACTTGAGACCAAAGGCGCCATTGGTTGCAGTCAATCAGCACGGCCAGTCGGTTTAAGAGGTCCTGACCAATAAGAAGTTCCTCTGTGTTCAGGTCAGTGACATAGATGGGATGTGTCACCGACATGTCCTGGAAAGTTATGTCGACCCAGACACGTTTAGTGATGGGAGACGAGTCCTGAGTGAAGCTTCTGATGGTTGTGCTACACTCTTCCACCTGAAGTGGCTTTCCTAGGGCACGCATGGTTCTAGCAACCTGCGTGAAGGTGGCTGAACACATGAGGGTGATTTCTGACCCAGAATCAAGCAGGGCGAGGGTGTCTACACCCCCTACCATCACTGAAGTGTATACGCGGTTGGCATTGCCATTGCGTACAAGATCACCCAAGAATGTCAAAGGGGGCTCCTCTGTTGGTTCTGAGGGCCTCTTTGACCTCCTGGATCTCCTCCTCCTCCTCCTGGCAAAGCAAACTTTGTGTGCGGAGGGGAGAGGCGACCGGCCTAGTCATGTGGTCAGGGGCCGGGAGTCCGGTTCCTCAGGGGAGCCGGGTCCCTTCTGACCAGGCGGGTCCAGGTCCTGCATCACCTCCTTGATGCAGGTTTTGATCCACTGTGGGACGTCTGCGTCCCAGTGGTTTTGGGTCTGACCTCGGCCTCGGTTGTGAGACTTACCTCTCCGCTGGGAGTGGTGAGGTCTCGGTCTCCCTGATCTCTTACCTCTGTGCCGTTGTCCACCTCGTGGTCGAGGTTGTGGACATCTAACGGGTCCCCCATCCACAGCAAGTGTGGGGGAGGGGACCTCGTGACCTACAGGTGCCAGGTTCGTGTTTCCAGTCGCCTGCGTTCTCAGGACGCCTGCGTCACCATCATGGTTTTCACCTGAACTGTGGCGCAGCTCCCACACCATCTGCGCGTGTTTGCGGAGGTCTTTCATGGTGGGGTTTGTAGTCCTGCAGAACAGAGCGACATCGAACTGCACGCTGTTGTGGAGGTTGTTCATTAAGAGTGAAGCCAGGGGGGCGTCTTATGCCACGCCCCCCTGGCTGTGTGTCAAGCCCCCCCCTCACCATGGCTGCGGGGAAGCTTGATGCAGTCTGTCCCCCTCACGGGACAGCTCCAAGTCTACACTCACCTGTGGTGGGCGGTCCACCTGACTGGACCACCTCAGGATTGTAGAGACCTGGAGGAGGCTGTCCACTTGACTGGACAGCTTCAAGAATGCGCATAACTAATCTATTAAACAGCAAACACTATGTACAAAGAAAGAGTGAGTGTGTGTGCAACATGTAGTTGCGTGTTATGTAGTTGCGTGTTATGTAGTTGCGTGTTATGTAGTTGCGTGTTATGTAGTTGCGTGCTATGTAGTTGCGTGCTATGTAGTTGCGTGTTATGTAGTTGCGTGCTATGTAGTTACGTGTTATGTAGTTGTGTGCTATGTAGTTGTGTGTTATGTGGTTGTGTGTTATGTAGTTGTGTGCTATGTAGTTGTGTGCTATGTAGTTGTGTGCTATGTAGTTGTGTGTTATGTGGTTGTGTGTTATGTGGATGTGTGTTATGTAGTTGTGTGCTATGTGGTTGTGTGCTATGTGGTTGTGTGTTATGTGGTTGTGTGCTATGTAGTTGTGTGCTATGTAGTTGTGTGCTATGTAGTTGTGTGTTATGTGGATGTGTGTTATGTGGATGTGTGTTATGTAGTTGTGTGCTATGTAGTTGTGTGCTATGTAGTTGTGTGTGATGTGGTTGTGTGTGATGTAGTTGTGTGTGATGTAGTTGTGTGTGATGTAGTTGTGTCTGATGTAGTTGTGTCTGATGTAGTTGTGTGTGATGTAGTTGTGTGTGATGTAGTTGTGTGTGATGTAGTTGTGTGTGATGTAGTTGTGTGTTATGTGGTTGTGTGTTATGTGGTTGTGTTATGTAGTTGTGTGTGTTATGTAGTTGTGTGTGCTATGTAGTTGTGTGTGCTATGTAGTTGTGTGTGCTATGTAGTTGTGTGTGCTATGTAGTTGTGTGTGCTATGTAGTTGTGTGTGCTATGTAGTTGTGTGTGCTATGTAGTTGTGTGTGCTATGTAGTTGTGTGTTATGTAGTTGTGTGTTATGTAGTTGTGTTATGTAGTTGTGTTATGTAGTTGTGTGCTATGTAGTTGTGTGTTATGTAGTTGTGTGCGATGTAGTTGTGTGCGATGTGGTTGTGTGCGATGTGGTTGTGTGCGATGTGGTTGTGTGCGATGTAGTTGTGTGCGATGTAGTTGTGTGCGATGTAGTTGTGTGCGATGTAGTTGTGTGCTATGTAGTTGTGTGCTATGTAGTTGTGTGCTATGTAGTTGTGTGTGCTATGTAGTTGTGTGTGATGTGGATGTGTGTGATGTGGATGTGTGTGATGTGGATGTGTGTTATGTAGTTGTGTGCGATGTGGATGTGTGTTATGTAGTTGTGTGCGATGTAGTTGTGTGCGATGTAGTTGTGTGCGATGTAGTTGTGTGCGATGTAGTTGTGTGTGATGTAGTTGTAGTTGCGTTATGTAGTTGTGTGCTATGTAGTTGTGTGCTATGTAGTTGTAGTTGCGTTATGTGGTTGTGTGTGATGTGGTTGTGTGTGCTATGTAGTTGTGTGTGCTATGTAGTTGTGTGCTATGTAGTTGTGTGTGATGTAGTTGTGTGTGATGTAGTTGTGTGTTATGAAGCTGTGTGTTATGAAGCTGTGTGTGATGTAGTTGTGTGCTATGTGGTTGTGTGCGATGTAGTTGTGTGTTATGTAGTTGTGTTATGTGGTTGTGTGTTATGTAGTTGTGTGTTATGAAGTTGTGTGTTATGTAGTTGTGTGTGATGAAGTTGTGTGTGATGAAGTTGTGTGTGATGTAGTTGTGTGTTATGTAGTTGTGTGCGATGTAGTTGTGTGTTATGTGGTTGTGTGTTATGTAGTTGTGTGTGATGTAGTTGTGTGTGATGTAGTTGTGTGTTATGAAGTTGTGTGTGATGTAGTTGTGTGTTAGGAAGTTGTGTGTTAGGAAGTTGCGTGTGATGTAGTTGTGTGTTATGTAGTTGTGTGTTATGTAGTTGTGTGGCGGGGCTCTCTTTCTCCAAGGACTACTAATAATAATTACCACCACGCTCCATATGACAAGTCCAGATTTGCATTTATTTCCCTCAAAACAGTGCCGGTGCTCAGTATTTACAGTGCAAGAACAAAAATATATATTTACAGTACAAAAACAAAACCCAAACAAAACCTGATATCAGCTCTTCTCTTAGCTGCTGGTTTTCACGAGTTTCTTGTGACCTGTGCTCTCACAAGCACCTGCAGGGACAGACTCCCCCAATCCAGTTTCCCACTCTGCTTTTAAAGGGTAAGCCCCTCCCCCGGGCATGGGATGACTACTGTCAGCCAATCACATTCATGACAATGCATATTCCACTCCGTTTTTTAAACGGATTCTTAATCTTTCTTCCGAAGCAAACAAAACATTTTCCTCAGCAAAACGGGAAATAATTATATTCAACAAGAAAAATAAATAATTATATCAAAGTACTGCATGGTCACATGACCAAACTTTCCGTGCGGGTGAGCTACAAAGTCTCGGAGTTAGCTCCGCCCCGTCTTGGCTCTCCACTGCCGTGAGGCGTCATGTCACGGTAAGAGTCTCATGTGCATGTATGGATGTGTGAATGTGTGAATGTTTGTGTAGGTAAATCACAGCAGTCAGGTGTGCACCCCTGTCCGGCTATGCTAACGGTTGGAGAGAGAGGGCAATGAGCTAATTGAATGACCTGATGTGCAGTACGGAGGGGCATGAGGAAGTGAGTGTGACGTGTATGTTTGGGTGTATGAGCGTGTGTGTGTGACAGTGTGCCGCTGCCCTGTTACTGCTCCGTCACAAGTTGTGTGTTATGTAGTTGTGTGTGATGTAGTTGTGTGTGATGTAGTTGTGTGTTATGTAGTTGTGTTATGTAGATGTGTGTGATGTAGTTGTGTGTTATGTAGTTGTGTGTTATGTAATTGTGTGTTATGTAGTTGTGTGTTATGTAGTTGTGTGTTATGTAGTTGTGTGTGATGTAGTTGTGTGTTATGTGGTTGTGTGTGATGTGGTTGTGTGTGATGTAGTTGTGTCTTATGTAGTTGTGTGTTATGTGGTTGTGTGTTATGTGGTTGTGTGTGATGTAGTTGTGTGTGATGTGGTTGTGTGTTATGTGGTTGTGTGTGATGTAGTTGTGTGTGATGTAGTTGTGTGTGATGTAGTTGTGTGTGATGTAGTTGTGTGTTATGTGGTTGTGTGTTATGTGGTTGTGTGCGATGTAGTTGTGTGTGATGTTGTTGTGTGTGATGTTGTTGTGTGTGATGTTGTTGTGTGTGATGTTGTTGTGTGTGATGTTGTTGTGTGTTATGTTGTTGTGTGTTATGAAGTTGTGTGTGATGAAGTTGTGTGTGATGTAGTTGTGTGTGATGTGGTTGTGTGTGATGGAGTTGTGTGTGATGGAGTTGTGTGTTATGGAGTTGTGTGTGATGTGGTTGTGTGTTATGTGGTTGTGTGTTATGTGGTTGTGTGTGATGTGGTTGTGTGTTATGTGGTTGTGTGCGATGTAGTTGTGTGTTATGTGGTTGTGTGTTATGTAGTTGTGTGTGTTATGTGGTTGTGTGTGTTATGTGGTTGTGTGTGCTATGTAGTTGTGTGTGATGTAGTTGGTGTGATGTAGTTGTGTGTGATGTGGTTGTGTGTGATGTGGTTGTGTGTGATGGAGTTGTGTGTGATGGAGTTGTGTGTGATGGAGTTGTGTGTGTGATGTAGCTGTGTGTGATGTAGCTGTGTGTGATGTAGCTGTGTGTTATGTGGTTGCGTTATGTAATTGTGTGCGTTATGTAATTGTGTGCGTTATGTAGTTGTGTGCGTGATGTAGTTGTGTGCGTGATGTAGTTGTGTGTGTGATGTAGTTGTGTGTGTGATGTAGTTGTGTGTGATGTAGTTGTGTGTGATGTAGTTGTGTGTGATGTGGTGGTGTGTTATGTGGTGGTGTGTTATGTGGTTGTGTGTTATGTGGTTGTGTGTTATGTGGTTGTGTGTGATGTGGTTGTGTGTGATGTAGTTGTGTGTTATGTAGTTGTGTGCTATGTAGTTGTGTGCGATGTAGTTGTGTGCGATGTAGTTGTGTGCGATGTAGTTGTGTGCGATGTGGTTGTGTGTTATGTGGTTGTGTGTGATGTGGTTGTGTGTGATGTGGTTGTGTGTGATGTTGTTGTGTGTGATGTTGTTGTGTGTGATGTTGTTGTGTGTGATGTTGTTGTGTGTTATGTTGTTGTGTGTTATGAAGTTGTGTGTGATGAAGTTGTGTGTGATGTAGTTGTGTGTGATGTGGTTGTGTGTGATGGAGTTGTGTGTGATGGAGTTGTGTGTTATGGAGTTGTGTGTGATGGAGTTGTGTGTGATGTGGTTGTGTGTTATGTGGTTGTGTGTTATGTGGTTGTGTGTGATGTGGTTGTGTGTTATGTGGTTGTGTGTTATGTGGTTGTGTGCGATGTAGTTGTGTGCGATGTAGTTGTGTGTTATGTGGTTGTGTGTTATGTAGTTGTGTGTGTTATGTGGTTGTGTGTGCTATGTAGTTGTGTGCTATGTAGTTGTGTGCGATGTAGTTGTGTGCGATGTAGTTGTGTGCGATGTAGTTGTGTGTGATGTAGTTTTGTGTGATGGGGTTGTGTGTGATGTGGTTGTGTGTGATGTGGTTGTGTGTGATGTGGTTGTGTGTGATGTGGTTGTGTGTGATGTGGTTGTGTGTGATGTAGTTGTGTATTATGAAGTTCGTGTGTGATGTAGTTGTGTGCGATGTAGTTGTGTGTTATGTGGTTGTGTGCGATGTGGTTGTGTGTTATGTGGTTGTGTGTTATGTAGTTGTGTGTGATGTAGTTGTGTGTTATGTAGTTGTGTGTTATGTAGTTGTGTGTTATGTAGTTGTGTGCTATGTAGTTGTGTGCTATGTAGTTGTGTGTTATGTAGTTGTGTGCGACGTGGTTGTGTGCGACGTGGTTGTGTGCGACGTGGTTGTGTGCGACGTGGTTGTGTGCGACGTGGTTGTGTGCGACGTGGTTGTGTGTGTTATGTAGTTGTGTGTGCTATGTAGTTGTGTGTGCTATGTAGTTGTGTGTGCTATGTAGTTGTGTGTGCTATGTAGTTGTGTGTGCTATGTAGTTGTGTGTTATGTAATTGTGTGTTATGTAATTGTGTGTTATGTAGTTGTGTGTTATGTAGTTGTGTGTTATGTAGTTGTGTTATGTAGTTGTGTGATGTAGTTGTGTGCTATGTAGTTGTGTGTTATGTAGTTGTGTGCGATGTAGTTGTGTGCGATGTGGTTGTGTGCGATGTGGTTGTGTGCGATGTGGTTGTGTGCGATGTAGTTGTGTGCGATGTAGTTGTGTGCGATGTAGTTGTGTGCGATGTAGTTGTGTGCTATGTAGTTGTGTGTGCTATGTAGTTGTGTGTGATGTGGATGTGTGTGATGTGGATGTGTGTGATGTGGATGTGTGTTATGTAGTTGTGTGCGATGTGGATGTGTGTTATGTAGTTGTGTGCGATGTAGTTGTGTGCGATGTAGTTGTGTGCGATGTAGTTGTGTGTGATGTAGTTGTAGTTGCGTTATGTAGTTGTGTGCTATGTAGTTGTGTGCTATGTAGTTGTAGTTGCGTTATGTGGTTGTGTGTGATGTGGTTGTGTGTGCTATGTAGTTGTGTGTGCTATGTAGTTGTGTGCTATGTAATTGTGTGCTATGTAATTGTGTGTTATGTAGTTGTGTGTTATGTAGTTGTGTGTTATGTAGTTGTGTGTTATGTGGTTGTGTGTGATGTGGTTGTGTGTGATGTGGTTGTGTGTTATGTAGTTGTGTGTTATGTGGTTGTGTCTGATGTGGTTGTGTGTTATGTGGTTGTGTGTTATGTGGTTGCGTGTTATGTGGTTGCGTGCTATGTGGTTGCGTGCTATGTGGTTGCGTGTTATGTAGTTGCGTGCTATGTAGTTGCGTGTTATGTAGTTGCGTGTTATGTGGTTGCGTGCTATGTGGTTGCGTGCTATGTGGTTGCGTGTTATGTGGTTGTGTGCGATGTAGTTGTGTGCGATGTAGTTGTGTGTGATGTAGTTGTGTGTCTGATGTAGTTGTGTGTGTGATGTAGTTGTGTGTCTGATGTGGTTGTGTGTCTGATGTAGTTGTGTGTCTGATGTGGTTGTGTGTTATGTAGTTGTGTGTTATGTGGATGTGTGTTATGTAGTTGTGTGCTATGTAGTTGTGTGCTATGTAGTTGTGTGTTATGTGGTTGTGTGCTATGTAGTTGTGTTATGTAGTTGTGTGTGATGTAGTTGTGTGTCTGATGTAGTTGTGTGTCTGATGTAGTTGTGTGTGTGATGTAGTTGTGTGTCTGATGTAGTTGTGTGTCTGATGTGGTTGTGTGTTATGTGGTTGTGTGTTATGTAGTTGTGTGTTATGTGGATGTGTGCTATGTAGTTGTGTGCTATGTAGTTGTGTGCTATGTAGTTGTGTGTTATGTGGATGTGTGTTATGTGGATGTGTGTTATGTAGTTGTGTGCTATGTAGTTGTGTGCTATGTAGTTGTGTGCTATGTAGTTGTGTGCGATGTAGTTGTGTGCTATGTAGTTGTGTGCTATGTAGTTGCGTTATGTGGTTGTGTGTGCTATGTAGTTGTGTGTGCTATGTAGTTGTGTGCTATGTAATTGTGTGTTATGTAATTGTGTGTTATGTAGTTGTGTGTGATGTGGTTGTGTGTGATGTAGTTGTGTGTGATGTAGTTGTGTGTGATGTAGTTGTGTCTGATGTAGTTGTGTGTGATGTAGTTGTGTGTGATGTGGTTGTGTGCTATGTAGTTGTGTGCTATGTAGTTGTGTGTGATGTAGTTGTAGTTGCGTGATGTGGTTGTGTGTGATGTGGTTGTGTGTTATGTAGTTGTGTGTTATGTAGTTGTGTGTTATGTAGTTGTGTGTTATGTAGTTGTGTCTGATGTGGTTGCGTGTTATGTGGTTGCGTGTTATGTGGTTGCGTGCTATGTGGTTGCGTGTTATGTAGTTGCGTGCTATGTAGTTGCGTGTTATGTAGTTGCGTGCTATGTGGTTGCGTGTTATGTGGATGTGTGTTATGTGGTTGTGTGTTATGTGGATGTGTGTTATGTGGTTGTGTGTTATGTGGTTGTGTGTTATGTAGTTGTGTGGGTGATGTAGTTGTGTGTGTTATGTAGTTGTGTGTGTGATGTAGTTGTGTGTGTGCTATGTAGTTGTGTGCTATGTAGTTGTGTGCTATGTAATTGTGTGTTATGTGGTTGTGTGTTATGTGGTTGTGTGCTATGTAGTTGTGTGCTATGTAGTTGTGTGCTATGTGGATGTGTGCTATGTAGTTGTGTGCTATGTAGTTGTGTGCTATGTAGTTGTGTGCTATGTGGTTGTGTGTTATGTAGTTGTGTGCTATGTAGTTGTGTGTTATGTAGTTGTGTGCTATGTAGTTGTGTGCTATGTAGTTGTGTGTTATGTGGATGTGTGTTATGTGGATGTGTGTTATGTAGTTGTGTGCTATGTAGTTGTGTGTGATGTAGTTGTGTGTGATGTAGTTGTGTGTTATGTAGTTGTGTGCTATGTAGTTGTGTGTTATGTAGTTGCGTTATGTAGTTGTGTGTGTTATGTAGTTGTGTGTGCTATGTAGTTGTGTGTGCTATGTAGTTGTGTGTGCTATGTAGTTGTGTGTGCTATGTAGTTGTGTGTGCTATGTAGTTGTGTGTGCTATGTAGTTGTGTGTGCTATGTAGTTGTGTGCTATGTAATTGTGTGCTATGTAATTGTGTGTTATGTAGTTGTGTGTTATGTAGTTGTGTGTTATGTAGTTGTGTGTTATGTAGTTGTGTGTTATGTAGTTGTGTGTTATGTGGTTGTGTGTTATGTGGTTGTGTGTTATGTGGTTGTGTGTTATGTGGTTGTGTCTGATGTGGTTGTGTGTTATGTGGTTGCGTGTTATGTGGTTGCGTGTTATGTGGTTGCGTGCTATGTAGTTGCGTGCTATGTAGTTGCGTGTTATGTGGATGCGTGTTATGTGGATGTGTGTTATGTAGTTGTGTGCTATGTAGTTGTGTGCTATGTAGTTGTGTGTGATGTAGTTGTGTGTGATGTAGTTGTGTGTTATGTAGTTGTGTGCTATGTAGTTGTGTGTTATGTAGTTGCGTTATGTAGTTGCGTTATGTAGTTGTGTGTGCTATGTAGTTGTGTGCTATGTAATTGTGTGTTATGTAATTGTGTGTTATGTAGTTGTGTGTGATGTGGTTGTGTGTGATGTAGTTGTGTGTGATGTAGTTGTGTCTGATGTAGTTGTGTGTGATGTAGTTGTGTCTGATGTAGTTGTGTGTTATGTGGTTGTGTGTTATGTGGTTGTGTGTTATGTGGTTGTGTGTTATGTGGTTGTGTGTTATGTGGTTGTGTGTTATGTAGTTGTGTGTGCTATGTAGTTGTGTGTGCTATGTAGTTGTGTGTGCTATGTAGTTGTGTGTGTTATGTAGTTGTGTGTTATGTAATTGTGTGTTATGTAATTGTGTGTTATGTAATTGTGTGTTATGTAGTTGTGTGTGATGTAGTTGTGTGTGATGTAGTTGTGTGCGATGTAGTTGTGTGCGATGTAGTTGTGTGCGATGTAGTTGTGTGCGATGTAGTTGTGTGCTATGTAGTTGTGTGCTATGTAGTTGTGTGCTATGTAGTTGTGTGCTATGTAGTTGTGTGCTATGTGGTTGTGTGTTATGTAGTTGTGTGCTATGTAGTTGTGTGTTATGCAGTTGTGTGTTATGTAGTTGTGTGCTATGTAGTTGTGTGTGCTATGTAGTTGTGTGTGATGTGGATGTGTGTTATGTGGATGTGTGTTATGTGGATGTGTGTTATGTAGTTGTGTGCGATGTAGTTGTAGTTGCGTTATGTAGTTGTGTGCTATGTAGTTGTGTGCTATGTAGTTGTGTGTGATGTAGTTGTAGTTGCGTTATGTAGTTGTGTGCTATGTAGTTGTGTGCTATGTAGTTGTGTGTGATGTGGATGTGTGTGATGTGGATGTGTGTTATGTGGATGTGTGTTATGTAGTTGTGTGCTATGTAGTTGTAGTTGCGTTATGTAGTTGTGTGCTATGTAGTTGTGTGCTATGTAGTTGTGTGTGATGTAGTTGTAGTTGCGTTATGTGGTTGTGTGTGATGTGGTTGTGTGTGCTATGTAGTTGTGTGTGCTATGTAGTTGTGTGCTATGTAGTTGTGTGCTATGTAATTGTGTGCTATGTAATTGTGTGTTATGTAGTTGTGTGTTATGTAGTTGTGTGTTATGTAGTTGTGTGTTATGTAGTTGTGTGTTATGTGGTTGTGTGTGATGTGGTTGTGTGTTATGTAGTTGTGTGTTATGTGGTTGTGTCTGATGTGGTTGTGTGTTATGTGGTTGTGTGTTATGTGGTTGCGTGTTATGTGGTTGCGTGCTATGTGGTTGCGTGCTATGTGGTTGCGTGTTATGTAGTTGCGTGCTATGTAGTTGCGTGTTATGTAGTTGCGTGTTATGTGGTTGCGTGCTATGTGGTTGCGTGCTATGTGGTTGCGTGTTATGTGGTTGTGTGCAATGTAGTTGTGTGCAATGTAGTTGTGTGTTATGTGGATGTGTGTTATGTGGTTGTGTGTGATGTGGTTGTGTGTGATGTGGTTGTGTGTGATGTAGTTGTGTGTGTGATGTAGTTGTGTGTGTGATGTAGTTGTGTGTGTGATGTAGTTGTGTGTCTGATGTGGTTGTGTGTTATGTAGTTGTGTGTTATGTGGATGTGTGTTATGTAGTTGTGTGCTATGTAGTTGTGTGCTATGTAGTTGTGTGCTATGTAGTTGTGTTATGTAGTTGTGTGCTATGTAGTTGTGTGTTATGTGGATGTGTGTTATGTGGATGTGTGTTATGTAGTTGTGTGCTATGTAGTTGTGTGCTATGTAGTTGTGTGTGATGTAGTTGTGTGTGATGTAGTTGTGTGCGATGTAGTTGTGTGCGATGTAGTTGTGTGTGATGTAGTTGCGTTATGTGGTTGTGTGTGCTATGTAGTTGTGTGTGCTATGTAGTTGTGTGCTATGTAATTGTGTGTTATGTAATTGTGTGTTATGTAGTTGTGTGTGATGTGGTTGTGTGTGATGTAGTTGTGTGTGATGTAGTTGTGTGTGATGTAGTTGTGTCTGATGTAGTTGTGTGTGATGTGGTTGTGTGTGATGTGGTTGTGTGCTATGTAGTTGTGTGCTATGTAGTTGTGTGTGATGTAGTTGTAGTTGCGTTATGTGGTTGTGTGTGATGTGGTTGTGTGTGATGTGGTTGTGTGTTATGTAGTTGTGTGTTATGTAGTTGTGTCTGATGTGGTTGTGTGTTATGTGGTTGCGTGTTATGTGGTTGTGTGTTATGTGGTTGCGTGCTATGTGGTTGCGTGTTATGTAGTTGCGTGCTATGTAGTTGCGTGTTATGTAGTTGCGTGCTATGTGGTTGCGTGTTATGTGGTTGTGTGCAATGTAGTTGTGTGCAATGTAGTTGTGTGCAATGTAGTTGTGTGTTATGTGGATGTGTGTTATGTGGTTGTGTGTTATGTAGTTGTGTGGGTGATGTAGTTGTGTGGGTGATGTAGTTGTGTGTGTTATGTAGTTGTGTGTGTGATGTAGTTGTGTGTGTGCTATGTAGTTGTGTGCTATGTAGTTGTGTGCTATGTAATTGTGTGTTATGTGGTTGTGTGTTATGTGGTTGTGTGCTATGTAGTTGTGTGCTATGTAGTTGTGTGCTATGTAGTTGTGTGCTATGTGGATGTGTGTTATGTGGTTGTGTGCTATGTAGTTGTGTGCTATGTAGTTGTGTGCTATGTGGTTGTGTGCTATGTGGTTGTGTGTTATGTGGTTGTGTGCTATGTAGTTGTGTGCTATGTAGTTGTGTGCTATGTAGTTGTGTGTTATGTGGATGTGTGTTATGTGGATGTGTGTTATGTAGTTGTGTGCTATGTAGTTGTGTGCTATGTAGTTGTGTGTGATGTAGTTGTGTGTTATGTAGTTGTGTGCTATGTAGTTGTGTGTGCTATGTAGTTGTGTGTGCTATGTAGTTGTGTGTGCTATGTAGTTGTGTGTGCTATGTAGTTGTGTGTGCTATGTAGTTGTGTGTGCTATGTAGTTGTGTGCTATGTAATTGTGTGCTATGTAATTGTGTGTTATGTAGTTGTGTGTTATGTAGTTGTGTGTTATGTAGTTGTGTGTGATGTAGTTGTGTGTGATGTGGTTGTGTGTTATGTAGTTGTGTGTTATGTAGTTGTGTGTTATGTGGTTGTGTGTTATGTGGTTGTGTCTGATGTGGTTGTGTGTTATGTGGTTGTGTCTGATGTGGTTGTGTGTTATGTGGTTGTGTGTTATGTAATTGTGTGTTATGTGGTTGTGTGTTATGTGGTTGCGTCTGATGTGGTTGCGTGTTATGTGGTTGCGTGTTATGTGGTTGCGTGTGATGTTGTTGCGTGTGATGTAGTTGTGTGTTATGTAGTTGTGTGTTATGTGGTTGTGTGTTATGTAGTTGTGTGTTATGTAGTTGTGTGTTATGTGGTTGTGTGTTATGTGGTTGTGTCTGATGTGGTTGTGTGTTATGTGGTTGTGTGTTATGTAATTGTGTGTTATGTGGTTGTGTGTTATGTGGTTGTGTCTGATGTGGTTGCGTGTTATGTGGTTGCGTGCAATGTAGTTGTGTGCAATGTAGTTGTGTGTTATGTGGATATGTGGTTGTGTGTGTGATGTAGTTGTGTGTGTGATGTAGTTGTGTGTGTGCTATGTAGTTGTGTGTGTGCTATGTAGTTGTGTGTGTGCTATGGAGTTGTGTGTGTGCTATGGAGTTGTGTGTGTGCGATGGAGTTGTGTGTGTGCGATGGAGTTGTGTGTGTGCGATGGAGTTGTGTGTGTGCGATGGAGTTGTGTGTGTGCGATGGAGTTGTGTGTGTGATGGAGTTGTGTGTGCGATGTAGTTGTTTGTGTGTTTTGTAGTTGTGTGTTTTGTAGTTGTGTGTTACGTAGTTGTGTGTTACGTAGTTGTGTGTTATGTAGACAAGGACTTAAAAGTGCAAGAGGCTGTTATCAGTGCAGACAACAGAGTGTGACTCACTACTGTCATGCTGGTCTTCACACAAACTAACTTCTAAAGCCCCTGCATTCTCCCTTTTTGAAGCCATAAGAACAAGAATAAAGTTCGGCAGTGACGTCAGCAAGCTGCTGAAAAAAACATTTGTTGGGCAGGACTGTTCGTATTCCACAACACGGTGTCGAACTCGCAGGCCACGCCCCTTGGGGCCTGAACCCATCTGGACGAGTCAAACATTTGGATGAGACAGCAATCGACTGCGACAATGGTGGGAAGCATAGTTTTCAAGTTGATGAGAGAGGAAGAGGATGAAGAAAGACAGACGTTCAAAGCTGAGGAGGAAGAAGAATTGTTATTAAGATACGTTCCAGCGGAGGAAAAGAAGAAAAGGCGACCGCAAGATCCTGCCGAAATCGAAGGCCACGCCCCCTCACAACAGACCACGCCCACTCATAACAGGCCACGCCCACTCACAGCAGTCACATGTCTGTGAAGCGGCATTTTCACTTTTCAACTGCAGTTTATTCCTCGCCTCCTGTGCTGTCAGAAACATTTCTCTGAACTGTTTCCGTAATAAAAGAGTTTTTGTACGAATGCAATGTTTGTCCAGTTTTCACTGCAGGAGCTGAGCGCTTTGAGTGGTGCGTTCACGGGCATCACGGTATCTTAACAAGCTGCGGTGCTCAGACAGTAGCGACGTTAGAAGCTAAATATGATTAAAATAGGACTGATAGCGATTAGAGAGCCGGAACCATGAGCAGCACACGTCAGTGCTGAAGTTTGGGCAGAGCAGCTCCTACAGTTCAGCCAGGACGGCCGCCACTGCCCACAGTCATTTGTTCAGCCAGAAGGAGCTCGCCGGCGGAAGTGACGCCATTTTGTTCAGCAGCATACGTCACTGACGAACTTCCATCTTGTTCTTATGGAGGATGAATTGGCCTTTAGTCAGTGTTGTGACGGAGCCAGATGGTGTCGGGAAGAGAGGGAGGCATGCAGAAGCTTATTAAGTTTAACAGAAGTGACTTGTATTCATTGTTTCAACCACCAATTGCATTTGGTGATCGTGCATGCTATTTCTTCAGAGACCGTACATTTTTTTTGATGTGTGCAATTCCCTTGATAAATTTGAGAAAAAGCCGACTGCAGCCCAGTACAGAGGAGAGAAGCTTGGACTGGACAGCTTGACAGTGTCTGTGGTGCACAGGACACTGAACACAGGAACCTGAACCACAGGAGACAGTGCTGTGTGAGCAATGAAGCTGCTGGACTTCACAAGGCCGCCACGGAACGGAGCTTCACAGTTCTCACGTGTGTGATGCACAAAGTATGGGGGCTGATGGTCCCAGCCAATCGGATCCCACAAGCCCAAGAAACCGATCTGACCACTGCAGTCCGGCTCATTCAAAGTGCCTCCTCTCGCAGACGATCTACCATCAGAGGTGGAATTTGTGAACCTGTGGGCTGAGGGGGGAGTCCAGGAGCTGCAGGCCTGCTCCTCCACTACGCCAGTGGCCGGCCACCGGGACTCTTCCAGACCGCGAGGTGAGCGAACGCCTTGGGCAGCACCAAATACACATTCAACAGGCGAGCAGCAGGTTTTCAACTCTATTCTGAGCGAAATGGCTGCGAGTTTCAGCGAGAAGTAATGTGAAATACATGGCAGCTTTGAAGGCTTTGGAACTGGTCCAGGATGGCAGCAAAGTGAAACCACTACTGGATTCAACAAACAGAGAAATGAGTTTGTGAAAAGCATGTGCACAGGCCAGCATGAGGAGAAGTGACTGTGAGTGAAGTTGCTCAGGAGCACCTGGTATTCAGGGCCACGCCGGCCGGAACGGCTGCTTTCAAACTGCTAAGTGTGAAAACTCCTTCTCCACATTGAAGAACGTTCACCCAGCACAGATGCAGCATGTTACAGAGACGGAAGCTCGTCTCCACCAGCTGGACAAGTCCAGATTCCCAGATGGATGTGAGGAGAGGCTGTGAAGGAGGCTCCACCCCCCAGGACAGAGGAGCCTGACACTCTACTGAACGTTCCACCCCCCCAGGACAGAGGAGCCTGACACTCTACTGAAGGCTCCACCCCCCAGGACAGAGGAGCCTGACACTCTACTGAAGGCTCCACCCCCCAGGACAGAGGAGCCTGACACTCTACTGAACGTTCCACCCCCCAGGACAGAGGAGCCTGACACTCTACTGAAGGCTCCACCCCCCAGGACAGAGGAGACTGACACTCTACTGAAGGCTCCACCCCCCAGGACAGAGGAGCCTGACACTCTACTGAACGTTCCACCCCCCAGGACAGAGGAGCCTGACACTCTACTGAACGTTCCACCCCCCAGGACAGAGGAGCCTGACACTCTACTGAACGTTCCACCCCCCCAGGACAGAGGAGACTGACACTCTACTGAAGGCTCCACCCCCCAGGACAGAGGAGACTGACACTCTACTGAAGGCTCCACCCCCCAGGACAGAGGAGACTGACACTCTACTGAAGGCTCCACCCCCCAGGACAGAGGAGCCTGACACTCTACTGAAGGTTCCACCCCCCAGGACAGAGGAGACTGACACTCTACTGAAGGCTCCACCCCCCCAGGACAGAGGAGACTGACACTCTACTGAAGGCTCCACCCCCCAGGACAGAGGAGCCTGACACTCTACTGAAGGCTCCACCCCCCAGGACAGAGGAGCCTGACACTCTACTGAAGGCTCCACCCCCCAGGACAGAGGAGACTGACACTCTACTGAAGGCTCCACCCCCCAGGACAGAGGAGCCTGACACTCTACTGAACGTTCCACCCCCCAGGACAGAGGAGCCTGACACTCTACTGAACGTTCCACCCCCCAGGACAGAGGAGCCTGACACTCTACTGAACGTTCCACCCCCCAGGACAGAGGAGCCTGACACTCTACTGAACGTTCCACCCCCCAGGACAGAGGAGCCTGACACTCTACTGAAGGTTCCACCCCCCAGGACAGAGGAGACTGACACTCTACTGAAGGCTCCACCCCCCCAGGACAGAGGAGACTGACACTCTACTGAAGGCTCCACCCCCCAGGACAGAGGAGACTGACACTCTACTGAAGGCTCCACCCCCCAGGACAGAGGAGACTGACACTCTACTGAAGGCTCCACCCCCCAGGACAGAAGAGCCTGACACTCTACTGAAGGTTCCACCCCCCAGGACAGAGGAGCCTGACACTCTACTGAAGGCTCCACCCCCCAGGACAGAGGAGCCTGACACTCTACCGAAGGCTCCACCCCCCAGGACAGAGGAGCCTGACACTCTACTGAAGGTTCCACCCCCCAGGACAGAGGAGCCTGACACTCTACTGAACGTTCCACCCCCCAGGACAGAGGAGCCTGACACTCTACTGAACGTTCCACCCCCCCAGGACAGAGGAGCCTGACACTCTACAGAAGGCTCCACCCCCCAGGACAGAGGAGACTGACACTCTACTGAACGTTCCACCCCCCAGGACAGAGGAGCCTGACACTCTACTGAAGGTTCCACCCCCCAGGACAGAGGAGACTGACACTCTACTGAAGGCTCCACCCCCCAGGACAGAGGAGACTGACACTCTACTGAAGGCTCCACCCCCCAGGACAGAGGAGACTGACACTCTACTGAAGGCTCCACCCCCCAGGACAGAGGAGCCTGACACTCTACTGAAGGCAGCAGCTGCTTCTTTCACTTGATCAAACGTTGTGTTGCTCCTGTTTGTGACCAATGTGGTTATTGATCAGAGGCTCCTCCCCCCAGGACCTGGACCTCTTCCCCTGTGCCACCAGCCTCATGAACACAGCCCCCCCCCCCCATCACCACCTCCATGAAGCCAATATTTCCTGCAGCACTGTATATATGTATATATTTTTACTATTTTTTATTGTTATGTATTTAACTACTCATCCTTTGTTATTTATCTCTTCTCCTCTATATTTATCATTTTTATTATTCTTGTTCTTTGTTCCTTCCACCAACCACCAAGTCAATTTCCCTGTGCTGCTTTAAAACTACTTGGCTAATAAAAAAAACTTTCTGATTCTCATTTTATGTTGCTCTGGGTTACCTGCAGTGTTGAGCATTTAACTTTCAAAAAGAATTGAGTTAGTAACTCCGTTACTATGCTGTAAAAGTAATTACTTACTCTGCAAAGTAATTATGAAGCCAATTTTAATATTTGTACTGTTGTATCAAAGATTGTTGTGTGGTAACAGCTCCCTCTAGGGGCACAACGGGTGTTCATAGTAACGAATTAAATGAAAAAAACAGTAGATTTTTTTGCAGGTATTTATTCAAAGTGAAGAGATTGCAACTGGCCATGTGCCAAGAAATAAAAAAAGATTTGAATACTGAAAAAATAGATAATCACACATTTTGTATTTAAGTGTAAATTTAAGGCACACAAATATGAACTACATAAAAATAAAAACAAACAAACTATTAAATTGTACAATTTTCTGGATATTTACTTGTGGCAGTGTGTCATTGTCACCTGTGTCTCATCACGCTTCTATGTGGATTAGATCAAACAATTGGGCTGCACTAGTTTTCTCTATGCGTCACATGCTCGCCCCCTCGTGGTTTTGAACAGAAGGAAAAGTTGTCGTATGGAGGGAAGTACGTACATAAAATATGGCAACAACAATGGGACAAGGTGGAAAGAGGAAGACATCCAAACAGAGTGGGGGGAGTGAGGGGTGGAGGAGGCAGTAGGGGAGAAGAGACCACTCACACAAGGCTAAGAATAGAGCACACTGGCATAATGACGTCATAGGGAAACAGCAAACATTTTAGTGTGACAGCCAGAACCAGTGCAGCACTGGTGAACTGCAGAAAGTATGGGGATGAAATCTGGAACACGATGGAGGGATTGTGGAAAGAAGGAATGGAAGGAGGATGAGCGAAAAAGATACTGATGTGGGGAAAAAGAGGAAGGAGCAGAATATGTCTGAACAGGTTCTTAAAGGCAACGGGGTTATTGGGTAATAGGACCACCAGATGGCGGCAGTGCAACACCCATAGATGCAAACTGCCGTCAAACCAAAAAGGAGTAGTCGCCGTAGTAGAAGAAGAAGAAGAAGGAGACGAAGAAGAAGAAGAAGAAGAAGAAGGAGACGAAGAAGAAGAAAAAGGAGACGAAGAAGGAGACGAAGAAGAAGAAAAAGGAGAAGAAGCAGAAGAAGAAGAAGAAGACGAGGAAGAAGGGGAAGAAGAAGGAGAAGAAGCAGAAGGAGAAGAAGGAGAAGAAGCAGAAGGAGAAGAAGCAGAAGAAGAAGTAGAAGACGAAGCAGAAGCAGCCTCCTGCTGCCTGCAGCCCCGCGGAGGCGAGCTCGGTAACGTCACGTTAAGTTAACCAGACTCTGTGCAGAAACACGAGTACGAACAGACGTCAGTGTCGAATAGGTGTGTTCGGTGTCGCCACAGGTACATCCGGGGAACGGCATGTCAGCGAGAACAGCCCGGGGTTTTCTGTGAGGTGCTTTATTATTGGATGCATCGTCTTTATTGACAGTGGTATTGTTTAGTGACATGAAGCGTTAAAGCGGCACAGACGAGCCACGTTGCTCAGGACGAACCAGCTTTCATCAGAAACTATGAATCACGGTGGTTTTCAGAGCCGGGCCCCCATCAGAAACTACTCGGAATGGGTTTTTAAAGATTAGCACAGACAGACAAAATTCCATGAATATCTTAATCACTTCGATTGAAGTATGCTTAACTTTTCAACATGTTGTTTTATGGCAGCAACTCGCCACAACAGAGCAACAACCTGTGACAAGTGCAATTATGACAATTGCCAAACAGCTTGTAGGTGAAGGTTTCTGTCTTGTTGTCATTTTTATGGAGTGTGAGTGTCAGCCCTCTGGAGACCACGGCCTCTCCTCTGTTTGCATTACAAGCTGTTCCATAGTACCAACTTTCCTTTAAGAAGGACAGTTTGAGTGAAGCCACCATTCGACTGTGGAGTCATTTCATCTGAAAAAAAAATGGACTTGTACAATAATGGTATTGTTGTCATTTTTTACTTTTCCTGACCATGTCAGTGTAGTTTAAAAAAGAATGGTATCAAAATTGATTTTGCGAATATTTAATGAACAGTTGCACTGTAATTTGTCTTGATGCAAAAAGCACTAGCCACATGAACAACCTTAGATGTACTGGGTACCAGTCGCTTCCTCATGCATTCTCTTGCAGATATGAGCTGTTTTGCACTAGATGAAGAGAGTTTCCGTCTCTGCTGTCGTCTGTTCCTTCAGTGCTCTGAACAGCTGAGAGATGGCTGGAGCTGGAATGTGGTTCAAGTGAGAAAACCTCTTTATTATCACAATTGAAAGAGCCTGCACATTTGACAGTCTTTTTTAGAGTGTAAAACCTGCTGCAGCCTGGGAGGGTGGCTTAATACCAGTGTGTGGTTTGTGTCCAGGGTTCAGAGGAGGGCTACCTGAAGAAGACTGTTCTCAGGTCAGTCACCACCAAGCCAAGCTCAGAGCTCAAACAGGAGCGATCCGACTCAGAGCTGCACACGACATGTGGCTGCAGCCGAGAAGCTCAGGAACACCAAAGAGAGCAGGTGAGACAATCATTCATCCATTCATTATTCTCCACCCAAACTGCATATCACTTAGCGTCAGGAGTTGCTGAGTGGGGCTGCTCAATGTATGGGAAACGTATCGCCATCGTTGTATCTGCAAGAGCAATGAACACATTGCAAACCGCTGATTGGCCTGCAATGAATTATGCTTCCATGCGACGTGCATCCATGTTCTCTGTTAATACATTTAGCCAATCAGATGGTGCCAGACAACATGATATTCTGTCTGAGTCTGTGTGTCTGTGTCATAGTGGTGGAAACTGAGACGGGTTGTATTTCATGTTTGGTTGTGATAGGGCAGGAGTAAGAAATGCAAAAGCACAGAAATAAAGAAAAAATATACTCCTGCTGATGATGAGCTCAGAGAGGTCATAGCTTGACCTGGAAGGATCATTTCCCCCTCCCCGCTGCCCTCCCCATGTATATCTACTCCATATTATTGCACCCAATACTTTCTTATGTGTTTAGTGTCCAGATTGTGATCCAGCTTGGTTTAGTTCAGACACATAAAATAAAAAAAATACAAAAACAAGGCAGTACATAAACTAATAATATAAATAAGACAAATGGATGTCCACTACATAAATTAATTTAAGGTCACTGAAAAAGTCTATAAATGGGTTTGGGCTATGTTTAGGACCTTAATAGCTGAGTGAATGAAGGACACTCTGAATACCAGTTAGTCTGGATCGCTCTCAAAAATTGAAGCACTTCCGCCAATCAGTCTATTAAAGTTGATATAAAATGAATGCATTATTTCTACATTATGCTAAGAGCTGATTTTCAGAATATGCGCATCATTTGCTGTTGGTCTCCAAAATGTTATTAAAATCCTGCCTCAAGTGTTTGAGTTGTTCAACAAGCCAGCAGCAACTATAACATGTACATACAGAGGTACATTTGCTTTCATATGAAGGCATTATTGGGAGAAAAGCTTTCAGCACCTGTAACAGTAGAAAGTGTGGTTGTTGACAGTGATTTGTGTGTTCCAGTATATCTGAGGTCACATACTCCATACACTCGGTGTGCTGCCTGCAAACACAACACTTGGACATTCACAAATTCTTAATTACAGGTGTACAAATACTGTTTTACAGGTTAAAAAACATTCACGCTCACAGTTTTGCAACTATTGTTGCAGTTTATTTGGTTCAAAACATATTTGTTGTGACGTCGTGGACAGAATATTTAATATGTGCAAATATGAACGTGAACTTGTGTTCCCACTTTTTATTGTGTGTTAAATCATTTGTCACAACATATTTGTGTTGTTTGAAAATAGAAATTCAAATGAATAACCACGGCCTCCCTTCCCTACGAGTCACAGCTCGTCACAGGAGACGTGATGGTAGCAGCATCAAGGTCGTTGTGTTTTGAACTGCTGCTGCTAGTTTAATGATGCATGTGCCCAATGGAATCCTCCTCCTCACTCCACAATGTAGACTAAAGCGCCTCTCCTTTAATGGACTGTGGGACAAAAGCCCCTGATTGGCTGTGGTATCAGTAGAGCTCAGATCAGCACCACCTGTTGGTTACAGATGGTCGTGCACCACCTGTCTCAGTGTGGGGGCACACTTTGTTGTTGAAGCAACCACAATCTGTGACTCGGAGGGACGATTGGAGCAGTTGTAGTCACTGATCTCCATTTGTGCTTTAAAAGAACACATAGCTTTAATTGTAACGAGAGAATGCATTTTGTGATTAAGAAATAGGAAGCGGTAGAGAGTTGTTGGCTCCAGATGGATACATCACTGCTCCTTTGCCACCCCTTGCGCTACACTGATATGAATCACTGCTCCGTCTTTGGTTGTGTCATTTGCTCATTTCACCAGTGTCGGCAACACTGTGACTTCAATTACTTTGGTTTGGACCTGAAGTTCCACTGAATGTTGTATTCTGTCTTGTTTTTTTCCTCCAGTGCGCTAACTTCTCCTGTGCTGTTCCTGAACACATCAGAGGACACTCACAGGATGAAGATTGTGATGATGATGATGGGACCTGCTCTGTACCTGAAAGCAGCAGCCAGGCGCTGCAGTACGAGTACCATGTTGTGTATTCCTGTAGCTACAACACTCCTGTGCTGTACTTCAGAGCCTTCACTTTGGGTTAGTCACATGTGTGACAGTCCAAAGCCTATTGCTTTGACAAGGACAAGTTCCATAGCGCTCCTGATCCAGAGTGGAGTAGTCGGAGCAATGTCCGAGCTCCAGTGGAGGAGAATCCATCTCCTGGCACTGAAGAGCAGCAGTTTCAGTGAGGAATGTTTGGGTTCCCTGCAGTGAGCTCAACACCCAAATGACAGGAAATGGGTTCCAGGGAGAGTTTCTTCTTGAAAATATCCATTTCTTTGCATATACTACACCAAAAATCACTCACTCCGGGTGTAGTCAAAAATACAATGGAAATATGAGCCTTTGCTACCTTTACATTGGAGTATTTTGAAAGCAAGAGGCTGTATTTATTGCGTCTCACTGGAGTCCCATGAAGCTGATGTATGAGTTTGAATTGTAATCCTCTGGCCTTTATTGGTAGATAGGCCAGCAGTGGACCTCTGTCAAACCCCGTCCCACTCGTCACCGGCAACGGTAAGCCCCTAATCGGCTTCCCATGGGGACCTCACGTGAGCAGGTAAAGGCCTGTTGGGATCAACCTGTACAGCCTCGTCATGCGCTTCCTCAAGTCAGCTTTGCAATGTCTCTTCCACTGTTGAGAGGGATAATCCATGACGGTGTAACGTAGTGGCTGCAATGATCAAAATAATGGATTGTTGATTGAAAATGGACGGCTCCGTGACTCTGGTCCTCCGTCTTCGCCATTAGCAGCTTGTTGCATTTCTCCAGTGTCTCATAGTTAGCCTCCAGCGCAGTTAGCCTGTTGTCACATTCCTTCGACTTGTGAGGCAACCGGGTCGACAGTAGCCTGTCAAGTGTCCACAGGATTCCATCAGCTGAGTTCCAGCTGCCATCTTCAGTGTGGCCAGTGTTGCTGTCTGAGTGCTGAAGCAGCGTTAGCGTCTCGCTAACTGGTGGAGTGGTAGGACCTGCGCCACTGGACTCTGAGCTGGACCCTCTTGGCCAGAGTTTCCTTTCCCAGACATGTTGCTGTGCGTCTCGATTTGTCCGCAGATTAACAATAGCTAACAGAGTAAATGTGAGGTTTTGACAGTAGTTGCATGGAAAACTGTGCAGAAGCTGGTAAAGAACATGGACCTCGTTGCCATGTGAGCGTCATGTCTTCACCTCGTGAAGCATCATTAACAGCAGCTATGAAAAACTGCTGTTGGGACTTCCGAGAAAATAAACCAGTGTCAGAAAGACATTTTTTGAGGGAGGGCAATGGATTCAAACACCACGTTTCTTTCTGTATGAGCCTTGATGCAAGATCTAATCACTGTGTTGTCTTTCTGCTGTCAGAGGGGAAGAGTCTCTCGTTAGAGGAGGTGTGGAGCTTCGTTCATGCTAACTTCAGACCCCGGCTTGTGGAAAGTCCTCTGGATACCATCACTCAGCAGGTACAAGCAGCTGCTTCCAGGATTCATGTGTTGACAGTAAACGTGCACAGGATGCTCCCTGCACCATGGGTCCCGTTCTCTCATTTCTTTTTACTTCATTTTTAACGCTTTCTTTCATCATTTTGGATTTAGTCTTTAGGTGTGTTTGGTCTTTTCTCCACTTTACCCAGTATGTCTTTTATATCAGCTGTATTGCAGCAATTTTCCCAAGGATGAAAGTATTTCTATTCTACTGTACTGAAGGATTTTTATTGTCATACCATCACACGTTTTTACATGTCCTGGTAGGAAGTTCTCTTCCTGAGGCCCAGTTGACGGCAATAAAACCAACTCAGTTTCACTCCAAACTCAGGTTTTGTTGTAGTTGTGAAGGCGTTGCTCACGGACGCTATTAACGGACAAGAAGGAAGCTGATGTTGCATCACGGTGCTTAAAACTGCAGTAGTACATTTGACCACAAACTTTAAAAAGCAACAAAAGAAATTTGGCCGCAAATGTTTTTATGTATTAAACAATGACATCTGTTGATTTTCAAATTAGTTTTTTCAGTTGTGTGTATTCTTACTGCTACAAAAGTTCTGTTCCCCTTCTGGGGTTAAATCAATCAATCCATGAGTCAGTCTTCTGTCTGCATGCCAGGATGAACATAACTCACCCTCACGGTCTTCTTCAGGCTGCTTCCATTTTGGTAAGGCAGGTGAACTTACCTGCTGCATCACAGTGCTTGAACATGACCAGTGTGTCTCAGTGAGGCATCCAGTGTTTGAGCCCTGATGGCGGTTTCCTGTTTGGCTCACGAGCTGGAGGCCGATAACCAGGGAGTTCTGTCCTCAGTCAGTCTGGGCGATATAAGAGGGCGTTTAATTCATAGACAAGAAAATATTGTGGATAATCCTAAAGAATTAATAGCACACTTTGCATGCAATCCTTTCTGATGACACCAGGTGGGGCTCAACTCCACCTGTCCCCGATGACCAGTCGCCCTTGGTGTGGTCGTTGCCATAGCCTGACTTTAAAGCTGTTATATTAATGTTTTTGATATTGTGGTATGGACATTGTGAGGTTCATGTTCAATGAAATACACATGTGGACAGAGATGGGAAGATCAGTGAGTGAGAAGTTACAGGAAGTGACAGCAGAGCAGCAAACCAAAGCCAAAACGTTTCTTTTTGAGTGTGTTGAGAGGTTGTTGTATTGGTTTAGTCTACACTGGTCCAGGCATGATGTCACATTCTTAGTGAGGGAGAGATTAGTCAAATGTTCAATAGAATAGAGAAGTAGTTCCAGACTGGCACAATGTCAGATAGGAACATTAAACACAAGATATACAGTGTTTCCATAGGAACTAAACAAATGAGTAGGCAGGTAGGCAGCTTGTGACAGTTAGCAAGGGGAGCAAGGCTCCAGGGGCACCACCAGAGTTCACCAGTCTTAACATCAGTCTGGTTGGTGGTCCTGCTCTTGGTGCTCCACAGCCTCTTGTCTGGGGGGACGGGGACATTAACATCAGCCTGGTGGTCCTGCTCTTGGTGCTCCACAGCCTCTTGTCTGGGGGGACGGGGACATTAACATCAGTCTGGTGGTCCTGCTCTTGGTGCTCCACAGCCTCTTGTCTGGGGGGACGGGGACATTAACATCAGTCTGGTGGTCCTGCTCTTGGTGCTCCACAGCCTCTTGTCTGGGGGGACGGGGACATTAACGTCAGTCTGGTGGTCCTGCTCTTGGTGCTCCACAGCCTCTTGTCTGGGGGGACGGGGACATTAACGTCAGCCTGGTGGTCCTGTTCTTGGTGCTCCACAGCCTCTTGTCTGGGGGGACGGGGACATTAACATCAGTCTGGTGGTCCTGTTCTTGGTGCTCCACAGCCTCTTGTCTGGGGGGACGGGGACATTAACATCAGTCTGGTGGTCCAGCTCTTGGTGCTCCACAGCCTCTTGTCTGGGGGGACGGGGACATTAACATCAGTCTGGTGGTCCTGTTCTTGGTGCTCCACAGCCTCTTGTCTGGGGGGACGGGGACATTAACGTCAGTCTGGTGGTCCTGTTCTTGGTGCTCCACAGCCTCTTGTCTGGGGGGACGGGGACATTAACGTCAGTCTGGTGGTCCTGTTCTTGGTGCTCCACAGCCTCTTGTCTGGGGGGACGGGGACATTAACGTCAGTCTGGTGGTCCTGCTCTTGGTGCTCCACAGCCTCTTGTCTGGGGGGACGGGGACATTAACATCAGTCTGGTGGTCCTGTTCTTGGTGCTCCACAGCCTCTTGTCTGGGGGGACGGGGACATTAACATCAGTCTGGTGGTCCTGCTCTTGGTGCTCCACAGCCTCTTGTCTGGGGGGACGGGGACATTAACGTCAGTCTGGTGGTCCTGTTCTTGGTGCTCCACAGCCTCTTGTCTGGGGGGACGGGGACATTAACATCAGTCTGGTTGGTGGTCCTGTTCTTGGTGCTCCACAGCCTCTTGTCTGGGGGGACGGGGACATTAACATCAGTCTGGTGGTCCTGTTCTTGGTGCTCCACAGCCTCTTGTCTGGGGGGACGGGGACATTAACGTCAGTCTGGTGGTCCTGCTCTTGGTGCTCCACAGCCTCTTGTCTGGGGGGACGGGGACATTAACGTCAGTCTGGTGGTCCTGTTCTTGGTGCTCCACAGCCTCTTGTCTGGGGGGACGGGGACATTAACATCAGTCTGGTGGTCCTGCTCTTGGTGCTCCACAGCCTCTTGTCTGGGGGGACGGGGACATTAACATCAGCCTGGTGGTCCTGCTCTTGGTGCTCCACAGCCTCTTGTCTGGGGGGACGGGGACATTAACATCAGTCTGGTGGTCCTGCTCTTGGTGCTCCACAGCCTCTTGTCTGGAGGGACGGGGACATTAACATCAGTCTGGTGGTCCTGCTCTTGGTGCTCCACAGCCTCTTGTCTGGGGGGACGGGGACATTAACGTCAGTCTGGTGGTCCTGTTCTTGGTGCTCCACAGCCTCTTGTCTGGGGGGACGGGGACATTAACGTCAGTCTGGTGGTCCTGTTCTTGGTGCTCCACAGCCTCTTGTCTGGGGGGACGGGGACATTAACATCAGTCTGGTGGTCCTGCTCTTGGTGCTCCACAGCCTCTTGTCTGGGGGGACGGGGACAGAGAGGGAGTGTAGGCTGGGCACAGGCCTTCAGGATGCAGAGAGCCCTCGTTCTGCCTCTGCTGGAGCAAGTGTAGACCTCTCCCCACAGTCCTCTGGCAGCCTTCACCACCCTCTGCAGAGCTTCCTGGGGCCACACCGTGATGCCACAGCACGTCCCGTCACCACCACCCATCATGGGAGCACCACTGAGGCCTTGTCTCCTGTGTGTTGGTCAGGAGCACCCCCTGCTGGGCCAGCCGTTCTTCATGCTCCACCCGTGCAGGACGGAGGATTTCATGAAGCCTTTGCTGCAGGTGGCTTTGGACCAGAACAGGTAAGATTTAAGCTGAATTCAGGATGATTCTACTGCTACATGCAACACTTTCACACCACATTCCAAACTGCTATGCAAATTCTGATTTTACCTGCTTTTCCTGAATGGTCGATGCAAATGACAATCAGCATAATTTAAGTTTTCAACCTTTAGAGCACATGTGTGGAACTCCGGTCCTGGAGGGCCGCAGCCCTGCACTACTGCATGTGTCCCTGCTTCCACACAGCTGATTGCAATGAGCAGCAGGTTATGTGGCTTTGTGCTGAAGGTGATGAAGCATCAGGACGTTCAGGGGAGGAGACCTGGAAAACATGCAGAGCTTCGGCCCTCCAGGATCTGAGTTTGACACCCCTGCTTTAGAGTATATTTCAAGTATTGTTGAACACACCTCTCATTGTTAACAGAATTCTTTTTCAAGAATAAAAAAAAAAATCTAAATTATGTACAGTTTGGAGAAAAAACCAAGCCTTTGTATGCCCATAGTATCCAGTGATGCAGGGGTATTCCTTGCAGCATGAGGTGCATTGTCAAAATGATTGTGAAGTACAAAACATTTTTAGTTTGACCCTTTTTAAAAACAACAAATTGCTTGAGTCTGAGCATTCAAAGCTCGGTACAGTCCTTCATTGACGACAGGCAGCCTTCCCAATGCAGCTGCTAGCGTCTTCTCAACTTTGTGATAGATCAGAAAGCCGCCAGCTCCAATCAGCAGCATACCTGCTATCATGAATCCCAATATGTAGAGGTCCTCCACATCCTCCATGGAAAGAATGGCCAAACACAGGGACCTCCAGGAACCCCAGGAATCCAGCATGTATCCGGCTGCAAACGTCCCATCAGGACATGCAGGCTCTCCTTTGCTGATCATAGTGTCAAAAAAATGTGGTCGATCGCATTGAGAGACCAGCTGATCAAGTCCATGGTTCTGGTTAAATTCGGATGCGGGTCTGAAGAGATTCTCTTGATAGATCAGACACAAGACAGTAGGATTAGAAATAAACAGCTTTGCCTTGAAGCCATTCTTGCACTTAAAAATCGTTGTGATTTTTAAGATGCATTTTGACATTTAAGATATTTGCACTTTATATTTGATTGGATTAATTATGTTTTAGACTTTTGCCATGCAGTTTGGGGTGAGACGGGATGATTCTTTTGGGTCTTATTTATATAGAAATGATAATAGTTTTGATCTTGAATTTATGGAAATAACATTCATTGTACTTTATCTTTTTGTTTCAATGTATTTTGTGGTATTTTTCTCATCTGTCACCTTTGTGTGTGCAGGCCAGTGAACTACGTGTTGTCTTGGCTCAGTGTGGTGGGTCCTGTGGTGGGTCTGCACGTCCCTCTGCAGTACTGCACACAGCGAGCCAGGCTGAGGTGGGGGGTTCCTCTCAACGCAGCAGCTCAGAAGAGCACAAATTGAGTTGTGTTGGTTCTTTACACAGTGTGTGGCAAACGTGCATGCAACATGGGATCACTTATCAAGTGGACAGGTTTAGGAAGAACACAGCAGGGAGACCTTTGGAGGGGCAGGCGCTCCAAATCCACTAAAGGGCACATACTCCCAGGCGTGTCGTTGGGTGTCAGACTATTTAATATACAGAAAACAAGTGGTAGGTATGGAACCTGAAAGTAGTTTTAATTTAAGACGATGTGTAAAACAACCCTCAGCACACATTTGAAGCACAATGATTTAATTCAGTGAGGATTGAGAGCTGTTCTTTGATTAGGTTATTCATGGCTTCACGTGGGACTGCTGCTTGGCTGAGCAGGGATTATGGAAAGATTGTAAATAGGCTCTCGTAGGGAAACGGGGATGAGAAATGTGACCGTGGAAAATCAAGGCCTGTGAAACATGTGTTCCTTCTACTCAGTCCAATGGAGGAACTTGTACGAAACCCTCGGAGTGGCTGGAGTTACAATTTTTAAATATTTCCTCTTTGCTCAACATGGAAGAGTGGGCAAATGGAAAGAAACTTGTGGATTGTCCTAACTTTTAGAACCACAAGATATAGAGGACTCTCAATGGAATTTAAACAACCTCCAGTAGATGGCAGCAATACACCAGTGATCCCTCGAGTCTGCTTCAATCAAACAAGAACAAAGAAGTAAGGTGGCACTGAAGCCACACAATTGCAAAAGGTTTTTTTGTGTTGTGGAATGTGCTGTTGGCCCTTCTGGGCCACCATAAATGTGTCAAAATTCAATAAATACACCATTAAAAAATTCAACGTGTCATTAATTAAAGTTGGAATTAAATATTTGTCATTAATTCATTCCAATACTGACTCATTTTATGTTTAGAAAATGTTCACTATGAATTATTTCTTGGACTGGTGGTGTGCTGCTTCGTGAATGTATTTTATCTGTCAAACCTACTGACGGACC
Organism: Blennius ocellaris; assembly: GCF_963422515.1. Classification (NCBI taxonomy): domain Eukaryota; kingdom Metazoa; phylum Chordata; class Actinopteri; order Blenniiformes; family Blenniidae; genus Blennius; species Blennius ocellaris. The sequence continues at coordinate 28,637,630 of NC_137659.1, read as the reverse complement.
ATGAAATAATTACATGGCTATATAATTAAATGTGTTGGTTTGTTTTTTTATACATACAATGAATTCATATTTTAAGTAATTAATGATGCATTACATTTTTAATAGTTTGTTTATTCAATTGTGGCACATTCAGTCCTCCAGGAGATGTTTGAGTAGGTTTCTAAAGGCAATGGGTTTATTGGGGAAACTCTAGTTAAATTGTTAGTGTTCGTTTGTGCTGAAAGAATGATTATTTGTGCTGCTTTCTTTTTAAGACATTACAGTTTATTTATACAGTGATGATGCCACTCAGCCCCCAGGGTCAAATTGAAGCAAAAATGGTAGTAATCGTTTGTGCGTCCTTTGATTTTAAGATATTAAATAATATTGGAAAAGGCGTGCATGTGTGAACTTCTCAGTTCACACAGCTCCTCCACCTTTGTCAAAACTGAACAAAAATGGGCTCAATCGTTAGTGCTGGTTAGTCCTGGTTACTCCTGGTTAGTCCTGGTTGGTGCTGGTTACTCCTGGTTAGTGCTGGTTAGTCCTGGTTAGTGCTGGTTACTCCTGGTTAGTGCTGGTTAGTCCTGGTTGGTGCTGGTTACTCCTGGTTAGTGCTGGTTACTCCTGGTTAGTGCTGGTTACTCCTGGTTAGTCCTGGTTGGTGCTGGTTACTCCTGGTTAGTGCTGGTTACTCCTGGTTAGTCCTGGTTGGTGCTGGTTACTCCTGGTTAGTGCTGGTTAGTGCTGGTTACTCCTGGTTAGTGCTGGTTAGTCCTGGTTGGTGCTGGTTACTCCTGGTTAGTGCTGGTTACTCCTGGTTAGTGCTGGTTACTCCTGGTTAGTGCTGACAGAATGATGGTTTGTGCAGCTTTAGTTTTTAAGATGTACCAGTTTCTCTCCCATGTCTCTGGACATGACTGCTAGTGTTGTCATGGTTTTCCTGTTTCCAGATGGTCTGCGTCCCTGTGGGCTGAAGAATGTCACATCTAAAGTTTTGTTCTATTGTTGTTGGTTTGTTTTTGAAGCTGCACCTGCGTATTGTCCCTCTATTCTACACAGAGCACTTCAAACGCCACAACTGGTTCGGATGAATCTGCTCACACTAACCAGCACTAATGCAGCACAAACCATTGACACCGTTTTTGGTTGAATTTGGGCGTTGTGGGGGGCTGTGACATCATCAAAATGTTCAATCTTAAAAACTGAAGCTGCGCAAACGATAACTCTTTCAGCACAAACCAGCACTAACAATTGATGAGACTATTTTCACTGATTTATGCGAGGAAACATGTAAACTTTCGACGTGATGACGACATGCCGCGAGGCCACGTGAGAGGCACTTTAGTATGCCGAGGTCGTACCATAAACACACACACACACACACACACAGAAAGAAGTGGGAGAAAGAAGGGATGCAAAGCCACACAGTGTTGAGAACATTCCAGTGGGAACACGTAAGCACGAGTTTAAACTTGAGGTTCTGAGGATTAAATTAGAATCCGATGTGTGCAATGAAATGTATGACCTTTTGCAGATGTCCAGAAATTAAATAGCTTTTAAAATCAACAATATATTTGTGACTTCTAAACTAACGTGGTGACTAAACTAAACTACACATTTAAATGAAGCTTGGAAACAGCCAGCTTACGAAAAACAAAACCTCAAATTAAAAAACTAATAAGATGATTCTCAATCATTTTTTAGATAAAAGATTGTTAACTTAGCTGAAACAAAATAATGATTATCAGACATAATCTATATAGACCTTAGATGAAAAAGCCCACTTTAACGCAGAGCTAGTTTATGACGTGCTGCTACTTCGAGCCATGGAGGGTCTCATGTCTCCGCAGGAGGGAAGGCACACGTCAGAAATGGATTTCTAATCCCTCGAAAACATTTACCCAAAACATAAATGGTTTCATGACCTGGATGCTGATTCAAGAACATGATGTGGAACGGCCTGTAGCGTTGTACTCTACTAAGCTCGATCGTGGACCACGTGCACTGCCTGTGTGTGTACAAGCTGTGGGAGCAGCCTCAATGGTGATACAGGCTTCATTGGTGCTGTTTCACCCACTGACATTGGAAGTACTGCACACAGTGTCTGTCATATTACTTCAAAACAATCTATCTTATCTATCACCTGCGAGACATGACAGTTCTACTGTCTACCCAAAAAGCACAGCCTCGACCAGATTTAAAAGACGAGCCTCTGATGAAATGAGCTTTAACGAGGTTTGTAGATGATGTAAAGAGAACACAGATGGTTCAAACTCAACAGGCTATGCTGTCGTGACCTCAGACAGAATCCTGACAGCGAACTACCTAAACATCTATCAGCACAATCAGAATCAGAATCATTTTTATTGTCATTGTAACAGGTACAGGTACCTTTACAGCGAAATGTCATCAAAAGTTTTGGGGAAAGAAGGACAACATGAGGTGAAGAGAGGAGGGAAAAAAGGCAGATTATAAACTATGCTCTGAGGAGCACAGTCTGTAATTGGGAAAAAAACCCCACCTCAGGCACATTTAGCATCAACACAGACAGGTTACAACATTTCTCCAGACAGCACTTGGGATACATGATGGAAAGTTTGCAGCCCGCCACTGGGAGGAGTATTTCGGCGCACAGCCCACAGGACGCTCAGACGTCAGGCGCGCAGCCATAGAACTCCGCCCAAAGCCTCTGCTGGGGGGGGGGGGGGGGGGGCACAGCAAAGACGGTGAAAAGTACTGGTGAAATTCCAGTGGGCCAAAGAGTCCGGGAAAGGGAGGTGGGAGGAGGGGAGGAAGGCCAGGTGCGGGGGGGGGGGGGGGGCAGAGGATACATTCCACACACACGTCCAGGAGAGATGAAGACAAAACACAGCCTTGGCGACTGGGTGTCTGGGAGTCCGAATTGTAGATTAGCTTTGTTTTCGTTCAGGCGCTTCAGCTTTATCTGTCGACCTTGAGTGTCTCTGGTCTCCAATGCTGCTCCAATTGTGCCAAGATTTTAGCTTCCCAACCGAGTGCGAATATCCTCTAAGATCCATCCAATTTCGCGTAAACGTTCAAGAATCGTACTCTTGAGTTCGTTTATCGCTTGAGTCTGAGCATTCAAAGCTCGGCACAGTCCTTCAGTGACGATAGGCAGCCTTCCCAATGCGGCTTCCCTCGTCTTCTCAACTTTGCGATAGATCAGAAAACTGCCAGCGCCAATCAGCAGCATACCTGCTATCATGAATCCCAATATGTAGAGGTCCTCCACATCCTCCATGGAAAGAATGGCCAAACACAGGGACCTCCAGGAACCCCAGGAATCCAGCATGTATCCGGCTGCAAACGTCCCATCAGGACATGCAGGCTCTCCTTTGCCCGATCGTCGTGTCGTAAAAATTTGGTCGATCGCATTGAGAGACTAGCTGATCAATTCCATGGTTCTGGTTAAATTCGGATGCGGGTCTGAAGAGATTCTCTTGATAGATCAGACACAAGACAGTACAGGACGAAGCAGCAAGCAAGCAGGGAGGGCCAGTGGGAGAGGAGAGAAGAAAAAAGCGTCCGCCTTCGCTGAGAGCTGAACTGAGAGTAGTAATTGTTTGGGCAGGAACAGAGGCCTTCGGTTGGAGGTACGACGGGTCGACTGGACGTCTTCGTTTGGCATTTGATTTCTTTTTAGACTGTCTCCTGGTCAGCACATGATAATGTGTTATGCTTAAACCTTTAATACATTTAGTTAATGAGTATATACTTATATTTTACCAGTTCAAAATGAGTCAACGAAGGTCATTTTAATTGTGGACACTTTTCATAGAACTATTTGGTGTGGCGACGATGCAGCTGAAGCTTTATGCATTTTTTGAGTTTGTCCTTATGTTTGTCTTTTTTGTTTTTGTTGTTTTTATTTGAACCTGCCACAGAGTTAGTGTTACACTCCTCACCAGGGTTGGTCGGGTGGTTCATGGGGGAGTGAGGGAATTTTCCTGTCTATGAAATGAGCACAATATTCTGACAGGTTTTTCGCCCTCACAACTCTGATGGCTGGTGGGTTTCAAATGTTACTTTTGTATTTTTTTGTTTATTGTTTTCCTAAATGATCTACTGTTCTTGGAATGAATAAATGCTTGCTAACCTTATTTTTTTTATTTCATTTTCATTCATTCTTTATTAGTCAAAACATGAAGGAATGTTATGGAAATCTTGTTGAGTGTCATAAAGAATGCTGTGTAGTTTTCAGCCTGTGTTCCAGCATGACCTGTGTCACACTGTGGAACCTCTGTGCTGCTTCTGTCCTTCAGTGCAGACTGAAAACAACCCAGTCTTTAAGAAGCTCTGTCTGTCTTCACAGTGAGACAAACTCCTGGACAACCATGCAGAGGTTGGACTGTGACTTTGTCTCTTCTGGCAAGAAGAAGCTAATGAACTTTCTCTTCAACTTTTCAATCGCTCTCAGTCTCTTTCCTGTGTTTCTGTCTCCCTGAGGTTTTCTTACCAGGACAATTCTCCTGACAGTGGTGACCCTTGTTGTCCCTCTGTTAAGTTGAAATTGGCTAGATATTAGACCATTTGTTAAGGCAGTGGGTGTTTTGTATAAAAGTTGTACCCATCGAACAAAGCCTGGTTGAAAGCCAAATCTTTCCAACACTTCCGGCAGGTATTTTCACTCAAAACGATCCAAGGCCTTCTCTGCATCCATTGTTACAATGGCATTTGGAATTTGACGAAAATGAAGGTAGTGGATGATGTTAATCAAACGGCTTGTGTTATTTGATGAAGTACGACCTTTTATAAACCCCGTTTGGTCTGCATTAACTATCAGTTACCACTCTTTCCAGTCGATTAGCCACTATTTCTGAAAGTATTTGTACGTCCACTCCTCGTAGGGTAATTGGGTGATAAGAAGTACGTAGTTCTGGATCGTTCCCAGTTTTGGGGATAACTACAATATGGGCCAAGTACAACAATTTTGGGAGTTCATCCTCTTCACAGGATTTGTTGAATACATGTTGTAGTAATTTGTTAATTTTGCTTTTCATTTTTTGTATAAAACTGCACAGAATCCATCAGCCCCTGGGCTTTTATTTGGCTGCAGTGAGGAGAGTCCTTATCAAAATCTGTTATTGTAGCAGGTCCTTCTCGCAATTTAGCTCGCTGTTCTGTTAGTTGAGGAATCTGTAAACCATCTAGAAACGTGCTGCTGCTGTCCAATTCTGAGGTTTACAACGTTTCCTAAAATTTCTGAAGACATTCGTTAATCGTTGTATTGTTTGTTTGACGGCTGCGGTCCTCATCAGGTATTGCAGGAATTAAAGCCTTTTGGGGAGAGTTCCTTGCAAGACGAGCTAAGAACTTATTTGGTTTATTTCCAAATTCAAACATTCTTTGTCTCGCAAACAGAATATCAGACTCAGCCTTCCCACACCAATCTTGGATCAGAATCATTACAGTCCGTTGCCTCTCGAGGTCTGTCTGCATTTCCAAAAATGTTATAAAATTATCATTGTGAAAAAGTGATGCATTAATTCCCCAAGAGAAGAATCGCCCTGCAGAACTAAGAGGCTGCATTACCAGTGTGACAGGAGCTTGGTGTGAAAGGGCAATGGGTGCAATGTCAGATTGTTCCACTAAATACGATATTTGTTCACATATAAACATATAGTCGAGTCGTGAGAATGACAAGTGGGGTGGAGAACAAAATGTATAGTTTTTGTTGTTAGGATTCATGTATAGTCAACCATCTATCAGGTTAAATATCTCAACAGCATTTTGTAGTGCTCTGCTTGATTTTGATTGTTCTTTATGAGGGGGATCCCTGTCTAACAAGGGAGAGACCCTCATAAACCCTAACAATTAAAATCGCCCCCAATTATCATATTTGGACAGTACATTTCAGCAATTTTGCTGATTAGGAAGGCAAATAAATTCTCGTCATAAACATTGGGAGCAGAAACATTTCCTAATAATACTGATTCTTCATACAGTTCTCCTTTTACTAAAACTATCCTTCCATCTGCACCTTGGTAACTGTCTTTAGCTGTAAATGGCAACAATCTACGAAATTATATAATTACACCCCTTTTATGTGTAGAATAAGTTGTAAAATATACCTGTCCAACCCATTCCCTCAGGTATTTTTTGTATTTTAACCCTAACCCTCCTCCAAATGCATTTCTTGGAGGAATGCAACTTGAACATTTTCCTTCTTAAGATAGTTGAAAACTGCATTCCTTTTGATGACATTATCAGAGCCCTTGATATTCCAGGTACAAAACTTAATATTTAGAATAATGTAAAATTTGTATATGATTTTAATCTCAAGTACTGCCTGGACAAACAAAAAAAACACGAAGAATCCACGCAAAAAACCAGCTAAACCTTGGATAAAACCTATTTACCATGTCTAGAACACAGCCAAGGAAACGAAACAAAATCAAAAACCTTGTCATACTCTAGATACAATTGTACAGCTGGGGGGAAGAAAAGAAACAACAGTGAGAGAGGGGGAGGAAAAAGCATGTCAGATCTCATCTGGACTATATCCTAATCATATTGCCAGCATTTCAACAATACTGTAAATAATGGTAATAATCATCAACCCAATTAAACTAAGTTATATACCCTTGTACAAATGTCTAGCTTTCAAGTGAACAAAAGCTCGTTTGATGTTATATATTACCCATTGTTGAGTGTACCCCTTGTTTCAAGCAGTCATTTTTAGGGCAGGTGCCATTTACCTGTCAACAGGTGGATTAATACATTCACTAGGTAGTGGGAGTGTCTTAACGTAGTTGGTGATTTCCTTCATTGTGGAGAGACCCACATGGAAAGAACCTATATGAGGATATATGCACATATATGAAACCTATATGCAGCATATATGCACATATATGACAATATATATGCTGTATATATGCACAGATATGCACATATATGACAATATATATATGCTGCATATATGCACATATATGCTGCATATATGCACATAAATGCTGCATATATGCACAGATATGACCATATATATGCTGCATATATGCACATATATGCACATATATGCTGCATATATGCACATATATGACAATATATGGGCTGCATATATGCACATATATGACAATATATGGGCTGCATATATGCACATATATGACAATATATATGCTGCATATATGCACATATATGCACATAAATGCTGCATATATGCACATATATGACCATATATATGCTGCATATATGCACATATATGCTGCATATATGCACATATATGACAATATATATGCTGCATATATGCACATAAATGCTGCATACATGCACATATATGACAATATATGGGCTGCATATATGCACATATATGACAATATATGCTGCATATATGCTGCATATATCCACATATATGACAATATATATGCTGCATATATGCACATAAATGCTGCATATATGCACATATATGACAATATATATGCTGCACATGTGCACATATATGTGCATATATGCAGCATATATGTGCATATATGCAGCATCTATGTGCATATATGCTGCATATAGGTTTCATATATGTGCATATATCCTCATATAGGTTCTTTCCATGTGGGCATCCTCGTTCTGCCCTTCCCTTCCTGCCGGAGGGACATGCCCGGAACACCCTGATATTTTCTGATTATATTTTTTTTTTTGAAAATGTTTAAAACCACTTCATTAAGTTTAAAAAGTCATCATTTAGAAAAAGAATCTTGATTGAAGATGTGTCACTCCAAATATATAAAATTATAAAACTGAGGTCCACCCAGAATAATTATTCTCAGCCTCTCCATGATGTCCTGGTCAGCAGCAGAAGCTCCTTCAGCAACAGACTCATTCCACCAAAGTCCAGATAAAGAGTCACAGGAGATCCTTCATTCCTGTAGCAATCAGACTCTTGTGCTATTATAACTTCTCCTTGTAATTAATGTGTGCTGTGTTGCTTGTTTAACTCACTCTGCTCTGCCACACCGTCACTGCTGAGCTTAACTTTGTGTAACTTTGTATATATGAGCAATTAATTAAATAATTCTTATTAACTTTACTTTTACTTGAATTCGTATTTCTTGTTTAACTTTACTAAAATCGTTTAATTCTGTGTGGAGCCATGTCAAAGCATTTCTCCCAGGAATTAATAAAGTGATTCTGATAAAAATTACACAAAGATATGAATGGCAAATGTCAACCATAAAAATAACATCTATCTATCTATCTATTTATTTATCTATCTAAATGTCTATCTATATATTTATCTATCTATCTATTTATTTATCTATCTGTCTATCTGTTTTTCTGTCTATCTGTCTATCTATCTAGCTTTCTATCTATCTTTCGTTCTTTCTATCGATCTATCTGTCTATCTATCTATCTCTCTCTCTCTCTGTCTATCTATCTATCTATCTATATATCTATCTATCTATCTATCTATCTGTCTATCTATCTATCTATCTATTTATCTATCTGTCTATCTATTTATCTATCTATCTATCTATCTATCTATTTATCTATCTATCTATCTATCTGTCTATCTATCTATATATCTGTCTGTCTATTTATCTATCTATCTATCTATCTATCTGTCTATCTGTCTATCTGTCTGTCTGTCTGTCTGTCTGTCTGTCTGTCTGTCTGTCTGTCTGTCTGTCTGTCTGTCTGTCTGTCTGTCTGTCTGTCTGTCTGTCTGTCTGGCTAGCTAGCTAGCTAGCTAGCTAGCTTTAGCCCATGTTGTAGTTTGTCCATGTAGACTTGCCGTCGTTCATGTTCTGTGTGTCGTCATCAGCAGGCGCAGGCACAAGCCCCACCCCGGACACATACCTCTGCCCGGACCGAGCTGGTAGCTACCCCGGGTAGGCGACGACTCGTCAGACTGTGCTCCTCCGACGGGAGACGTCCAGATGTCGGGTCGTGAGGAGCCTCGGTGAATGTCCCTGGCAGTCCGGAAACACTGCGCTCTGCTCAGGTAAGCCTCGGTGCGTGTTTGGTGTTTTAAGGGTGAGCAGGGAGAGGTGACGCTCGACTGTTCACGTCCCGGTGCCGGTCATTGAATGTCAGCCACTTCACCGGTCCGAGTGGAACGATCACCTCCGTTTATTCACGTCAAGTCGTTTCTGGCGTGTGGTTCAATGTAGTCCTCCGAGGTGCGGCGATTTACAAACACGTACAATCATATTTGAACCACACTTCTTCATGCAGGTCTAACAAACTGTCCTCATTGTTTTTGTTTTTCTTAAAATGTACTCGACATGAGCATGTGTCCAGTGTTGTCAGTCCGTGACAGCCGGGGACCGATGTCGTTGTTCAGCATGAGTCCAGGAGACCTGCTGGAGGAACCTGGAGGAAGAAGCTGAGCTCTCCCAGCTGTCTACACCTAAACCAGTTCCATCACAAGCTTTAGATCAGGCTTTATTAAATGCTCAAGTGTTAAATAGGCCTCCAGAGTGCAGGCTGCTGGGAGAAGCTTCCCTCTGCCTCCACCTTTACCAAACCTACACTCCAAGAACATCCCCTGTAAAGAGCTGCCAGCATTGTGCTGTTATTCTACAGTAAACCTACTGTGTTTTGTGTCAGGTATATTACTGTAAAATATATTAGTGTCATGCGATGGGAGTATGAGCTTTACAGTATAATGCTGCCAGCTTTATTGGATCATTATACTGTTATTTTACAGTTGCTACTGTAATCTTCATAAACAGCTTATTACTGTAAAATGCATTGCATAGGATGTGATGACGTAACAAAGACATTGCTAAAAAGGAATGATTTAAAAATGTCACAACTCAAAATAATGACTCCTGACAATTGTTAGCATAAAAATGACAATGACAAAAGATGACTTTTTAACATAATTTTTTTATTAAATCCAATTCAGCATCAAACACCATTACATTTGTGTATCATACAAACCATTCTTAATGCCCTTTGCATGGCCTGGCCCAGGTATCCTCAGTTTGATTAATTTTGTTCTTATACAATGACAAAATATGTGAATATAACATTGAATTCAGAACAGTGATTAACCGCACATATTCAGCACTTAACACATTTTTAATAATTCACGTCTTGTAATTACAATCCATTCCTCTACTCTAGTCCAGGGATCCTGATTGCAGCCTCCAGGCCCGGTGTGTGGCAGGTTGTAGGTTTCTCCCAGTCGCAGCACACCTGAATGAAAGGGTCTCGTTACTTGGCTGGTTGCCAGCTTGATGATGACGTCACGTCAGACGGAGGTGTGCTGGAGCTGGGCCAGAGCTAAACCGTGAAGGACCCTGGCCCTCCAGGACTGGATTTAGGGAGCCCTGCTCTCGTCCCATCTTAAAGTCCTTGCTGGCCATTTCAAACATTTTTTAATGAATAATGAATATATTATTAAATAACTCATTCTTCTTTTCCCCATTTTCAGTTAATAAGAGGCTTTGATTAATGTTTCACATGATTAATTGTTATTAATGATTTTCCAGGTCACATGACCTGAGGTCACTCTCCATGAAGTGTGCTCCATTGCTCCAAGGCTGTGGAAGCACCTGATCCACTCCGGCTGTTGGACCTGCGTGGTGTGTGAGGATGTCAGCCACTGGGAACCAGTCCTGTCTGGTGGGAGCAGAGAACACCGTGTCCCTCTTGGTACGACCGCTGGACTGTTTGACGCTGTGCAGCTTGTAGGGATTAAACTGTCTGCAGCGGGGTGATCGTGGATTAGTGGGAGAGTCGGTCGTCCACTAACCGGAGGGTTGGCGGTTTGAATCCCACACTATCCTTGTAATAGGCGTTTTACCCACATTGCCTCGTACACATGGGTATGATGGTGGTGGTGCGAATCTGGCCCAGGGCTGCTGTGGCTCCAAGGTGGCTGACCACCACTGGTGGGCTGCTGTGGAGGAACCATGCTTTCTGGACGCACTGTGAGTCCGTCTGAAGAAAAGCGCTTTAGAAATCCAAGCCATTATTATTATTATCATATGTTGAAGTTTTTCTGCAGTGTAGCAGAGTTTCTATTACATTGTGTTAACTTGAAGTGTTTTTAAGAGTTCATCATTGATGTTAAAATATAGTGTGTGTGTGTGTGTGTGTGTGTGTGTGTGTGTGTGTGTGTGTGTGTGTGTGTGTGTGTGTGTGTGTGTGTGTGTGTGTGTGTGTGTGTGTGTGTGTGTGTGTGTGTGTGTGTGTGTGTGTGTGTGTGTGTGTGTGTGTGTGTGTGTGTGTGTGTGTGTGTGTGTGTGAGATCCTGAGATCTTTGCCCTCTTTGGTCCACAGGTGTGTTTGTTTCATGCGTGGGAGGACTGGGCAGGCCTTGGACGTATGGAGGACTACTTCAGTGTTCTGGAGTACCTGCTGTGGGTCTTCACCCCTCTCGCCATTGTCTTCATTCTGCCCTTCCTTATTGTCATCCTCATCTACCTATCCATTCTATTCCTTCATGTCTACAAGGTAAACACTCGTACAACCTCTTAATATGAATGAGTAGCCAGAGACTAGAGAATGCTGGAGGAGTTTCTGCTGCAGTTTTGAAGTAATACCTTTACTCTTTGGGGTTCAGTACTCCAACACAGTGTCTTAATAAAGCAGTAGAGAAGTTGAAAGTATGGATGTATTTAGTATTATTTTTATTTTATTATGGCATGTTTTCTTTTATGGGAGATAACTGAACTTTGATCATAGTAAATCAAAAGTGAATCATACGGAGATCTTTGTGAAGTGAAACTGTACATGGATTTCACTATACAGCGCTTGTATAGCTGTGTGAGCAGCCCCAAAGCACTTTACATAGCTCATCATAGCTTTGAACTTTGTGTTGCCAAATATCCAAAATGCTGTGTTTGACTTTGGGTTTTTGAGTTTTTTTAATACCTTCAGCATGTCAACCCTATTACATACATTTGTTTGTTTGTTTGTTTTCGTTTTGTCTTGATCAGAGGAAAAACCAGCTGAGGGAAGCTTATAGTAACAACCTATGGGATGGAGCCAGGAAGACCCTTGCAACTCTGTGGGACGGACATGGAGCCATATGGCATGGTGCGTTCAAATGTTTCTTTCAGTGTCAGTAAAGGGCTGGTTGGATCTGGTAACATGTCTGAACATGATTTGAATAACATTATTTTTTTTATTGTAGCATCTGCCAGTAACGTAATCATTTGTGTCCCTTTTAAATGTAATAAAGCCAACATTGTAATAACTTAAAGTTTGGAGTCTTACATAGTACAAGTATTTAACTAGAAAACCCCAGAGGAAATTGTGTGCTTGCCTCTCCTTTGATCCCAGCGTCTCAATGGCAACAGACGCTGATCTTCTTTTATCTCCTCCATGAGGTGCCTCTCCCATCTGCCTTGTATGTGACATTTTTTCATAGTAGTGACAGAAATCATAGCAACATATTCCTGAATGTTCCGCCCATTTTGATGTGCTTGTTTTGCCACGGGGGCAGGCACAAGAGTTAAATTAAATGGCCGCCTTGGATAGTAACCTTTGCGCCTTGCCACTAGGGCAGACAAAAGATTAATACAGTTATAATTGAGAGTTCGATTAATAATTTTTAATGAGAAAACTGCATAAAAAAATGTAACAAAATCTTTTATTTTCAAGACATTTATTCTGCTTATCATATTGCGGTTATATTTTCAAAGGGATGTTTAAATATTACTTTCATATTCAAATAACCAGCTAATGTAATAAATGTAAAATTATTGACTAACTACTGTATATCACAATATTAGTTATTGGCTTTATTACATTTGAACTAGGTAAAGGTATTATGTTATTTGCTGCAGTTATTTTATTGTTCTGTTATTCCTCTGTGCTGCTTGTCTCGTCATGGACCAGGCTATGAGATCCATGGGATGGAGAAAATCCCGGACAAAGGACCAGCTCTGATAGTTTACTATCATGGAGCCATTCCAATCGACTACTACTACTTCCTGGCCAATGTTATTCTTCAGAAAGGACGGACCTGCCACTCTGTAGCGGACCACTTCCTTTTTAAGATCCCAGGTACTGTGACGCAGACAAGAACACACACCACACACAATGTCTGTCAGTAGGAGGCAGTCTAGCAAGAAGCAAGGAGCCATAATAGCCAATCAGAATCCTGGAAAACTAAACAGGACGTCACGAATTGAATTGTAGTGCAAATATCCGCCTACCCCCCTTCAGATTCAACCGTCGACACAGGTTTGATCCAGATCTCCACTGTGGCCAGAATTGTCAGAAATCATCGTTTGTGGTGAGTCGTAGCTGCATTGTCTGTGTAAATGCGCTGCCCAAACGCAGAGAAATGTCAGTTGATACCCAGGTACATGTCAACGTAGCCTGATTCTCTGATCTCACTTCTGATTTGAGTGGGTTAGTCTGTTCAAAGGCTTTATGCTTTGTCTCATAACGAGCAAATGAGACTGACAAGTTTCGTGCTGCCAGTGGAAAGAATGAACAGAAATGACTCCATTCTGGATTAAATGCTCGATTTTCACTATCCACACTTCTTTCTTTGGAGAGCGTCATCTGGTCCAGGTTCTTCCTCAACTTCCTCTGTCATCTGTTTTTTTCTTTCCTTTATTCTATCTTTTTCTCCCACTTTGTCAGTTGTAAACTGTCTGTCTTGATTGACTGCGTGATATCACATGTGACGACTTAAGTCGCATGCAACTGGTCTGTGCGTTTCCTCATCCACTAAACTATTACTGTAAAGACTATAAAAGGTGCACCAATTCAAAAGGAAGAGCCCCATACAGTTTGCTATTACCATAAAGATTAGAATGGTTGTACGAGGTGAAAAACTCAGTCAGTAACCCTCTGTTTGGGCTGGAGGTCGGTCTGGGTAGGACTGGGACAGCATCTGGGTCTGGCCTGGACTGCGGCCCTCCATTTGGTAATGCCAGCTCTATTCCATAGGCTCTCAAGTGCAGGCCCATGGCGGCTTGCGGCAACATTTCTGGCAGTCGTCCGCAATGAATTACAGTTGTTAGTTTTGATCCAACTGTGCATTTCTTTGAAAGGACAAATCTCTCTTTCATAGTCTTTGGAGTTATTTATGGGCTAGGTGTAGGAATAAGCCATAATTACAGGTGTGACCTTTAGGGGTACTGTGACTCACCAAACGCAACACAAACAGAAGAAGACACAGAGAACACAGAAATACAAAGTTGACGACTGCTCATAGACTTCTATATAACTCAGAGTTATAGAGGTCGTTTTCTGCAAACGTGGTCTTGCCCGTCCATACCTCAAAGTCGAACCGGCTTATTAGAATTTCCCCACTCTGGGGAAAAAAAAGATAAAACTTTCGGGCTCCTAAAATGCTGGACCTTGTGGATCATCAGACAAAAACTGTGTGGTTTTGCGTGAAACAACATTTTCATGTGGACAGGCCCAGAGAATGTCTGTTTGTTCTAAATAGGTTTTTACATATATTCTGAAATGGACCGCAGGGCTTTACATACTTGTCGAAAGAACTCCCCTGTTCAAATCTATATGCCAATATCATTTCACAGACATAGTGCCACTGGCAACAGGAAAATTCATGTTTTCCATTGTTATGTGTTATTAACTGCTTGACCATATTAACCTTGAATGTGGTTTTGTGAGTGTAGAATATATTGGCTATGGCTCAGAAAGATTTGGATGGATTGAGAAGGCTAACATCAAGACCAAGCCGCAAGGCAACTAAAATACACCAACTGTGCCAGGAGCTTTGAACCCCCAAGAAACGGTTTGAGAGAGCTGCTGAAGAGGACAAGGAACCATTAGTAGAGCTGCATAACATCCCGCGGAAAAAGCTGACAACCTTCCGCAGAGCAGAGTGGCACGGGAGGCGGCGAAGAGAGAGCGAGGAAGCAAGTGGCCTTCATTGCAAATCCTTTCCGGTTTGCTACAGAGCTGCTCGGGGACAAGCGCAGTGGCCGGCTTGAATGGCCACGAGAGGAATTTAATTGCTCCCTCCAGAACACCATGAGCGACCCATTGTACGGACAAGACCGAGGACCCAACAAAGTGCTTATTAGCCCGGCCCCACCAACAGCAGAGTTCAAGTTGACAGAGCCTCCCACATGGAAAGAACCTATATAAACATATATGTTTTAATATAGGTTTTGATATAGGTTTGGCATATATGTGACATATATAAAATTGGCCGTTTATGTACATATATGTACATATATGTACATATATGTGTGCATATGTATATATATATATTAAAAATATGTACCTATCTGTGCATATAGGTCCATATATGTGCATAACATATAGGAAAATGGCCAATTTTATATATGTCACATATATTCAAAACCTATATCAAAACCTATATTAAAACATATATGTTTATATAGGTTCTGTCCATGTGGGACTTTCCATATATGCAGCATATATATTGTCATATATATTGTCATTTATGTGCATATATGCAGCATATATGCAGCATTTATGTGCATATATGCAGCATATATATTGTCATATATGTGCATATATGCAGCATTTATGTGCATATATGCAGCATATATTGTCATATATGTGCATATATGCAGCTTATATTGTCATATATGTGCATATATGCAGCCCATATATTGTCATGTATGTGCATATATGCAGCATATATGTGCATATATGCAGCATATATATGGTCATATATGTGCATATATGCAGCATATATATGGTCATATATGTGCATATATGAAGCATTTATGTGCATATATGCAGCATATATATTGTCATATGTGCATATATGTGCATATATACAGCATATATATTGTCATATATGTGCATATATGCTGCATATAGGTTTCATATATGTGCATATATCCTCATATAGGTTCTTTCCATGTGGGCTAGTCTGAAAGAGGTTAGAGGTCATCCAAGCAGCCTGCTCAGCATCTTCCCTAGCGGTGTACCTTACCTTGTCTATAAGTGCTGCCCAGAGCTTCTCCGGCACCTGTGGAAGCCCTTGAAGGTGATCTTGCGAAGGGGAGAGTGGCCGACCAGTGGAGGTGCGCAGAGGGTGTTTGGATTCCCAAGGAAGAGGACTCAAACATCAACCACTGTCGGACAATCTCTCTACTGAGTGTGGAAGGGAAGATGTTCTTCAGCATCCTCTCCCAAAGACTGAACGAGTCCCTCCTCAAGAACAACTACATCGGCACATCAGTTCAGCAGAGTGGGACTCCTGGAGCTCCCGGCTGCATAGAGCAAACTGGTGTAGTCACACAGCTCATCAGAGAGGCCCATGAGAACAGAGGCGACCTTGCTGTGTTGTGGCTGGACCTAACCAACGCCTACAGGTCCATTCCACACAAACTAGTTGAGCTTGCGCTACACCTCCACCATGTCCCCAGCAATATCAAGGACTTGATCCTGGATTATTATGATCATTTCAGGCTCAGGGCAAAGAGAGACACCATCTAGTCCTGGAAGAGGTCTGAGCAGGCTTGGAGGCGAGTGGGCAGGGCAGTGGGACTCCGGCAACATGGAGCATGGACTAGGTGGAGACTAGGTGGACTGGGAGAGCACATTGCAGCACAGTCACCTGGTCAAACATCATGCCAACAGACTTCCACCGTGTCCCCTTCCTTGAGCAGGCAGTATACGATGCCCTCCCTAACCCAGCAAACCTGAGTGAGACACCTTGCTGCCCCCTTTGCTCTGGTAGAGGCTCTTTAGAATCTCCTCAGCAGCTGCCCAAAGGCCCTGGCTGATGGTCACTATCACTGGTGCCACGACTTGGTACTCAAAGCAGTAGCTGAGAGTATAGCCTCAGTCATCAGCTCCAGCAAACGGCACCAAAGAAGGCGATCCCGTTCATCAAAGCTGGAGAGAGACCCCGGCATGTCCACAGACAACAACAGACCTCCTCCACAGCCCCTGATTGGCAGCTGCATGTTAACCTGAGAAAACAGCCCAGGTTCCCCCAGCACATTGCATTAACATCTCTCCGGCCGGATATGATCATCATCTCTGAGGTTTCAAAACCCCTGATCAGACTGGAACTTACAGTGCCCTGGAAAGAGTGAATTGAAGAAGCCAAGGAAAGGAAACGTGCCAAGTACCAGGAAGTGGTGAATGCAGGGACAGGGGCTGGAGGACATTCTATGAACCCATAGAAGATGGCTGTAGAGGCTTTGCGGGACGCGCTCTCTGTAAAGTGTTCGCCCACTTGGGCATTACAATCCGCGAGTGAAGCTGCAGAGAAAGCCACCAGGTGGTTTTGGCTGAAAAGGACGATCCGTGGGGTGCTACTGGGAGACAAGCTGGGACTTGGTCACCCGGCTGGGGCCACTGGGCGAGGGTGTCTGATGTTGTGAGACCTGAAACATCCAATGACCTCAGGATACTACATCACTGAAGATGTGAACCATCCAGGAGATGTTTCTTTAAAGACGATAGCGCACTGAAAATTTGGGCTTCTCTTTTAAAGGGCGTGTCCGTGGCAGCCCTGTGAACTTTTCTGTGTCGGGTGTGACAGACGCGGTGTCAAAACTGGTGCTCCGCTGAAAACTCAACTGACACAGCGACATTTACATAGCAACTGACTTGAGGTTTTGGGAGAGATGGTTAGGAATCTCTGCCTCGCCCACATTTCCATCGCTCAACAAAACCTGGGCATGCACTACATTCCAGCATGCACGGGTGTGTGAACCCACATGGAAAGAACCTATATGAGGATATATGCACATATATGAAACCTATATGCAGCATATATGCACATATATGACAATATATATGCTGTATATATGCACATATATGCACATATATGACAATATATATGCTGCATATATGCACAGAAATGCTGCATACATGCACATATATGACCATATATATGCTGCATATATGCACATATATGCACATATATGCTGCACATATGCACATAAATCCTGCATATATGCACATATATGACAATGTATGGGCTGCATATATGCACATATATGACCATATATATGCTGCATATATGCACATATATGCAGCATATATGCACATAAATGCTGCATATATGCACATATATGACCATATATATGCTGCATATATGCACATATATGACCATATATATGCTGCATATATGCACATATATGCACATAAATGCTGCATATATGCACATATATGACCATATATATGCTGCATATATGCACATATATGACCATATATATGCTGCATATATGCACATATATGCAGCATATATGCACATAAATGCTGCATATATGCACATATATGACAATGTATGGACTGCATATATGCATATATATGGTCATATATGCAGCATATATGTGCATATATGCAGCATATATTGTCATATATGTGCTGCATATATGCACATATATGCACATATATGCTGCATATATGCACATAAATGCTGCATATATGCACATATATGACAATGTATGGGCTGCATTTATGCACATATATGACCATATATATGCTGCATATATGCACATATATGCTGCATATATGCACATATATGACAATATATGGGCTGCATATATGCACATATATGACCATATATATGCTCCATATATGCACATATATGCACATATATGCTGCATATATGCACATATATGATTAATATAGGTTTTGATATAGGTTTGGAATATATGTGACATATATAAAATTGGCCGTTTTCCTATATGTTATGTACATATATGTACATATATGTGTGCATACATGTGCATATATATGTACATATATGTACATATATGTACATATATGTATATAACATATAGGAAAACGGCCAATTTTATATATGTCACATATATGCCAAACCTATATCAAAACCTATATTAAAACATATATGTTTATATAGGTTCTTTCCATGTGGGAAGGCCCATTCAACGACACTTGCAGCTGTAATTGGAACGACCTGCCGGAGGAGCTCAGGGCCGCAGAGAACGTTCAGGTCTTTAAGAGCAGGCTCCAGACCCACCTTTTTAGTTTAGCTTTCAACTGATATTCATTCTTGCTAGATCTATCTAATCTATCTAATCTATCTAATCTATCTAATCTATCTATCTATCCTATCTATCTATCCTGTCTATCTATCTATCTATCCTATCTATCTATCCTGTCTATCCTGTCTATCCTGTCTATCCTATCTATCTATCTATCCTATCTATCTATCCTATCTATCCTATCTATCTATCCTATCTATCTATCCTATCTATCTATCCTATCTATCTATCCTATCTATCTATCCTGTCTATCCTGTCTGTCTGTCTGTCTGTCTGTCTGTCTGTCTAGCCTATCTATCTGTCTATCTAGCCTATCTATCTATCTATCTAGCCTATCTATCTATCCATCTAGCTTATCCATCTAGCTTATCTATCTAGCTTATCTATCTAGCTTATCTATCTATCTAGCTTATCTATCTAGCAAACCTTGTAACAATTATTAATGACTATACAACTGTTATTCATACTTATTTGGTGTCTATGTATTTTAGCTCTTCGTGTTATTGTAGTAGCCCAGTTTCCTCTGGAGTAGCCCTCTGCCTCGGGAGCAGTGGTTGGCTGTGGCCACTAGGGTGCTGTCCTGTGGGTGTCTGAATGGAGGTGCCGTATCGCTGGGCACCCTGTGTTGGTGCCCCGTGGCCTCAGCTGAACGTCCTGCTCCTTGGATGGTGCCTCCTTACCTGGTTTATCTGGACCCAGCCTTATGTCAGCCCTGTGTCCATCGTGTTCATTATTTTCTCTTGAGTGTGTGGTGGTGTGGTGGTGTGGTGGTGTGGTGGTGTGATGGTGTGGCGGTGTGGTGTGGTGGTGTGGCGGTGTGGTGGTGTGATGGTGTGGTGGTGTGGTGGTGGTGCTGTGTGGTGGTGGTGTGGTGGTGTTGTGTGGCGGTGGTGTGGTGGTGTGGTTGTGTGGTGGTGTGGTTGTGTGGTGTGTCTCTGGGGAGGTGGATGGGGTGATTGTGACAATGTGTTTGTATTAGTGGAGGAGGTGGGTGTGACGCAATGTTTTTAAAATCTGTAAAGCACTTTGTGCTACATGGAAATGTATGAAAGGTGCTTTATAAATAAAGATTGATTGATTGATTAAATTCTTTCCTGCTTTGTCTCGTGTGTTTGTGTCTTTCATTGTGTCTGTTGCTGTTTTTCTCCCTCAGGTTTCAAGTTGCTGTTGGAGGTTTTCAGTGTGATCCACGGTCCACAGGAGGAGTGTGTGCGAGCTCTGAAGAATGGTCATCTGCTGGGGATCTCTCCAGGAGGAGTTCGGGAAGCTCTGTTCAGTGATGAAACTTACCCTCTTCTCTGGGGCAAACGCAAAGGATTTGCTCAGGTTGCCATTGACACTGAAGTGGTGCGTTGTTTTCGCTTCTCGTACTCCCAAAATCGAAGTATACAATAATACGCCATAATATTATGACCACTTACAGGTGAAAGGTCAACTGTTTCTTTAATGACATATTTTAAGTAGAAAATCACAGAAAAATGGGTGGCACAGCAGATTGTGTCCCCCTCTCCACGCCATGCAGTTTGGTTTCAGGTCCAAGCATTCCACTGAAATGGCTACATGCCTCTTTATTGAGAAAATAAAATCCTTTCTTGATAAGGGTGCAGTTGTAGGGCCGGTGTTTTTGGATCTCAGGAAAGCATTTGATACAGTAAATCACTCTGTTCTTCTTACCAAGCTCTTAAAATGTAACTTCTCTCACAACGTTGTGAGCTGGATTGAATCATATCTGTGTGATCGAACACAATCTGTATCAGCTATCAACTGCAGATCTGACTCTCTTGGGCTAACCTCCGGAGTCCCTCAGGGGTCAATATTAGGCCCCCTTTTATTAAGCCTTTATATGAATGATTTGCCCACTGTTTGTCCTGAAGCTCAATGCTTAATGTATGCAGATGACACGGTTTTCTTTGTTCGTGGTCGTACCAAAGACACTGTTGCCACTAAACTCATTAAAACAATGTCCTGTGTCACATCTTGGTAGCAGGAGTGCTGTCTGCTGCTAAACCTTTCTAAAACTGTAGACATGTATTTCACTCAAACAGAGTACCACCTGACCCCAACATGCATGTTAATGGAGAAAAAATACAAATTGTCAGCCAATATAAATATCTTGGGTTAATAATGGATTCACAGCTTTCCTTTAAAGCCCATATTGACAAACTGTGTAAAAAAAATCAAGTCAAATCTCACAAACCTTTGTGCAATTCAAAATGAAATGTCAACTGAAGCCGCAAAAATGTACTTGCATTCTATGATTCTCAGTCACTTCAACTATTGCCTAACCAGTTGGTCCCAGGCTGGTCAGAGTGCACAACAACCATTGGAAGTCCTGTACAAACAAGTCATTAAAGCTATGGATAAAAAACCTAGGCACTATCATCACTTGCAATTAAAAAAAATATATAAATAAAAAATACAGTATTTTAAACTAGGACAGTCTTCACACGTTTGCAGATTTAAAAAATACTGGATACATTGGCTCCTGACCCTCTGGCAGAGTCCATCAGCTAAAGAAACAACCTTGACCGTGTCACTGGAGGCTCTGAAGAGGTGACTGGTACCTTCCTCTGTGCAGGAGCACTTTCAGTAAGGCGGCCTGGTCAGTAAGGCGGCCTGGTCAGTAAGGCGGCCTGGTCAGTAAGGCGGCCTGGTCAGTAAGGAGCGCGAGTGCATGGAACTCAGGACCTGAGGAGGTTAAACTGGTTACAACAGACAAGGCCTTCACAAATTTGAGAATGTGGCTTAACAACACATACAGTTGCCAACAGTAAAATATAAGCCTGTTTTGATGTTGTGATCAAATGTTATGTTGTGATGTTGTATTTTCTTAATTGTTATAGCAAGTGTTTGGATATGTATTTTACTGTTTGCCTATTTTTATTATAGATGTAGTTTATTACCTTTTTACATCATGGCCAGGGGACGACAGATGAAAACTAGCCTTCTGGCTAATTCTGGCTTTTTTAACCATATGTGTTTTATGAAATTTCACTGTCCCCTTTTAAACACAGAAAGGGAACGTGATCGTATCTCAACATAGAATTATCAAAAGCTAAAAAAAGGTTTTTTAGCTTTGTTTTGCATTTGTTACAACCTCTGAAATGAACACATTTCACATATACACATACACACCCACATATATATATTAGTATATGTATATGTGTGTGTGTATATATATATATATATATATATATATATACACACACACACACAGTTTAACTCAAAACAGACCATACCTCATTGATACGTTTTACACACAAAACAGTCACATGCATGGGATTCTTTGATTTGGTTAAAGATCATTTTATTTTGTATTCCCTTACAGCCAGTAATTCCAATGTTTACTCAGAATGTTCGGGAAGGCTTCAGGTCTCTGGGAAATCTCAGTAAGTGTAGGACGTTAAAATTGCACACCTTATTCCACATACACAATGCATTAATCAAAATAGTACTCTTCCAGTAGAAGAATGAATCGAACTGGCTCCCTGTCTGTCTGCTCCAGGTTTGTTTCGTTGGGTGTATGAGAGGTTTCGCCTTCCTGCAGCTCCTGTTTATGGTGGATTTCCTGTGAAGTTTCGAACCTTCCTGGGTGATCCCATCCCGTATGACCCTAATGTAAATGCTGCAGAGCTCGCGGAGAAAGTGAGTCACCCTTTTCTTTTTTCCCTCATGTTTATATACACAGTGGCAGGAGAAAGAATCTGGAAGCACCTCACCTTTCAGATTGAAAAAGTCCACAGAAGTGATCTGATCTACATAGAAGTCATAAGTATACTCAAACATAACGAGTGGCAGGCCTAATAAAAAGGTCTGAATCACAGTCGTATTGATTATATTTTGTCGAACAATTTTTAAATCATTTCAAACGGTCTGTCCACTTCTTGTCGTAGCTTCTCCCTACACTGCTTCTAGACATGCATTTCCATGTTAACATTTTTAACCAATCACATTTTAGCCATCACCTGTTGCCAGGGTAAAAAAATCTGCCTTAGGCCTTCACGTTCAATTCTGCAGGCGTCTGCAGCGTATAGCAAGTGTTTTGCAGACCATTCTTCTGGCCCATCTCTAAGCTTCATTTCCTTTCAAAGGTTTTGGAGAACATTTTTTACCTAATTATATACTCAATATGGGCTTAAAGTACAGAGTCTCTGTTGTAATTTGAGAGTATTCACATCCACATTGGAGCAAGGGTTTAGGGATTACAGCTCTTTAATACGTAGCCGCCTCTTTTTCAAGGGACCAAAAGTAATTGGACAATTGACTCAGAAGGCTGCAAAAAAACCAACATGGCTGCCTGGGCCCTTCCCTCATTAACCTGTCATCCATTAAGCAGTTTAAAGGTCTGGAGCTGATTCCAGGTGTGGCGTCTGCATTTGGAAGCTGTTGCTGTGAACACAACATGCGGTCAATGGAGGTGAAACAGACAAATCCTGAGGCCGGAAAAACAAGAAGAAATCCATCAGAGAGATAGCAGAACTGTTAGGAGTGACCAAATCAACAGTTTGGTACATTCTGAGAATGTACCAAGTGCTGCACTGTCATTTAAGAATGGGCGGGGCATTTTCCAAGAGATCTGATTGGTCAGGATGCGGAGCTCTGACCACGTATTGAGAACATAACCTGCTCAGGAGCAGGTTGGACATTCAGCATATGTTGCCGGGGTGATTTAGCCCAGTGAGAAGTGAGCGAGCATCGTAGTACAGAAAACCCAGGGTGAGTCCTTGAAGTTCTCTCAGTAAGCATGTTGCACGGGTCAGAGTTATGTGATGCACTTGAACACTTCAGTCACGGCCTGCAGTGAAAATTGGACCAGCATGGCGGCTCAGACAACATTTCTCTGTTATCACTGAAACGGTTCTGCGATTTGTATTTCTGAAAACGTCTGAAGTGAGAAATAAGCTGTGCAGTTGAAGCGTTAAACCGCTGCTTCACATCTTCTCGCTGGTGTCGTTGCAACATCATGGGAAGGTTGCCTGTAGTGAGTGGGCGTGGCCTTAGCGTTTGCACAGCTTCTTGTCCGAGTATCACCAAAACAACAATTTTGTGCTGCCGGCTGATGTCAGCCAGGAGTATGGAGTTTGTACAAGCCTTCATGGGAGAGAAAGCTCCCTCGTGTCTAAAGTATTGAGATTGGTTTGAAACACACATAGACTGAATAATACGTTTTCCTCTAAAAATAATTGTTTATTAAAATTTTTAAAACTTTGGAATCTGTGAGAGGTTGTTGCTCCCAAATTTAGATTCAATGTTTCTTCTCCCTCCCCCTCCATCATGTCATCAACTGCAGCTTGGGA
This sequence comes from Blennius ocellaris, assembly GCF_963422515.1. Taxonomy (NCBI): domain Eukaryota; kingdom Metazoa; phylum Chordata; class Actinopteri; order Blenniiformes; family Blenniidae; genus Blennius; species Blennius ocellaris. The sequence continues at coordinate 28,613,446 of NC_137659.1, read as the reverse complement.
GAACACTGGTGTGTAATATGCACACAGTATTACACAACAGTCCCAAACCCCTTCAAAATTAAAGGCCTTGATTATTAAAAATTACAATAAAAGCCTTCAATATAATATTTAAATGAGTCTGAGGCCACGATTGGACTGATGCCAAGGGCCAGAGTGCGAGGTCCCGACCCCCAGGCCCGAGCAGGACCAAACCAGGGATTATTGTGATCATTGTTATTATTTACATTTCTTCAGGCTCTGCACAAACTCCTCTCATGGGGTAAATCCAAGAGACAACAGTCCTTCCCAATGACGAGTATCAAAATCCTTGAGAATTCAGAGCAGCCTGCTGACTATCTGATGGTTCGCCACTGAAGAGGAAGTGACGGGGAGCCAGGGTTCATTTTGTCAGCTCAAACTAAAACAAAGGTTTTTTGTTGACTCCCATGTCTCATGCTGGCCAGCGGACCATCTGGATTACAGCCATCCACTTGGTTGTAATCCCTTTTAACCAATCAATTATCCTAAGTATCTTTATGATTCAACCTTGTGGATTTAGAACGACACCTGGAGCCCTGCCAAGGTGCAGACTGATCAGACGGCATGTGCAGTGAGCTTTAACAATCTTTAGCCTTTAGCTGGGCCTGATTGCCTTCACTCTTCCCTGCATGGTGAATTCGTTTTTTGTTCTATATTCTGTGTGTAAAATGATCGTTTCTACTCTTTGAAGATGCATATTATTTGCGATATGAACACATTTTAAAAAAATGTTATCTAGCAATTTATTTTAATTGCAAAATAAAATCCATATCTTTCTTAACTATATACCAGTCTTGCTTTATAGAATACAAATACATCTTTCTTTAACAGAACTGTCTGGCCTGAATTACAACAAAAGAAATAAAAATGCACTTAGAATTTTATAAATTAATGTAAATCGATATAAAGTAGAACGTTCCTGTAATAATGCCTTTTTGGTGCAACAAGAAAAGTACAAACAAAGTCTGTGGGAAAAGTTATCAACATGAAATATTTGTTCCTCCAAGGGAACGGCAGTCGTGCAGCTGAAGTAAAACAGAAAACAAAGATTGATCTCATGAAACCAAAATCTCAATGCTACATCATGTGCAGAGCCTGTTTTCCATCTGCATTTCTGTTGAGCTCTTTCTGCAGTGAGCAAACATTTCATCATTGAGACTGACAAGGAGCGCACTTCTCCTGGATCCACACATCAGTCCACTGATTGTTGATGAAAGAAGAAGTCCTCCCCAGCAGCCCACATGGAAAGAACCTATATAAACATATATGTTTTAATATAGGTTTTGATATAGGTTTGGCATATATGTGACATATATAAAATTGGCCGTTTTCCTATATGTTATATACATATATGTACATATATGTGCGCATGTATGCACACATATATGTACATATATGTACATAACATATAGGAAAACGGCCAATTTTATATATGTCACATATATTCCAAACCTATATGCGCATATACGCACACCTATATGTTCCAATATATGCAAACCTATATGTGCCCATATAGGCACACCTATATGTGCCCATATATGCACACCTATATGCACATATATGCACACCTATATGTTCCCATATACGCACACCTATATGTTCCCATATACGCACACCTATATGTGTCCATATATGCACACCTATATGTGCCCATATATGCACACCTATAGGCACATATATGCACACCTATATGTTCCCATATATGCACACCTATATGCGCACCTATATGTGCCCATGTATGCACACATATATGTACATAAAATATAGGAAAATGGCCAATTTTATATATGCCACATATATCCTAACCTTTATATAGGTTCTTTCCATGTGGGCCCACACCGGATGCTGTTATTTGCTCAGTGACCACTAGCGGGAATCGAACCAGGGTCTCCCGTGCACCAGTCCGTTGCCTTGCCACCTGAGCTATAAAAATATGTACCTATCTGTGCATATAGGTCAATATATGTGCATAAAATATAGGAAAATGGCCAATTTTATATATGTCACATATATTCAAAACCTATATCAAAACCTATATTAAAACATATATGTTTATATAGGTTCTGTCCATGTGGGACTTTCCATATATGCAGCATATATATTGTCATATATATTGTCATATATGTGCATATATGCAGCATATATGTGCATATATGTGCACATATGCAGCATGTATATTGTCATATATGTGCATATATGGAGCATATATATGGTCATATATGTGCATATATGCAGCCCATATATTGTCATATATGTGCATATATGCAGCATTTATGTGCATATATGCAGCATATATGTGCATATATGTGCATATATGCAGCATATATTGTCATATATGTGCATATATGCAGCCCATACATTGTCATATATGTGCATATATGCAGCATTTATGTGCATATATGCAGCATATATGTGCATATATGCAGCATATATATGGTCATATATGTGCATATATGCAGCATATATATGGTCATATATGTGCATATATGCAGCATTTATGTGTATATATGCTGCATATATGTGCATATATGCAGCATATATATGGTCATAGATGTGCATATATGCAGCCCATACATTGTCATATATGTGCATATATGCAGCATTTATGTGCATATATGCAGCATTTATGTGCATATATGCAGCATATATGTGCATATATGTGCATATATGCAGCATATATATATGGTCATATATGTGCATATATGCAGCATTTATGTGCATATATGCAGCATATATATTGTCATATATGTGCATATATACAGCATATATATTGTCATATATGTGCATATATGCTGCATATAGGTTTCATATATGTGCATATATCCTCATATAGGTTCTTTCCATGTGGGAGTGGGCAGAGGAAACAGTCTGGATGTTGGGAGGTCAAGGAGCCTACCCCCCCCTGCTGTTCTCTGAGACTCACTCTTCCTCCTCCTGCCACTGTTCTGTAGTGAGGTTCCGGTGTATGTCACTGAGGTTCTCCAAAAGGCTGTTTGCAGTTCCACACTTCATAAAGCTCCTCCGTAGAGGTGTTTACTTTGCCCCCGTCATCAGTGGTCATTTACAGTTGTAAATTAAAGGGGAAAAATCTGAATGTATATTATTATTATTATTATTATTATTGTTTATTTCAACAACATGTTTTCTTTATATTTATCCATTCATATATTAAGATATGAGCTGTTTAAATTTGTAAAATGTTGTATGAAACATTGCATATTTGTGGTTTTACTGTCAAGTAAGTTTATAATTATGTATTTATTTGGATATATTATCTATCAATTGTATTTATTTGTTTCTAACCATAAATGATATTAAAGGTGGTTTATCACCACCCTTGCAGTTGTTTCGTTCTTCCTGCCAACTGAGCGCAGTCGTCAGTGATCATTGAAGGAGATTGAAGGAGATCTCACCAGATGCAGAGTGCAGTGGCTTGAGAAGTGTTTTCCTCCAGGTGTCATCTTCTTCTTCTCTCTGTTTTTTTTCCTCAGAGGAGCATTGCTGGTCCTAACAGTCGGTCACCATGCTGATTTGAATGCCCGTCTGTTGTCTTCCAGTGTCTGGGTCATAAGGAACAATAAGACAAGCGGGATTCTGTATTGTCACACTCGTGAGTCTGCTGTCATCTCATTGGTCACAGAGCAGGAGAGGCAGAATAGGTTCACCGTACGTTTTGATAGAAAGCGCCGTGTTTGACATTACTTCCATTGACATTTTACAATATATTACCGTATAAGCGCGACCCTTTTCAACTGGATACGGGGCGCGTGCATTTGTTTGTGCATATGGGACGATTGCCTCTAAAATATACAGAATTTATTTTCTGTCACGTGACGACTTAACTGAAATGCGATTGGTCTGTGCGTTTCCTTATCTACTAAACTATTACCATAAAGACGATAAAAGCTGCACCAACTCAACCAGAAGCACTCCGTCCAATTCACTATTACTGTAAAGACTATAATAGCTGCGCCGCTTAAAAATGATGCGGTCCGTCGTGAACCTTTAGTTGCAGCGTCTGGGTCCCAGGAAGTCCACCATGTGGCGTGGATTGTACAACTCTACTGTTGAACTCCTTCAGGGTAAATCTAAGATTTGCCCTGATATGTAACGGTTCTTCCCGATGAAAGCTTAATCAAAATTCTTCCACAAAAGTCAAAGCTCATGGCCATGGCAGCCTACCAAAGATGTGATGGTTCCCTGTGAAACAGGAAGTGATGTATGAGTCTGCTCTACACATGTTTAATCAAAGCCCTCCCCTGATCAAATCCATACACCATTGACCAGTCGCAGGCATACTGCCATCTGCTGGCAACAGCAAAGATCATGTTTTTCAACTGTGTTTGTTATTATTAGCCCTCTGGTGGTGTTCACCTCCCGCCCTTTCTTTAGTGTTCCTGCTCAACATGGGCCGGTCTGTTTTAACACTAAACATTTTTCACCACCAATTTGTTGTGCAAACATTCTTTAGCTGTGAACAAAGTCTCAAGGTTGTGTTTAACATGAATTTATAAAATTCAACATAAAATAACTGCAGTGAAAATACAAATCGGCACCGAAAATGTATTACAGAATGAATGTAGTACAGTGAATGTAATGTAAAAGTGTGCCTGCGTGCGTGTGTGTGTGTGTGTGTGTGTGTGTGTGTGTGTGTGTGTGTGTGTGTGTGTGTGTGTGTGTGTGTGTGTGTGTGTGTGTGTGTGTGTGTGTGTGTGTGTGTGTGTGTGTGTGTGTGTGTGTGTGTGTGTGTGTGTGTGTCACACACACTCAGGTCAGAGTGGACATTCAAACAGGTGTCACATTTGCAGCCTCTCAGGCTTGTTTTGTTGTCTCTGGGGGCTCAGAGCTCACACTACTTCCTTTTCCTGCTCAGGTCCTTGTTGGGGGAGATCAGCCAGGGTGGGGAGATCAGCCAGGGTGAGGAGATCAGCCAGGGTAGGGAGATCAGCCAGGGTGAGGAGATCAGCCATGGTGAGATCAGCCAGGGTGGGGAGATCAGCCAGGGTAGGGAGATCAGCCAGGGTGAGGAGATCAGCCAGGGTGAGATCAGCCAGGGTGGGGAGATCAGCCAGGGTTAGGAGATCAGCCAGGGTAGGGAGATCAGCCAGGGTAGGGAGATCAGCCAGGGTGAGGAGATGAGCCAGGGTGGGGAGATCAGCCAGGGTTAGGAGATCAGCCAGGGTAGGGAGATCAGCCAGGGTGGGGAGATCAGCCAGGGTGGGGAGATCAGCCAGGGTGGGGAGATCAGCCAGGGTAGGGAGATCAGCCAGGGTGAGGAGATCAGCCAGGGTAGGGAGATCAGCCAGGGTAGGGAGATCAGCCAGGGTGAGGAGATGAGCCAGGGTAGGGAGATGAGCCAGGGTGAGGAGATGAGCCAGGGGGGTTGGGGGCTGGTGCTGGGGCTTCACACTCCTACCAGACTGGCAGAGGCTGGTCTGTGAACCGAATAACTCTTGAACGGACATGAAACTGTTGTCAGGACATCGTTACTGGAATAAAGGCCTCCAGACTGCTTCCCACTGACTTTATGTCGCCTCATAGTTTGAGCAATATATTGCTAACATCCACAGACTGATGTAGACCTGGAGGTCCACCAGGTCCATTTGTCTCCAGGTGTCCTCAACCACTCCCCCTCCAGGTGTGTCCTCTCCAGTAAGTGTGTGTGTGTGGCAGTGGGGAATCTCTGCTGACAGAAAACATACATTTTGGACCCTTTGGTGCAATTTTGTTCAGCCACATTTCAATCCCACTCTGGCCTGCACCAAACTTCAGCCTGCACAGTTTCAATTAGAAATGTTAGTGTGTGAAAGAACGAACTGGAATTTCTTCAGTGTTTTTGACCTGATTAGTGGTTAAGATATAGATTAGCATGATGAAGTGTCTGGAGAGACAAGTTACTTCTTACTTCTTACCCCAGAGTTGATAAATGGTTAGTATCAGATATAAAAGGAGGCTCGTGCTTACGTTCAGCTCATTTGGACTAAGTGCCAATGGAAATTACTGCACTCATGCATTTCAAGGGCTATTAAATGCTGAGACATCCAAAAATGAGGTGCTATAAGAATAATAAATCCTGAGTGTCGATGTGATGAGTCAAAATCAGGCCCTTTTTTTTGTGACGATGAAAGTTTTGCAGCTTGACAAAGCTGAGAGTGGTCTGTCCTGCTTCATGGAGTTTGTGTGCGTACTGTGACCATTTGCAGTGTTTGCTCTGCAGGTGCAGCAGGCCGTCCAGGCTCTCATAGATGAGCACCAGCGGATCCCGGGGAACATCCTGAGAGCCTTGCTGGAGAGGTTCCACACCAGGCACAAAGCCCAGTGAAAGCAGGGAGCGGCTGGACAGAGACGGCTGCAGTGTGCACAGGTTGCACAACATATTGAAGGAACAACTTCCTCATGCCCTCCAGACACTACTGACTCCAGCAGCCTTTTTCTTTTTGGCTCATTGGATTTCTGCTTTTGTGTTTCTAATAGTGCTGTCAATACATTCAAACTCAAGAAATGAATAATAATTGCACAATTTTCTGTAATTAATTGCAATTAAACATTTTTTTTTACTTTGCACAGAAGCTTGTAATGCATATTTATTTATCCATACAAACCATGGAATTAATGGAGACTCAGCACAGAAAAAATATTGAAATTCAGAGACTATTTTCTATAACTTCCTGTTCACTTTAAGTAAATAAACAAACACCTTTTTGTGTGTGTGTGTATGTGTGTGTGGGTTATTTTTGGCGCGTTATTTTTAGCATCACAAGTTTTTATCTTCATGCTCATTTCTAAAGGAATCCAGCAGAAGTTGATGAAGCTACTGTAAATTTGAACTTTACCATTCCTCAGAAAGGATGTCATGAACAAATAATCCTTTTTTTTCTAATGCACGTGTGAGCTCTGAAGTAACAGGTTATTTACAGTTGTGCTCATAAATGTACACAGCCTGGCAGAATTGATGATTTCTTGGCCATTTTTTCAAAGAATATCAATGATAACAATAACTTTTCTTCAACTCATTATTAGTGGTTACGCCAAACCATTTATTATCAAACAACCAAAGGCCCTGTCCAAAAGTGTATATACTGTGCACAAGTTAAAATTCAGTGTATTGCCCCTTTAACATCACTGCCAGTTTTTCAAAGTCTCTTCCAGGCGCTTTTTTTTCTCAGATGCTAAAACTGCCCATTCTACTGTTTCTGTGAATTCTTCTTCAGATAACATGCTACTTTCATCTTGCCATTAATTTAGTGTTTCACAGTAACAATCCTCTCTAAATGGAACGTTTATGGCCACAAAGGTCAATGTTGGTCTGCTGTCTGCTCTTTGTGTTGGCAGCTTTGTGGCTTTTTTCTGGAACCCCACCAAGTGCCACCTTATTGTGCATCTATTAACAGCCACGCCACTTTCTTTCCCAGAGAGGCTTGTGTTTTAGCTGGAGTTATTTGTCCTTTTCTTTGCATTCCGAACAATTTTCCATGCAGCTGTGGCTGAAATTTTTATTGGTCTACCTCAACACAATCACAGTCTGATATTCCTTTCCTGTTTTATACATTTGAATGAGCTTTTCTTTCTGGTCCTTTGGACGTTTTGTCTTGCTCTCCACATGACTCACAATCCAGAAATGTCAGTGGCTGAAAGATGAAAGTGTCTGTCAGAAGCCCAGAAACTTCAAGCAAACTGTAATGCATTGTCCTGTTTAAATAAAGTTGAAATAATTGACATTCACACATGGGATTTTGTTTATAAGGTGCTTTATAGCTGTTTGAGCAGCCCTAAGTGCTTTACATAACTCATCACATTTACCCATTCACACACGTTCACACATGGCTGACAGGGGAATCGAACCTGCAACCTTCCAATTGGGAAATGACAAACAGATCTCTACTAACCAAGCTATATTGGTAAAGCTCTGAAGGATGCTGAATGCTTTAAAAAAAAAAATTATATTTTAAAATTGGAGGAACGCCTTAAAATCATTTTGAAAAGTTAAACATATTTCAACTAGTCAATACATAGCTACATTTGTCCTTAAAGAGACACCCAGTTTGATAAGTGAATTGTCAAAATCGGTTGAAGATTGGAGGAGTTGAAAGCCGTTGAAAAACGTACAGAACTGTTATAATAATAATAGTAAAAAAAGATTTGGAAAACAAAAGTGTGAATGCCTTTCCCCCGGGATGAAGAACTCTATCGGGGAGTTGTCCACCAGAGCAGACGGGGGTGGACATTCCTGATCTTTTTTATCCTCCACAGACAGCTGCGTCATCGGTGCTGTAAATAACTCCAGCTCTGCCAAGGTGTATTCTGATGACTTGTGATGCAAGAGACCCGGGTTTTCTTCTGTTTTGGGGTTTTTGGTTTTTCTTCCCCTTTTGTTAAAATATGTCACCGCTCCCGGCAGACCTCCTCTCCCGAGACCTACTTCTGCTGACTGACTTCTTATTTTACGAAGATTTGTTTTTTACAAGTTACGTTCACGCCGTTTCCAGGAGGGCGTTTTATCGCTCTCCGCAATAAAACCATGATGTCACCCGACTCCCGTTGTTTCTGTCCAGTGATTTTCCGATAGTCTGACTGATTATGTCAGACGCAATGATACCGACGGTGCTTTTTTAGATGAGGTTTGGCATAGAGAAGCCTTTTTGGAGCAGAGCTGATACAAATCTAAATAATTTGGAGAATAGAGACTCTATTCCACGCCCAAACATAGTACACGGTAACTGAACACCATCTGACGACTCCTGACGTTTTACAAAACAAGTCTCATTCACATCAAGTCATTCTAGAAATGGTCCCTTAGCAGAGACACACAGGAAGCAGACGCTAAAGACTAGCTTCCATGTTCCATTGTTCTCCAGCACATGGTGGAGACCCAGGACAGACTTCCTGCTCTCTGATAACCTCCATTTGAATGGAGTTTCTTGTGATCCGCCATCTTGTTTTGTAGTTCCATCACACACACACACACACTCACACACACAGCTGTATATAGGCAGTTAGAATCTGTGTTTTAATTGTTTTCATTGTTAATAAATATAATATTGCAATCATACTTGCTGTGTATTAATAAGCACAAAGGAGAATGAAATGTCGACCTCTTCTGTGTCAAGAACTCCAAAATCCTTCAATCTTTACTGTTAATTCTGGTAATTGTAATTAATTTAACTATTAATTTAAATTCCTGATTAAGTGTTTAGTATATCTTATGAGACTGATAGAACTGAATTGGCTATCATTTCCTGTTAAGACAGGTGGAGCTCCGAGGTTCTGATACACATCAGATTAAATTTCAACATTATTAATAACTATCTTTGATAATTATTAATCATTATCGATCGCCAACCACAACATAAATGGTTCCTAGTGATCCTTATGAGGTAAGAAATCCCTACAACGTGAATATTTTGAATGTAGTTTTTGGAGACTGAGACGTAATGTATTGTATTGTATCTAGTGCTCACCACATCCCCAAAACTTCCTCTGACATCAACCACAGCCAGCAGCGGGGAGTATCTGTCACCAACGCTCTGATACTAAATAAAGTCGGTGTAGACATAGAGGTTATAAACACCCGATATAAGATCGCAGGGGTACGGAGCCAAGTTGGTAGGGAGTGTCCACCAATCGTTCTCCTTCAACTTTAACATGGAATGGAATGGAATGTCTTTATTGTAGTAGCAGTTCTCTTTAAAGTGCTGTTTTTATAAAAAATATTAAATATAAAAGAATGTGCTGATAAAAGCAAAACAACAATATAAATAAATAAATAGATAAAAAAGTTCATAAAATGGGAAAACACCACCAGTCACACATTATTGAGTGCAGTAAGGGATCTTGTATAGAAAGAGTTTCTTAGTCTGTTTGTTTTTGCTGTTAATGTCCTGCAGCGTCTGCCAGACGGTGACTGTGTGAAAAGTGCAGATCCAGGATGGGTTCTTAAGGATCTGTTGGGCTTTCCTGAGGCAGTGGGACTGTAGAGATGTTCCAGGGATGGAAGGGGGCAGCTGGGGGTCTTCTGGGCTGTGGCGACTCTCTGGAGCTGCTTCCTGTTTGCTGCTGTGCAGCTGGAGAACCAAACCAACACAGTATGGAAGAATGCTCTGAATGGAGCGTTTGTAGAAGGACACTAACAGTTCCTGTCTGAGGTCCTTGGTTTTTAGTATCCTCAGAAAGTAAAGTCTCTGCTGTGTCTTCTTGATGATGGCTGTAGTGTTGGCACTCCAGGTCAGGTCATCCTCCATGTGCTCCACACGTCCCCGCCGGTGAACAGAGGCAGAGTATCTGTCTTTTTCCTTCTGAAGTCAACGACGATCTCTTTTGTTTGTTGACATTCAGAAGCAGGTTGTACTCGGTGCACCACTCAGACAGCCTCTCCACCTCGTCCCCTCCGGAGATGAGCCCCACCACGGTGGTGTCATCAGCAAACTTTATGATGCTGTTGCTGGAGTGTGTGGGGGTGCAGTCATGTGTGCAGATGTTGTAGAGAAGGGGGCTCAGAACACATCCCTGGGGGGGAACCGGTACTGAGACTGATGACTGAGGAGACATGGGGGCCCACTCTCACCCTCTGAGGACGGTCTGTCAAAACGTCTTTGATCCCTCTGCAGACAGAGTCAGATAGACCCAAATCGGGTAGTTTTGACACCAGTTTGTTTGGTAGGATTGTATTAAAAGCAGAGCTGAAGTCCAGGAAGAGCAGGCGTACGTGGGTCCCTGATGCTCCAGGTGGGACCGAGCACTGTGGGGGACTGTTGTTATGGTGTCTTGCGTTGACCTGTTAGCCCTGTATGCAAACTGGAGAGGGTCAAAACCGGACTGTAGGATGGAGGTGATGTGTGCCCGGACAAGTTTCTCAAAACATTTGGTGATGACAGGTGTTAGTGCCCACATGGAAAGAACCTATGTGAGGATATATGCACATATATGAAACCTATATGCAGCATATATGCACATATATGACAATATATATGCTGCATATATGCAAATATATGCTGCATATATCCACATATATGACAATATATATGCTGCATATATGCACATAAATGCTGCATATATGCACATATATGACAATATATGGGCTGCATATATGCACATGTATGACAATATATGCTACATATATGCACATATATGCTGCATATATCCACATATATGACAATATATGGGCTGCATATATGCACATATATGACAATATATGCTGCATATATGCACATATATGCTGCATATATCCACATATATGACAATATATAGGCAAAATTGAGGTGCATATATGTGAATATACAGGCCATATAGGTCTCCTGTACTGCTTCTTTATTTCCACATATATATATAGCCCATACCACATGGAAAGAACCTATATGAGGATATTTGTACATATATGAAACCTATATGCAGCATATATGCTGCATATATATTCGCATATATATGCAGCATATATGCACAGAAATGCTGCATATATGCACATATATGACAATATATATGCTGTATATATGCACATATATGCACATATATGACAATATTTATGCTGCATATATGCACATAAATGCTGCATATATGCACATATATGACCATATATATGCTGCATATATGCACATATATGCACATATATTGTCATCTATGTCACATAGATGACAATATATGGGTTGCATATTTGCACATATATGACAATATATGCTGCATATATGCACATAAATGGCATATATGCCAGGGGTGGTCCTGTTCCTGTCCGCGTAACACAAAAACACGAAGTCTCCGAGGAGCAGCGCTGATATAGAAAGATAACAAAGACTCTACAAGAGAATTGCTATATATATATAGATATATATAAAAAAATATGTACCTATCTGTGCATATAGGTCCATATATGTGCATAAAATATAGGAAAATGGCCAATTTTATATATGTCACATATATTCAAAACCTATATCAAAACCTATATGAAAACATATATGTTTATATAGGTTCTGTCCATGTGGGACTTTCCATATATGCAGCATATATATTGTCATATATATTGTCATATATGTGCATATATGCAGCATACATGTGCATATATGTAGCATAAATATTGTCATATATGTGCATATATGTGCATATATGCAGCATATATATTGTCATATATGTGCATATATGCTGCATATAGGTTTCATATATGTGCATATATCCTCATATAGGTTCTTTCCATGTGGGTTAACAGTGTTTTTTCTTCGATCCTCAGGGGTGGTGTGCGCCCCCTGGGGATCCCTTATCGCCGGTGTCCTCTGGACACCAGCGATGGTCTTCTCCTGGTGCTGGTCCCGTGCAGGCTGTAGGCTCTTTACTGTCGCTGAGGTCGTCCTGGTCGTCAGATTCCCAGTTGTCCTCAGGAACGATGATCTCTCTGTCAGGTGGAGTCGCCTTGGCGCAGTGATGGAGATGGAACCACGCGTGATGACCTTCGACCTTCACGGCGTGCGATGTCTTCTCCGTCACCCGGAGTGGACCATACCACCTTGGATTCAGCCAGTGGCGTTTGAACCTTTTCACCCACACCCAGTCGACATCTCTGGTGTCAGCAGCTTTGGGTAGCGGACCTGGAATCCTGCAAACAGCACAGAACTGTACAGAGTCTGTTAGTGCAGTCCAGTATTCAGGACTAAACACTGGTAGGGCAGCATGCGCGTCGGGCTGTGGTATATCTCCAGCCGGTAGACTATAGCCACGCCCTGTGTGTAGCTGAAACGGGGTCAAACCACCTCTACCTGCTTGTGGTGTGTTTCTCATGTCATGGAGGACAATGGGGAGAGCTTCTGACCAAGTTATTTTGGTGTCCGCCATTACTTTAGCAAGTTTCTGTTTTAAAACACCGTTAGCTTTCTCGACCAATCCTTGGCTCTGGCTATTGCTGCTACTGCTCTGGTACATGGAGGTTGAGATTTTTCTGTGATGTCGAGTTTTGAGCTGTAATAGCAAATAATTGCTCCGTCGGTCACTGCTTTACCATTCCCTCTCTGTTGAAACAAAACTGCATTCACAACCCCCGTTTTGTTCTACAACTTCTAGAAAGAATGGTTTTCTTACAGGGAGCAGTGGTGTGTTGGACCGTGAATCTGTAGGAATCAATACTCCTGCACTTTTTAGGCCTTCAATTGTGTCTTTGATGCCTAAAGCAGCTTCTGGTTTCATATGATATTGAGGTTTATAAATGTAGTTGTGAGAAAATGACAGTTCAACAGGGGGAGCGTCAAGTATTCCTACATCAAAAGAATGTTGAGACCACAGACTAGCAGGCAACGTAGAGAACATATGTTCACTCGATGGGTGATCGGTTTTCTCCTGACCATGAAACCTCTCTAGATCTGTTTCAGCTGGTGTGGCTGTGTTCATGTTGTGGCCTTTGATCTTATAGTAGCTGAGAGATGGCGAATAGAACACATGAGGAATCTGGGTGGGTGTCCAATCATTGACGGCTAAAGCGTTTTTACACATGGGTCCTAAGTTTTTAGCCTGACTCTTTAAACCTACTGCTAGTGAACAATGAGGTACAGAGGTAGATGACATCATGTACCAAGTGAGCTGGGAAGGAGTCAAATCAGCAACAGCAGCAACACCCTCTGGGCCCACAATAATGTTTGAAGTAGCCACAGTTAAATCAATAGTGGATGAACAATGGTCCCATCTCTCCTGGTAGGCCTCGTCAGGGTCTCGGCGGCAGTACAGGGTAACATGAGGCGGGTCAGGGGGAGGCACATATTGTCCACATGCATCAATCCATGGCTTCCACAAATAATAAAAATGCATTAGTCCTAGAGAGGATCTCTTCTCAGGTTCCAACAACAGCCAATAGATATGAGCTGGGTCAGCTGGTTCATCGGGCACATCAAACGGATGCAGCGCATACATTGTACAATCCGAGGCAGGGCTGGCTGTGTTTACAACTGTACCATTCGGCAAAGTCACAATAATTCCATTAGCAGAGCAAGAAATCAAAGCTTTCAATTTCACGAGCAAGTCTCTTCCACAAAGCGGCCAGGGACACGAGTCTGTGATCAAAAATGAATGAGTCAATGTTTGTCCATTGCACGAAATCACAGTTTCCTTTGACAGTGGTAACGATTGTTTTTGTGGCGGTTGCTGTGGATACTGTGGGGCCAACAATGGCGCTGGAGCCGAATATGGCGCCTGAGATCCTTGTGGTTGGTTACGGGGATGGACTTGACCTCCAGTCCATGGACCAGGGGGCTGAGGGACATAGGGCTGATAGCCAACAGCTCCTTGAGGACAATTGCGAGCCCAATGTCCTTGTTGTCCACAGACATAACAACAATCGTTGTTGCCAGTGCGATCTCACTTCTTCCTTGAAAGATAAGCTTCTAGGGCACAGGAGTAAGAGCCGTTTTAGATTTTACCCGAATTTCCCCTGATGAGTCAGCAATAAGAGGTTATTTTTACTCCCCAGATAGAGCTCAGTTGACACCATGAGGTTTTACTCATCATCTGGGTTTCGAAAATAATTTCTCTTCATACACACTTTGGTCAGTCACACAGTCACTCGAGTACTTTTTGTTTTTATTTATATAGCGCTTTCCATTTTTGTGTGCTGTCATAACCTTTTTGCATCTTTTTAGGATCCTTTTTAGTTTTTTCTTTAATCGCATCTTGTAAAGCTGTTATGTTTGTGTGTTTAGGCTCCCGTCGAAGCCATATTTTGTAATCCATTTATCCAAATGTTTTACATTTTCTTCGCTGCAGCGTTCTACATATTTCCAATCTTTACAAGTTAATTTATCGCGCGGTTTAGATTTTTTGGTGTAAAAGAGGGCTCTAAATAAGGTGGTGGCTTGGTGTACACTTGCGGTGGTTCAGAGGAGGCTGGTGCTTGTGCGGAACTAGGAGCTGCTTCCTTTTCTTTTGTGAAAGTTTCTCCGAAAGACGGTCCCTTATGTACGGGTGTCTGACTAGGTGGAGACCCCTCATCCTTGTGGGCTCCCTCCAGTTTGATCATTGCGTCTGTGATTGCTCTCAGCATGCTAATGTGAATCGCAGAGGTATTTATTTTTTCTTGGTATTTACTTTGTTTGGAAAATAGTGACCTTTTGGCAAGTTCTTTTTCATATTGGAGTTTGTAATGGTCCAAGGCCATTTGTTCAGAAGTCAGTCGTGTTTTAAATCTCTTCAAGAATGGTCCTGTGTCATGGCTTCTTTTTTCTATTCCTTCAAAACATTTCAGTCTGTGTCTCAAGGTCTCCGGTCTCTGTATATTGTCAGATGATGTCAAAAATCGCTTTACAGCGTCCCACGTATTTTCAAAAGTTGCCATAATCTTACTTGTTACTTACAATGTTATATTTACATAAATTACCACACTTCGCTGCCTTCGCAGGTAGAGGTCAGTGCCAGTAGTGTCCACTCCAGTAGAGGAAGCTTCTACACAGCCGGAGCTGTGCGCCTCTACTCTGGGGGTTTTTTCCCGAAGCAAAACACTACTTTTTCTACCTTTGATAAAACAACGACAGAACTATTCCAACCCACAATTTCCCCACAGAAATTTGTATTTTTCAGAACATTAGCCTGACACAAAAGCATAAATACACATGAACCTCCCACACATTTCCCTTGTCAGTAAAACATATGAATACACTGCAGTTTTCTCTTTTTAGCGCTTTTCTAGTCTAAGCATCCCAGATGCTGTTGTGCCCCAGGCACTCGGCAGGATTATCAATAATCCTCCGAACTAAGTTCAACAGTTCCCAGAACTTCAAACTTAGCGGGTCCCAGACCCTTAAGTTCCCAGAACTTCTGATTATAATGGGTCCCAGATCCTGAGGTCCCAGACCTCAAGAGGGTTCTAATAACCACTCTCCTTCGGCGAGCCCCGGGCTCCCGGTATGAAACTCCGTTATTCCACTCTCAAGTTATTCAACTTTTAGTATTTTTAACGTTTATTCTATAAAATTTAGCAACTATCTGACGGCCTGAACTTCACGTACCACAGAGCCAATTTTGAGTAGTCAATGTGCAGTTTTCGAGGAAACAGGAAACTGCTTACCTTATCTCAGATGCACCTGGATTGGCTCTGGGAAACGTTGGGCTGGAAACCGTTACTCACTGGACCACTTCGTCAAAAACTTCCTTTTCCTTACGATTGAAGAATCCTGCTGACAACGCCAAATTGTCCTGTTTGGGGGCCCACTCCCCCGAGGAGGGACAGCTCGCTCCCCGTGTAAGGAAAATGGAAAACCACAGTGAGTTGAAGCCACCAAACATGAAACTTGAGAATGAAATCAACACATGAGTTTTATTACAAAGCAATCTACATAAAAACTTACAGAAATATTTCTGGGTTCAAAGAGGCGTTCACCACACAGGTGGATCTTGCTTCTCAGAACCAAAAAACCGGGCCCAAGCGAATACAGCGGAAGAAAATGGGAAAAAAGCCCCGGCTCAGAATTACTGCCTCCTTTTCTCTATCTCCTCCAAGGTCTTCCTCCTGTCCACGCCCGTGCTTTTCCAGTCACGGGACATCAAAATAGAGGAGTAAGCTGGTTTGCACCGGTTCTTATCAATTTTAGCAGGCCCCAGCCAGGACAACTACAGCCCAAAATCAAAACAATTCACCCTGGGTCAAAACAACAACTCCTAAAGTAATTGAGTAATTACTTAAAAGTGAATAAATTATCAAAAAAATTTATTTCTGGAAAAATTATTAATTTATATAAATTATCCAAAAATATTTATTTATGAAAACGTATATATATATATAGAATAAATTGGTTATTTATCAAATAATAATGAAATTGGGCCACCACCAGCTAAACTTGACATAGATCATACCAATAAAAATCTTAAATAACCGGGAAGGTGTGAGATTCGAGCGTAGGCCATTTTCAAACCAGTGAATCCAGGTCCAGGACCGCTTTATCGCGTATGCAGCTAGAAAGGGTATGTACTGGGGATGGCGGTGCCTCTAGGTCAGTGGGGACACGCAACCGGGTGGAGGTCTGTGACTTCCCCCCTTCCGTGCGAGTCCTGCGCGGAGATCGTGTGATAATCGTGGGAGACCTCCTCATGCAAATGCATCTCATTGTTTCTGCTGTGGTAAAGCATGAGCTTTAGCATAGTGTTGCTTGGTCTTTGACTCGAAACATGAATAAGGTTCTTCTGGTACAGACATGGTCTGTTTACCTGAAGTGTCGGTATTCTCATGTTGAATCATCGAAGCGTGCACAACAACCATGTCACCTTCAGGACTCGGTTTTGTACCATGAAGAACCTGTTCGAGGTTAACATAGCGAGCACTGGTGATGGTTTTGGTTGTGGAAATGAGGAGAGTTGTGTCATGCGTGTCGTCGCTGGTGAGGGACGAAGGCAGATTGTCGATGACATGAGAATTAGTTCAAGATTGTGGAATGAACTGTCAGTTAACCTCTCTCAAGGTAGAAAAGTGGTCACTTTAATCTGACCGTGTGTCAGATTTTGGACCCGTGGGTTGGCTGAACGATTGTTCAGCTCAAGAAGGGCTGTGTCACAGAGCTGGGTCGAGATCTGGATGGTGAGTCGAGGAGGCGCATGAGCCAGGGACCTTGGTTTAAGGTCTGGGGTGACTCTGCTGAAAGTGAGCAGATCGGTGTCGGTGGCAGATCTCTCTGACCAGGCCGACAACGGTGTCTCTGGAAACGAGGATCCATTCATGTGTGCACCCCCCACGGTGTGTTGGGCGTGCAAACTCACATCCTTCAGTGACATGAGTAAAGACTGGTGTGCTTGAAATGGATCTCGGATCGTCGCCTGCAGCAGTTTCCAGCTGAGGTGGATAAGCTGGGGACGGAGAATAGAAGGGACCCAGCTTACGTTCCCTATTAGTGGGTGAACAATCCAACGCTTGGTGAATTCTGCTTCACAATGATAGGACGAGCCGACATCGAAGGATCAAAAAGTGACGTCGCTATGAACGCTTGGCCGCCACAAGCCAGTTATCCCTGTGGTAACTTTTCTGACACCTCCTGCTTAAAACCCAACTTTAGACGTCCCACGGTGGATTAAAATCTGCATCAAAGAGGTGACGCAGGACCTGAACCCACCTGGTCAGAAGGGACCCGGCTCCCGCGAGGAACCGGACTCCCAGCCCCTGACCACATGACTTGGCCCCTCCCCTCCGCACACACAGTTCATTTTGGCAGGAGGAGAAGATCCAGGAGGTCAAAGAGGCCCCCAGAACCAACAGAGAGGCCCCCTTTGACATTCCTGGGTAATCTTGTGCGCGATTGCGATGCCACCCACAGATACACTTCAGTGGTGGTAGTGGGTGTTGACACTCTCTCCCAGCTTGGTACTGGGTCAGAAATCACCCTCATGTGTTCAGACACCTTCGCACAGTTGCCAGAACCATGCTTAAACATGCCACTACAGAAAAGCCACTGCAGGTGGAAGAGTGTAGCATAGACATCCGAAGATTCACTCGGGACTCGCACGCCATCGCTCAACGTGTCTGGGTCGACAAGCTTTCCAGGACATGTCAGTGACGCATCCCATCAACGTCACTGATCTGGTCACGGAGGAACTGCTTGTTGGTCAGGACCTCCTGAACCGACTCACTGCCACCAACGGCGCCTTTGGTCCCAAGTCATCAGCCTGACTGCCCTTGGCTCAGAACCAGGCCACCCAGCTTCTAACAGTAGAGTCGCTGCCATCCAGTCCATCCTGTCAGGTTAGTTTTAACCCTACTGATGATGTGTTGTTGCAATAGTAAATATATTACAAACTAAAAAACCAGTGGTTGAGTCTGACTTCGGTCTCGGTTGTTAGACTTACCTCTCCTTTGGGAGTGGTGAGATCTTGGTTTGCTTGATCGCTTACCTCTGTGCGGTTGTCCAACCTCGTGGTCAAGGTTGTAGACATCTAACGGGTCCCCCATATGCAAAAGGTGCGGGGGAGGGGACCTCGTGGCCTACAGGTACCAGGATCGTGTTTCCAGTCACCTGAGACCTCAGGACACCTGCATCACCATCATAGTTTTCACCTGAACGGTGGTGCAGCTCCCACACCATCTGCGCATGTTTGCGGAGGTCTTTCATGGTGGGGTTTTTGGTCCTGCAGAAAAGGGCGACAACGAACCGCACACTGTTGTGGAGGTTGTTAACGAAGAGGGACTATAAAAGTATGGTTTTTGTCCAACCCTGGTGCATTGCGGCCTTGGAAGTAGGTGGCCCTTAGGCACCAAATACTCTCTGGGAGGCTCAGCCCCCTTTTGAGTGATTGCAAATGCACCAAAGTTTGCAGAGGCAGGATCATTGTACAGAGCATACTCTTACCTAAGTGCATGACAGAGGGCTGTGTAATGGTCTCTGATGGCAGATGGGAGGGACTCTATGTAAACATGGATGTTGTCTTCCAGAGAAGCTTCAGCTTCTCTCGGGATGAAAGATGAGGCAGGTCCAGGAGGCAGCGTTCAACCTCCCCGAAGTAGCCCACATGGAAAGAACCTATATGAGGATATATGCACATATATGAAACCTATATGCAGCATATATGCACAAATATGCACATATATGACAATATATATCCTGCATATATGCACATATATGCACATATATGCTGCATATATGCACATATATGACAATATATATGCTGCATATATGCACATAAATCCTGCATATATGCACATATATGACAATATATGCTGCATATATGCACATAAATGCTGCATATATGCACATATATGACAATATGTATGACAATATATATGACAATATATATGTTGAATATATGGAAAGTCCCACATGGACAGAACCTATATAAACATATATGTTTTGATATATGTTTTGATATAGGTTTTGAATATATGTGACATATATAAAATTGGCAGTTTTCCTATATGTTATGTACATATATGTACATATATGCGCACATATATGTACATATATGTACATATATGTATGTAACATATAGGAAAACGGCCAATTTTATATATGTCACATATATGCCAAACCTATATCAAAACCTATATTAAAACATATATGTTTATATAGGTTCTTTCCATGTGGGAGTCCTCTATATGAATCTCCGGGTTGTTTGGGTCGAACTGCTCTATGTCCTCGACAAGGGACTCAAGTTGTCGGGTCCGAAGACCACGTTCCATTGGGGGACCGGAATGGTCCGAGTCATCTGAGCTGAGCAGGGCCTGGTTCCATCCGATGGAGAGAATGACCTCCAGTGAGTGGCGGACCAAAGCTGATTGCATTGTGAGATGCTGGAAAAGTACTCTTTTCCTTGTGCTGAAAAGGAGTGAAAGAGCTGTGAGAGCGGATGGTGGTGCGGCTGAGCACTGATGGATGTGTGTCATAGCACGCCGGGACCAATTCGCTGTTGAGATTTCTTCTCTCCTGTGTGGAGAGGCATAGAAGATTGGCGACTACAGTCTGCAGGACTGGTACACGTGGCTCCCGAGGAGTCTCTGCTCTGAGCATGCAGTGTCTTTATTTTGGTATCATGGTAGGAGTCATGTGAAAGCTGTGTTCTGAAAAGTGCGAAAATGTTGTTAATGCACAGGTGATGGTTACACCTGTGGCTTACAACTCGTTAGGTTGCTGCTGATGCACAGGTGAGAGCTGAACCTGTGACTTACACTCCTGTAGTCTATGTAAATTGGTCTAACTGTAAACTCTCAACTGTAACACAGTGTTTTTAGCACCTTGGGTAGCTGTGTTAGTGTACATTTATCTCTACGCCAGAAACAAAAGAATGCATGGAAATGCAAGAAAAGGGCTCGAACCACTTCACAAACACAGCTGACTTTGATTAGCAGTGCTGTAACGTGTTCTTCGAAAACAAAGTTCTGAAAGAAACTAAAGTTATCGGTTGGACAACTTTTTAGTTTTTTGTACTAAGTTCTCTCTTTAATACCATTCTGGATAAATTATGCAGATATTGTGACAATACTGGTTTCAAAAGAGTCTCACACAGGCGGCTTTAAGTTAAGGTTCATAGAAGATTCCATAGGAACTGCTTGGGATCATTTTTGACCCCATTTGTGGAAGAGTGGGGTGGTGATACAAAACCTGCAATTTCTAAAAAAGTAATGAAAAAATAAATAAAAATGCAAATGTCACAATTTAGAATATCTAATAGAAACATATGGTATCATTCAAAGCTGGGGGCTGGGTGCCCTCCCCTTTCTGGTGGGCCTCTCTCCCATATCACAGAGGGTTGGGGGATGGTGGGGCTCGGGGTTCTGGATGGACAGCTGCTGAATAGTCTGGTTCCTGTCCAGGTCCTCTTGCAGTGCCTTGTTGGACTATTTAACTGTAGTCTGGCCCCTCCCCGCCAACAATTTTAACTCATGTTTCATGTTTATGCTTGAATGAGACGTATGTGCCAGGTTTAAACTGCTTGAACGTGTTAAAGGTATAGTAGAGGATTTTCTTCTTCCGGGTGGATCATCAAAATAACTGGTCCTCCCAATTGTCAATCATTCTGGTGATATATGACGTAAGCCCGTCGTACGTGCTCGTCCCTGCGCGCAGCTCACTCCACACGGTCCTCATCATGCCGGTGGCCGACCCGACGCATTATTCTCGGACATTTTTACACAGTTTCACCCCCTCTGGTGCAAATCTTCTTGTAAAGTGAGCTTATGTGAGCGATGCCGACTTATGACTTGTAAACAGAGCGTGCACGAGGAGAACTGGGCTCGTGCATGTCTCTCGCACGCGTTTTAGTAGGAGTTCCGTCTCGGGAGCGTTGCGCATTTTTTTCAAACGGTGGAGAGGGCGGTTCTTTCCTAAAATTCCTGAAAATCCTCCTGTATACCTTTAATTCCATCATGTTAAATTGAGAAAGTACGAGTTTGCCCACATGGAAAGAACCTATATAAACATATATGTTTTAATATAGGTTTTGATATAGGTTTGGCATATATGTGACATATATAAAATTGGCCGTTTTCCTATATGTTATATACATATATGTACATATATGTGCGCATGTATGCATATATATATCATATATATTCCAAACCTATATGCGCATATACGCAAACCTATATGTGCCCATATATGCACACCTATATGTTCCCATAAATGCACACCTATATGCGCATATATGCACACCTATATGTGCACACATATATGTACATATATGTACATATATGTGCATAAATTATAGGAAAATGGCAAATTTTATTTATGCCACATATATCCTAACCTTTATATAGGTTCTTTCCATGTGGGCCCACACCGGATGCTGTTATTTGCTCAGTGACCCTAGTGGGAATCGAACCAGGGTCTCCCGTGCACCAGTCCGTTGCCTTGCCACCTGAGCTATTGAGCCACTATGTATATATGTATATATATTCTGGTTCTGTCCATGTGGGACTTTCCATATATGCAGCCCATATATTGTCATATATGTGCATATATGCAGCATTTATGTGCATATATGCAGCATATATGTTGTCATATATGTGCATATATGCAGCATATATGTGCATATATGTGCATATATGCAGCCCATATATTGTCATATATGTGCATATATGTAGCATTTATGTGCATATATGCAGTATATATATGGTCATATATGTGCATATATGCAGCATATATGTTGTCATATATGCAGCATATATGTTGTCATATATGTGCATATATGCAGCATATATGTGCATATATGCAGCATATATTGTCATATATGTGCTCCATATATGCACATATATGACAATATACATGCTGCATATGTGCACATATATGCACATATATGCTGCATATATGCACATATATGACAATATATATGACAATATATATGCTGCATATATGGAAAGTCCCACATGGACAGAACCTATATAAACATATATGTTTTAATATAGGTTTTGATATTGGTTTTGAATATATGTGACATATATAAAATTGGCCATTTTCCTATATTTTATGCACATATATGGACCTATATGCACAGACAGGTACATATTTTTATACATATATATAGCTCAGGTGGAAGGCAACGGACTGGTGCACGGGAGACCCTGGTTCAATTCCCGCTAGGGTCACTGAGCAAATAACAGCATCCGGTGTGGGCCCACATGGAAAGAAACTATATAAAGATTAGGATATATGTGGCATATATAAAATTGGCCATATTCCTATATTTTATGTACATATTTGTGTGCATACATGGGCACATATAGGTGTGCATATATGCGCATATAGGTGTGCATATATGGGCACATATAGGTGTGCATATATGGGAACATATAGGTGTGCATATATGGGAACATATAGGTGTGCATATATGGGCACATATAGGTTTGGAATATATGTGACATATATAAAATTGGCCGTTTTCCTATATGTTATGTACATATATGTACATATATGCGCACATATATGTACATATATGTACATATATGTATATAACATATAGGAAAACGGCCAATTTTATATATGTCGCATATATGCCAAACCTATATCAAAACCTATATTAAAACATATATGTTTATATAGGTTCTTTCCATGTGGGGTGTAATGAAAAAAAAACTTTATTTCAAAATCACACTGTATCGCGTGTGGAGCATCTTTTCGCCACCTGTTAATTCCATCATGTTTAATCTTGATTTATCTAGGACTTGATTTCTCCTGAGGAAGAAAAGATTGAGCACCACAGTGAGCCCAATAGCTTAAAGGGTCCCTGAAATAATTCTATTAAAATACACCAGTATTTAGCATTATTTTTCCCCCTTTCGAATGATATATGACACACCAATGACAATCACACCACTATCTTGCTCTTGAGCGCCGAACGTCTAAAAATGCCTATAAATCTCCCGCCCTGTGAATCTGACCTAGTTTTCCCAACTTGCCGTAGTTTTGCGCTGTGACGTATGAGGAGTTATTTACTTCCGCCCACAACAGCTGATCGTAGTGTCTTGTTTACATGTGCTCTGCATTATCGCGTTATTTAGCAGTTTTTTAGAGTCATGCCTAAGCGTTGTGTTGCGGCTGGGTGTTCCCAAATGCCCAGTCCGTCTGTAAGTGTCCATAAATTCCCAAAAGATGAAACTTTGAGGAGATTATGGACAAAACAAGTGCAGCGCACTCGCTCCAACTGGACACCAACAGAGGCCTCCTATCTCTGCAGTCAACATTTCACGGATGACTGTTACGAAACAGCACCCGCAATCCGAGAGTCACTTGGTTTTGATGTGAAGAGGAAACGTATCCTGAAACCTGGTTCTGTCCCCACCATTTTTAAACGGCTTTTTAACGGATTTTTAAACCCAACCTTCAGTAAGTCTTTTTAAAACCTGCTAAAACTTAAGACAAATAGACCAATAAACTTTGCAAAACACCCACTCTGACACAAGGGTAAATACCCGGTCACACACAATATGTGCACACGGGTAAATACCCGGTCACGCACAATATATGCACACGGGTAAATACCCGGTCACGCACAATATGTGCACACGGGTAAATACCCGGTCACACACAATATGTGCACACGGGTAAATACCCGGTCACGCACAATATGTGCACACGGGTAAATACCCGGTCACACACAATATGTGCACACGGGTAAATACCCGGTCACACACAATATGTGCACACGGGTAAATACCCGGTCACGCACAATATGTGCACACGGGTTAATACCCGGTCACACACAATATGTACTCACGGGTAAATACCCGGTCACACACAATATGTACTCACGGCTCAAACATGTATGGTTGAACGCCTTGATTTTCTTCTAATTCTTCCTCCGATGATTCCTCTCCTTCATCTTCGTCCAAAACCAACGATACGTCACTTAAATCTTCGCTAACATCGCTCCTAGGTGCTTCTGTATCGCCAAACCCCTCCATTCTTCAATCAGCTGATGTTGTTTTGGCTGGGACATATAACCCCTCGTACGTCATATCCGGTCTAGCTCAGGCGGCTCACATTTATGGCCCGCAAATATACCGTCGTCTGCTGCATCATGTAAAGTCAATTAAAAGGGTCGGAATTCTGACTTTTATCTGGGAATGTTATATACCTTTCGAAAGCATATTTATTCTTCTTTCTAAAGATGAAATCTGAAAAACATTTCAGTTACCCTTTAAAGGAGTTGGCCTTCGCTGAAGCGGAAATTGCTGCCCCTGACAGATTAAAAACCAGGAAGACCCGTATGCAGCGCAGGTGGGTGCGTTGGAGGAAGAGCAACAGGGTTTTCAGACAGATGATGTTTGGGGTGATGTGCCAGATGACATTGAGCAGTTGCCGAGGGAAGATGCCACATTGAAGGGAGCATATTGAGAATGTAGCGACTTGGGTGAATAAGACCTTGTCTGGAGAAAGCTTTTTTGTGAGGGAGGGTCTGCTTTACCATCAGCCAGCCGAGGGCAGAGCAGAGCAGCTGGTTGTTCCAAGGCAGCTCAGGGAAAAGGTGCTAGTATTAGGCCATGAGATCCCGTGGTCGGGGCATCTGAGCAATTCCAAGACCCGGATAACAGCCAGGTTTTTTTGGCCAGGTCTCTATAGGGAGGTGCAGGAGTTTTGTAAGAGTTGCCCCAAGTGCCAGCTGACCAACTGCTGTTCGGTGCATATGCCAAGACAACAGTCAGAGACCTGTCCCCTACTCAAAGGCATAGGGACGCAACCCTCTCGTTCACCGGGGTGAACTCCAACACATGGCGGCTGAGCTGTGGAGCAATAAGCAAGGCCACGCCAGCCGGCCACCTTACACCACGTGCAACTCCAGAGAAGTGGAGTATCCAGCCCCTGTTGAGGAGCTGAGTTCCAGAGTCCAAGCTGTGAGTGGAGGTGAGCCCGACTATATCTCGACGGTATCTCTCAGCCTCCTGCACAAGCTCGGGCTCCTTCCCCCCCAGCGAGGTCATATCCCAGATAGCAAAAGGCATTGATTCAACATTGGATTTTGGTCAGATTGGTTATTTTTGGTTGAGGTTGAAAAAGCGATGTTGTTTCAATATTTAATTACAGTTACTATTTCAACAATTGAAGAATTGTCGTTGATTGGACATTGTATAGATGTTGCATTTTCAATGTTGAATTTCCCTACGTTGATATGACATTGTATAGATGTTGCATTTTCAATGTTGAATTTCCCTACGTTGATATGACATTGTATAGATGTTGCATTTTCAATGTTGAATTTCCCTACGTTGATATGACATTGTACAGATTTTGCATTTTCAATGTTGAATTTCCCTACGTTGATATGACATTGTACAGATTTTGCATTTTCAATGTTGAATTTCCCTACGTTGATATGACATTGTACAGATTTTGCATTTTCAATGTTGAATTTCCCTACGTTGATATGACATTGTACAGATTTTGCATTTTCAATGTTGAATTTCCCTACGTTGATATGACATTGTATAGATGTTGCATTTTCAATGTTGAATATCTCTACATTGATGTGACATGGTTTCAATGTGGGCTGCTGATACTTTTTATTATTGTTATTACTTATGGCTTAAAAGGCCGAGAAATGACGCTGAGACAAATGGATGACAGATTCTGACTCACCCAAGTGCCTGGAGCGACTTGTCCTCACCCATATCAAAGCCTGCCTCCCCCCCTCTTTGGACCCCCACCAGTTCGCCTACAGGAACAACCACTCCACGGAGGATGCAATAGCCGTCGCTCTCCACACTGCGCTGAGCCACCTCGAACATCGGGGGAGCTACGTCAGAATGCTCTTCATAGATTACAGCTCAGCGTTTAATACCATCATCCCTGACCTGCTGGTCAGGAAGCTGTCGGACCTGGGTCTCCCCGCACTAACCTGCGCCTGGATTAAGGACTTCCTTTCCGACAGACCCCAGACCGTCAGACTCGGCCCTCACCGGTCCTCCTCCAGATCTCTGAGCACGGGCTCCCCACAGGGCTGTGTGCTGAGCCCGATGCTTTATTCACTGTACACAACTGACTGCAGACCTGCACACCCCAGCAACACCATTGTGAAGTTCGCCGACGACACTACAGTGGTGGGACTGATCATCAACGGTGACGAGTCAGCGTACAGGGACGAGGTCCAGCAACTGTCCGCCTGGTGCTCCACAAACAACCTGATCCTGAACACCGCCAAGACCAAGGAGGTCGTCCTGGACTTCAGGAGGAGTCGCACGTCGGACCCACCCCCCCTTCACATCAACGGCGAGCTCGTGGAAAGGGTCCACAACTTCACTTTCCTGACCTCTCGTGGTCTGGGAACACCTCGGCCGTCGTCAAGAAGGCCCAGCAGCGGCTGCACTTCCTGAGGGTGCGTAGGAAGAACGACATCTGCCAGAAGCTGCTGGTGACCTTCTACCGATCGACCATCGAGAGCATCCTGACCTACTGCATCCCCGTGTGGTTCTCCCACTGCACCGAGGCCGACAGCAGGAGGCTCCAGAGGGTCGTGAAGACGGCTGCCCCCTCCCCACACTAAAAGACATCTACACGGCACAGTGCCTCAGAAGAGCCGAGGTGATCACAGCTGACCCTACCCACCCTGCACACCACTTGTTCGAGCTGCTGCCCTCAGGACGGCGGTACCGGTCCATCAGGACCAGGACCAACAGACTGAGGGACAGTTTCTTCCCTCAAGCCATCACGGCACTGAACAGTTAGACACACTACCTCAGCCTATCTACCTCGGTGTGCAATATATCACACTCCATTACTCTGTACAAATAACAGGTACCTTGTGCTCAACCGCACATACTTATTAGCCAAGGTACCTCAGGCAGCTACATTGTTATTTTACTTAACTTATTCTTTAACTTTTACATTTCTGCACTATGTCCTTGGGTGTATGTGAGCGGGTCTGTGTGAGCTGAATGTGTGTGTGAATGTTTAGGTTATTCTGTATACATGGTGTGTCTGCTGAGATGAATGCAATGCTGAATGTGAGAATGGCTGTCGGTGTTTATTGTATGTCTACTGTGTTTTTAGCTACACCGTAATTTCATTGTGCAATTTATTGTACAATGACAATAAAAGCAATAGAAATAGAAAACCAGGTACAACTGACATGAATTTAATGTCCCGTCCAGAAGTGCCATAAAATCAAGGTAAACGTTCACAAGGTTGAACTTTGATATGATACTTTTGCAAATCTTGCAATTATTCTACTCAAATTAGAGTATCATTATATTTTTGTATTGTGCATTGCATCATAGTCATAAGGAGCTGTATACTTAATCCGTATTTGATGAGATTTGTCAACACAACCGCATTGGAAAATCTATAGCAGTTTATGGCTTTGAGTGATACATTAATTTAATATAGACTGTATAGTGAACATATTATGATATACCATGTATTTGATCCATATTCCAGAAAAAAAATGTGTGATTAGATATGGCCATATCTATTTTGAAGTTCGTCAGTATGTTCTATTAAGCCGGCTTAATAGAACATACTGATGAACTTCAAAATATTTGCTGTATACAATATTTTGTCTTCATGTCGCATAGTGGGTTCGTATTTGACCAGATATTGTGCATATCAACAAAAATATGCTTTAGGGACGTCCATATTCTAGACCGAATCCAAAAACAGATATTTAGGGATTCTGGATATTTTCACCCATGCGGAACACCAAATCGAAATATTATTCATATCATTTTATAATATATTTTCTTCATGATGTGGTTTATATTTGACCATTTGCTGGCAATGAAAATCTCAGGAGATCAAGGTAGTAGCAGTTTTAGGCAGCTGCTCCACCTACTGTGGCGCCTGCAGACCTCAGAGCATCTGGTATATGGCCTCCATGAGGACCACAAACTATACATTTGGTGTAAAATCCTTTGTCCTGTAAAATTGTTCAATTCAAAGATTGTAGGAATCACGTATAGTGGAATATACTTTATTCCTCGTGTACTGGATCAAGTATATTCCACTACACGAGATTCATATCTGTTAAATGTATGTTGTTGATGATCATGATAATGATAATAATAATCCTAATACAAAAGGTTTTTAGTACAGCACTTATCAAAATGAGCAATTTGAAAGTACTTGGCAGACAGAGTGAAAAAGGACAGAACACACACACACACACACACACACACACACACACACACACACACACACACAGTTTCACATTGTGCTTCGCAGACGGCTGGAAACTGTCTAGAGATTGCAGCTTTATGTCGCCGCCCAGCGATGTTCATTATCGTGAGAACGCACGTGATCTCGTCATGCGCGCTTTGCATTGTAGGTAGAATCAGGTGTGGTCGCTGTGGGAGGGTGTCATTGCTGCGAAGGAGTTGCACGCGGTCACAGCATCATTTCGGAAGGTAAGTGGATATTTCATTGTCAGCATTTCAGCATAATAATTAATGTCTTGAGTCACCGTGTAGCATTTAGGTTAAATACGTGTCATGAGCGTATTTGCTTGCAAAGTTTTATTTGCCCGGTTTTGTTAAAAAAAAAAAAAAAGTGGGAGCGATGTGCTGTTCGCCAGTTAGCTAAACTCGCCCTCTTAACGTAAATCGTAGAAACTCAAACGTTATATGCGGTCGACAACTGTCCCAGCTGCTAATGACGAACACGGTGGTCCCGGTGTCCGGAGAGTTCCGTTGGGAAAGTCGGGAGGGGGGGGGGGGCAACGCCATGGCCATGTGGCTTAACACACCACAATGCTGGTCTGCAGACTTGGCGTAGGCCGCGGGTGGTTCATGATGGCCATGCTCCACTCTGGACTCACTTCGTTTCATAATGTGAATGAAAATATCCCCACTTCTGTTGCCCAGTGTTCTCCACATTCCCTAAAGTAGTTTGGGTTTCATTGTAGGAGTTTAGCCGTCTGGGTATCTTTATTGGCTTTTAATTTGTGATTGTTCTGACGGGAAGATGGAGGATCCATGTGCAGTCGGCAGCTCAGGCTAATGCGATCAAACATTGTTGGCTGCACGTAGGTACCAAAGTAGGGAGCGCACTTTGCACGGCCTCAAGTGCGGCCCTACTTTGTTCGTGCACGTGCAGCCAAATGTTTGACCGCATGGCCTGAGCTGCCGGCTGCGCATGGATCCTCCATCTTGAGTAATGCAAAGTGTTCAACACGGTTAAAATGACGGTGACACAGATAAGTTCGGTCTAAATATGTCAAGTGTTCCTCTGTCATGCTCAGTAAGTCTAGTCGTTCTGTATTTGATGTGATTTAATCGGTAGGCAGGTTTCTGAACTGTCCAATGCTCTTGAGACAGATTAGACAGAAATGGTGGCATTTTTTGTACGAGCATTAGTGTGGATATATTATATGAAGATGAGGTCCAAAATTGGTGAGGTGGTCCTTTAAGGTTGCCTGAAAATCAGTAGCACATAAAAGGTCACTGGACATTTGTCACTTTTGAATGGAGCGTGACCATTGCTGCTTTTATAACAAGTACCGTATTTCTTTCTTTCTTTTTCACAGCGGCTGCTCGTCAGTTTGACAGAAGGCTGACTGAAAAGCAGTACGAGGATGCAATGCAGAAGTGGCTGCGCTCTGCACCTGAGAGGAGTGGTGGCGTGCCAAGAAATGAGAGGCCACAGAGCTCACGCATTCCATGTGGACTACAAGCTGATGTTCGCCCCCTTGTCTCCCTACCCCATGTTGAGTTGTCCTTTTTTCATAACTCTGTGGATTTTTGGTTTTAGTAAAACTCTAATTTTACTGATATCCTCTGCACCTGAGTCCTGCTTCCAGTCCCAGCCTGACGGCAAGTAAAGCAACTGTTCTCAACCTTGGTTTCCTTAAAAAAATACCATCTGCAAGTGCTCTACTTATTTTCGAATATTTACCTTTTAATGCCATAATTCTAATCAATTTTAAAGTATATAAATTGAAGTCTGTATAAACGGTTTGAGAACCACTGCTGTATGCATACTTAATGAACCACTTCAGAATGTTTCACCCTTCGCCTGTATTTTATGATTGTAGGAAATAATCACGTGATTCTATTTGGTTTTAAAGTTCTGCAGTTGCTCCAAACTTGGTTTTCCAGCAGTGACATCGCTTCCCTTCAGTGCAGTGATGTCACTACTGGATGACTTTGGCATGATCCCTGTGGAACTTCGCTAAATGGAGATTAAAGTGATTATTTTGGTTTTATTTGACACATTAAAAAATAAAGGAATGTTAAAAGTGCTGAAATGGCCTTTTAATAGTAATTTATCAATGTTGATAACATGGTTGAAACAAGGTTGATTCATCGTCTGGGTTAATTGAAAATTCAACATTATTTCAATGTTGATAATAACATGGTTGAAACAAGGTTGATTCATCGTCTGAGTTCATTGAAAATTCAACATTATTTCAATGTTGATCATAGCGAGCAAACTCAATGTTGCTTCAATGTTCTGACATCAACGTTGATCTCACTCTTCAGCCTGACGGAATTTCAATGTTGATTCAATAACTGTTTGCTATCTGGGATTCCATGTCCCGAAAACCAGATTCTGTGTCCGGGGATCGGGTCGTCGAGGCCCCTGCCGTCGACAACCGCCCAATCCACCCCAAGATGCGGGACAAAATGGAAGAAATTACTGAACTGGTGCAGGAAAACCCGGAGCAGGCCCAGTCACACCAAAAGACCTGGTAACAAGCTCCTGGCCAGGTGGCCGGGACCGTACGAAGTTGTGCGGAAGATGGGTACAGCTATCTATGAGGTGCACAGGTAAGAGGAAACCACGACAGACCTTCCACATGAACCTCTTGAAGGAGTGGCATGCGAGGTAGCCAGGTCTACAGCTCTGAAAGCAGGCAGTGGAGGAACAGGAGGAGTGTCCGGGACAGTTCTTCCAAACCTAGCAGCAGACGGTTTCCATGGATTTGTCCCACCTATCCTCCCACCAGCAGAAGGACCTGACAGCAATCATTCTGCCAAACCTTTTCAAACAGACACCTTAAACAGGTGGTGGAGCACACCATCCCTCTCAAGGACACAACCCCTGTGTGCCAGCGGATGCATCGGGTGCCCGAAAGTCTCTTGCCACACCTGAAGACCGAGGTGGAGGAGATGTTGGCACTCGGGGTGATTGAGAGGTCGTCGAGTGAGTGGAGCAAGCCAGTGGTGCTGGTGCCAAAGAAAGATGGAACCATGCGCTTTTGTATTGACTTTCGCCGGGTGAACGCCCAGTCCCATTTTGACGCATATCCCATGCCCCGGCTCGAGGACCTGATTGAGAGGTTGGGGAAAGCGGCCTATATTACGACACTGGACTTGTGCAAAGGCTATTGGCAGGTGCCCCTGGCCAAGGAGGCCAGGCCGTACACAGCCCCAGGGACTTTTTTTAATTTGTAGTAATGGTCTTTGGCCTGCAGGGTGCACCAGCCAGTCTCCAGAGATTAATGGACATTGTTTTGGCCAACACGGACTCCTTCGCAGCAGCATACCTGGATGACATCGTAGTGTACAGCACCACCTGGGAGGACCACCTGCGTCACCTAGGTGCAGTACTGCAACGCATCCAACAAACGGGTCTGACCATCCACCCGCTCAAGTGTGCCCTGGCCAAAGAGGAAGTGTAGTACCTCGCTCTTGTTTTAGGCCGAGGTGTGATCCGGCCACAAAAGGACAAGGTGCAGGCGGTACTTGACTGCCCAAGGCCCCAAACCCAGAAGGAGGTCTGGTCTTTCCTGGGCCTGGTGGGTTGGTATCGTCGGTTTTTGCCAGACTTTGCTTGGAGAGCAGCCCCCTTGTCTGACCTGACTCAGAAGTCAGGCACCCCCTCGGATCCAGTGGAGAGAGAAGCAGGAATTGGTGTTCCAAGATCTGAAGGAGGCTCTTTGCAAAGACCCTGTGCTGCAGAGCCCTGACTTTGAAGAGCCCTTCACTCCTTCACTGTCCAGACTGACGCCTCTGGGGTTTGTCTTGGGGCAGTGCTCCTCCGGGGAAAAGGGGAGGACCAGAAACCTGTGGCATACATCAGCTCGATATTATTTCCAAGAGACACTCGGTATGCAGCGTTCGAGCTGGAATGCCAAGCTGTCCAGTGGGCACTGAACAGCTTGAAATACTTCTTGCTGAGCAGAGACTTCACCCTAGAGACTGATCACCGCGCCTTGCAGGGGCGAGGGCGCACCCACTGGTTCTTAGCTCTGCAGCAGTACCACTTTACAGTCTGGTACAGAGCTGGCAAAACAGAACATTGTGCAGACTTTTTGTCTCAGTTTGCGAGACTCCAGAAGGGATGGGAAATGTGAGAAAGTGATATCCCTTTCTCACCTTAACACAAAAACTGAAGGACACCAGCACACAGTGTTGATGAGGGAGGGGGTGCTTGTGAACATTTGGAGATTGTGTTGGGGATGAGTGGTGGCGTCGCGTCAGCCACACCGACGTGGCTGGGACAGAGTGCGCATTGCCATAAATGTGGACACTGGACAACAATAGCTCAGGTCAGTAGTATGGTACCCACTACACCCTGTATCAGTGGCACACAGTATTTTGTTAAGTCAAAAACTCCCCACACAGCTCACCTCACGCACTTCCTGCTCCTGCCCATCAGCCTATTCCTCGGCGGAGCGCGCGCAGCTGAAGGAGCGGTATTTCAGTGGGCAGACGGCAGGTGGAAAGGTCCACTGGGTGTAGGGGTGCACTGTTTGTATTTTTGGGTGTAAATATGTATAGTGGGAATTGGTGACATATCACTGTAATGTAATGTATATATCTTGTATATAATTATGACCAGTTGTTTGTTACTACTTCCTTGGTGTCTTTAAAGAAGGAGTTCGGTCCTGGCTGGAGGGAAGTTCGTGTCTTCTCCTGTCGTTAAGCACCTCCGACTAACTGTGGTTGGTTGGTTCTGCAGGTTGAGGAGAAGAAGATGAAGTTGACGATTCGGGAGCCTTTCTTTGCAGCCTCCTGGTTGTTCCTTTTGTCCAGACTGAGGAGCTGGTCGCTCAGGTCTGTGGTGGTTTTCCTGCTTGTTGAGGAATGAGGATTTGCATGGGTCTGCTGTGGCAAATGGTCCCCCCTACTGGGTGTGATGGTTAATCACATTCCTAGGTCCGACTTCATATGTCATGACTGTGTATCATGAGAAATTAAAACTGTCTTTCCCTAAAAATAAACAAACTTTCTGTGGTCTTGTGAGATCCCAACAATGCACACCAAGTGACTATCCTCTAATAATTCTTCCACGACCTCTCATATGAACCTCCCCATAAGGTGCTGTATATATTGAAATCTCCACACCAAACTATGCTATTGTTGTTCTGTCCCAGAATCTCCATCAACTTCTCTAATTGGAGCCTCTGGCATGGCTTATAGAAGTTAATAATGGTCACAGCCCGCGCGTTTATCCAAACCTCAAGCACAATACATTCCTCTTCTTTCCACTTCTTAACTACTCTGAAAGATGCACCTCCTAATAAAGGTTTCACACCAACCTCCACTACCTTCCACTCTATCACATACAATTGCAGTATAATTAATAATTTTATAATCTAACTGGGTTTTAAGATATGTCTCTTGCACGCAAATGACAACTGGAGCCTCTGGTAGCTGTGCAATAAAACGTTTAAATTCTTGTCCATGAGCGATTAAACTTCTTGCGTTCCAGTGTAGGATTAGAACCACAACAGACCAGTTTCCTATCCCACTGAGTCTCGGTCAGCCTATGCATCAAGTTCATCTCTGATTTCCTCCCAGTTAAGTTAGCCAACTTTAAAGAGATTTGCTGCCATTATAACGATTGTCTGGATTCTCTGTGATTTTGATTTGATCTCCAATGATGCATTAATGACTCCTGTGATGAAACAACAGTTAAATCCATTGAGGCCATGTGAGAGGTGTCAATGTTGAAAGGGTTTCTCATCCAGCTGCTAGCTTGAGCTTCAAGCATCACTGGGGAATAACTGTTGAACTGTTGATGTGAGATGTGCAGCGATGTTCTCCCTGACTCCATCATCAAGCACCAAGCATCAGACAGAAAACTCTCCAAAGCAGGGAAAGCTGAAACATCACCTGTCTTGACTTTGATTTCAAATAAGTCCAACTTTTTCAGCAGAGCATACATTTTCTCCCGCACATCAAAAACATTGATGGAGAGTCCCTGCAGTCCCAAATTCAGTTCATTTGAACGTGAAAAAATATCAGACACGAATGGCAGCTGACTGAGCCACATGGCATCCTCAAAAATGTCTGACAAGGGGAAATTTGTGTCCAGAAAGAACATCTGGACCTCTCTGTGCAATTCGAATAGCCTCGAAAGCACCTTTTCCTTCAGTATGGAGCAAGAGTTGGACATGCTCACTACCCATCTCTTCGCAGAGCACATGAAATAAGTGAGCATTCAATGGTCTGGCCTCGATGAAGTTCACAGTTTTTACAGAAGAGTCAAGCACATACTTCAGGTCAAAAGGCATCTTCTGTGAATAACTGTTGTAGTCAGCGCATATATATTTATTTCAGTGATTCTTTGGCATACCACTAGAGGAAGTCCCAAGTACCACTGGTAGAATGACTGCTCAAAAACATATTGAGAATGGCTTCCTACCAGCAGCACCAGTGCTGGTATTGGCAGGTTACTGGCAGGTTATGAGCTAATAAGACAAGTTGACAGAGTCCAAGTGTGTATCAGTGAAAGTGAGCAGGTTTTATCCTACTGAGATGTTTCTTCAGGTGAGTCGTCGAGTTCCTGGATGTTCACAGCACTTTCACAACTGGGAGGCCTCATTAGCCTTGCACAGAGAGGTTAAGAGACTTCTCCGACTTTTAAACATAGTGATGAGAGCCATTGGCTGCAGTATCCATGGCAACGCGCCAGTGCCGACCAGCCTGAAAGCATTGTGAAGTGTTGCAATGCCAGTGGACGGCGCACGTCACAACTGCAATTTTAATCCTGCTCAGTAATCCCAGTATTTTTTGAATATACATGTAATGAGATTACAATTTTTTAATGTACTGTAACAGATTACAGTTTTTGTATCCTAATTACATAACGCCCTTACAAGTAATCCGTTACTACCGTACCCTGTGTACATTATAGCTGTAAATCCTAATAAAAGCAGCTCTCCATTCATATTAAGAGTAGACACTCTGAGAGTCTCCATGAAAAGAGAGAAGAAGAGCAGAACAGTGAACCACCACCAATGAGACAAAAACACCTTCAGAATAAGAGCCATGTTGTTTTTGTATTTCAGGAAGGAGTCTTCCCTCTCCTTTCCTTCTTCAGTTTTGTCAGGAGTTTCTTTAACCGGAATCGTTTCTGTTTACTTACTTCCTCAGTGCTGGCCTTGTTTTTTATTTTTAAAACAGAATTAATAAATTTGTCCACGTCCGAAAAAAAGTCCTTCACATCCACTGATTGTCGTCCGTAAGTCTTGTCCAGAAAGTCGTTTATTTCTTGTAATGTGTATGAAGCTGAGTCGTCCTGAGAGGGAGAGTCAGAGAACTGGGAGAGGGAGTCGTCGTCTTCCATGTCGTCATCCAGGTGTTTTTTTGTCTGTCAGGTCACTGGTGTCAGTGTGAGGTGTGTGTGTATGTGTGTGTGTGCTGGGGGTGTCAGTGTGGGGTGTGTGTGTATGTGTGTGTGTGCTGGGGGTGTCAGTGTGGGGTGTGTGTGTATGTGTGTGTGTGCTGTGGGTGTCAGTGTGGGGTGTGTGTGTATGTGTGTGTGTGCTGGGGATGTCAGTTTGCTCAGTGTGTGTTTCAGTCTCTATCAGTCCATTGTCTTCTCTTTATTTTTCTTGCCTGTGTTTATTTCCCTGTCATCCTGTAACTTTCTCTTGGTACTTTTCTCTTGTTGTGGAGAGCTGTTTACAGCTTCCTCCACCTCCTGTATCTCCTCGACCTCGGTTTTTTCTTCCTGCGGCTTTGGTGCTGCATTGGCGCCAGAGCGGCAGGCAGAAAAAACGGAGTGGGAGCGCTGGCACCAGGGGTCGGCCATTCCGACCGTAGTCCACCGGGAGACCCAGGACTCGCAGACTCCGGCCCAGGCCACGGCACACCCCATGGCGCTGCCCGTGGAGTGGCGGCCGGCGCAGCGTGCAGGCTACTCTCCGTGTGGACACGTCAGACGTTTATGTCGGACATCCCCACAGTCAAAACATTTCATGCTCCCCGAGCGAGCGTGTAGTACCCGTCTTCACTTTAAATGACACCTCCAGCGTCTGTTCCGGGTCATTCAGGTACATAAACGCCTGTCGGCGGAGGGACTGGACGTGCTTCAGTTTGTTGTTTTTACGATTTAATTTAATTTCTCTGAAGCCGCTGGAGAACTTCCCGAAACGGGTGAGTTGGTTCTCCAGCAGCTGGTTGGGGATGAACGGGGGAACCTGGGGCACAGTGACCCGGGTGGACGGGACAAACAGCGGGGACACCGGGACATATTGATCTTCTAGTACAATTCCCTGCTCCACAAGTGAGTGAACCATCTTCTCCTCACAGAGAAAAGCCAACACGGCCTTGTTCATCCTGGAGCCATACAGTATATTAATATGACCCACCACATCTCCAACAGCGAGGAGAACGTCCTCCACAGAGTGCTGTGGATCAGCCACTACAAGACCTCACTAAAACTGCTCAAAAGGTGTCAACTTGTAGTTGTTGTTTTTTTTGTTCTTTTCTTAATCAGCTTACTTATTTTACTTACATATTTTCTGTTTTTAGGCGATAAAAAGATGAGGAATGAGAGGTCCTACCAAGACTGAGGGTCCCAACCCTCCACAGACACCAGGGCTGCCTTTTTAAAGCACCAATTGCTTTTAGGCCATCTTGGGCCTGATCCACCCACACCCACCATAACCCAGCCCTTCGCTCAACCCTGTAGTGACTGCTCCCCGCTGCTGCGCCACAGCAGCCATGAACTTCAATTTTAAGGTTGTTTTTTTTCACAATTTTATTTCTTAAGTTTCTTTGTTCAGATTATTCCATAAACTGTTTCATTTCACTATAACACATTGCTCCTCAAGTCAAGTTCAGAATCTTGGCTTTTTAAATATTTCAAATCCTTTTAAATTAACTTCCTCTTTTTTTTTTTCTGGATGTTGGTTTGTAAAATGTTCTTATGAGCTTTATACATAATCTGCAACATTTTGAAATCTACTTACTCATTGAATTTTAACAACTGCAATTTAACAAACAGTGGGTTTGAAGGATCTCTGGATCTTTGTATGTCAGTGTCAGTATTGTGTTCTGGTTTAAACCTATTGTTGGTAGATCAAATTTGTCCATAAAGGTTGTCATTTCCTGTTCTCCAATTGAGAAAGGCTGTGTGTGTAGTGTAATAGTCCACAAACACCTTTTCTATTTCTTCAGGTTTATATAGGATTGTATTGCTTATTGGGTCTCTTATTTTATTCACATATTACTTGCTTGTTGTTTGTTAATGTCTCTGGCCAAGGATTTAGTGGCTTTGGCTGCTCCCTCGTAAATTGGTCTGTTTAACTAAATCTTGTTTTCCTTTATACCTCTTCTCATAGGATCTCGTCTATTTTTTTCCTAACTTCTTCAATTTGGTTTAAAGTATCTGGGTCTTTTGTATGTTTACGTCAAAAATGACCCCAAGCAATTCCTATGGAATCTTCTATGAACCTTTAATTCTTATGTTGGGATTTATGGTTGGTTATTAGCGTTACAATTACTGTAAGTAATAGATTACTGAAAGTAACAGATCACTAGAAGTAATTTATGAAAAATCAAAATTATCAATGGAAGTAAATGACCATTTACACATTAACAACTCCTAAATTAATTGAGTAATTACTTAAAAGTGAATAAATCATCAAAAAAAAATATTTCTGAAAAATTATTAATTTGAATAAATTATCCAAAAATATTTATTTATGAAAACGTATTCATTAGAATAAATATTTATCAAATAATAATGAAATTGGGCCACCACCAGCTAAACTTGACATAGATAATACCAATAAAAATCTTAAATAACCGGGAAGGTGTGAGATTCGAGCGTAGGCCATTTTTAAACCAGTGAATCCAGGTCCAGGACCGCTTTATCGCGTATGCAGCTAGAAAGGGTATGTACTGGGGATGGCGGTGCCTCTAGGTCAGTGGGGACGCGCTGTCAGGATTCACACACCTCGCTCCAGCACCGGATCCTCTCTGGCACTCCTGCAGGCAATCAGCTAATTGATTGTCAAGCAGTCTTAAGCCCTGCAGGGAGGAGGGTCCGGTGCCAGAGGATTGCTAGTCTTCACTCCGTGTGGAGGTGAGTCGGTGTTGTCCTCCCCGGGGGGTGAGTGTCCTCCCTGGGGTGGTTCCCGTTCCTGTTCCGACGCCGGCTCCAAGAAGTTCCCCGTCCGGGTCCCGTCCCGGTTCCAAGAAGTTCCCCGTCCGGGTCCCGTCCCGGTTCTGTTCCAAGAAGTTCCCCGTCCGGGTCCCGTCCCGGTTCTGTTCCAAGAAGTTCCCCGTCCGGGTCCCGTCCCGGTTCTGTTCCAAGAAGTTCCCCGTCCCGGTTCTGTTCCAAGAAGTTCCCCGTCCCGGTTCTGTTCCAAGAAGTTCCCCGTCCGGGTCCCGTCCCGGTTCTGTTCCAAGAAGTTCCCCGTCCGGGTCCCGTCCCGGTTCTGTTCCAAGAAGTTCCCCGTCCGGGTCCCGTCCCGGTTCTGTTCCAAGAAGTTCCCCGTCCGGGTCCCGTCCCCAGGAGTTCCCCGTCCCGGTCCCATCCCGGTTCCGTCCCCAGAAGTTCCCCGTCCGGGTCCCGTCCCGGTTCCAAGAGGCCCCCCAGAGTTCCCCCGGGTCCCGTCACCGTTCCAGCTCCCCTTTCCCTGTTCCCTCAATAAACCTTACTGTTTGCATACAACTTCCTGCTTGAGGTCTGCTTTTGGGTTCAGGACACCCCACACGCCGGCGCCCAGCCGTGACACGCGCAACCGGGTGGAGGTCTGTGACTTCTCCCCTTTCGTGCGAGTCCTGCGCGAAGATCGTGGGAGACCTCCTCATGCAAATGCATCTCCTTGTTTCTGCTGTGGTAAAGCATAAGCTTGAGCAGAGTGTTGCTTGGTCTTTGACTCGAAACATGAATAAGGTTCTTCTGGTACAGACATGG
Source organism: Blennius ocellaris (assembly GCF_963422515.1). Classification (NCBI taxonomy): domain Eukaryota; kingdom Metazoa; phylum Chordata; class Actinopteri; order Blenniiformes; family Blenniidae; genus Blennius; species Blennius ocellaris. Next base: position 28,573,472 of record NC_137659.1, on the reverse strand, counting down.
TCTGTTTACCTGAAGTGTCGGTATTCTCATGTTGAATAATCGGAGCGTGCACAACCATGTCACCTTCAGGACTCGGTTTTGTACCATGAAGAACCTGTTCGAGGTTAACATAGCGAGCACTGGTGATGGTTTTGGTTGTGGTCATGAGGAGAGCGGTGTCATGCACATCGTCATTGGTGAGGGACGAAGGCAGATTGTCGATGACATGAGAATTAGTTCAAGATTGTGGAATGAACTGTCAGTTAACCTCTCTCAAGGTAGAAAAGTGGTCACTTTAATCTGACCGTGTGTCCGATTTTGGACCCGTGGGTTGGCTGAACGATTGTTCAGCTCAAGAAGGGCTGTGTCACAGAGCTGGGTCGAGATCTGGATGGTGAGTCGAGGAGGCGCGTGAGCCAGGGACCTTGGTTTAACCCTCTGGGGCCTGAAGCATTTTGTGCCGTTTTTCACTACAATTGATTTTTCCTTAATATCTCAGATATAAAATCCTTAAACCTTGCCTTTTTTGGTGTAATTTTGTTCAGGACAACCTCATAAATGCATTTCTGAAGTATTTTCATCACTTTGGCATACTGTATTAAAACAGTGGATCTAAAAACACCATAAAATTACAAATTCAGGTGGTAAAAACATAGATTTATTGACTCTAAAATTCACAGACATGGTTTACGAATCATTTTGTTTACTTGTATAGTAAATCTATACTATAATTAACTAAAATGTATCAAAACAGGACTGAAAAAAACAATTATATACAGATATTCACAGTGAAATAGAAGCACTGCCTCAGGCGTTTTTATAAAACTATTTGCAAAAGGTCACACATATAATGTCAGGTGAAGACAAATTAGACAAACAGACTCTGTCCAACACAACACAGAGGGACACATCACACATGGCATTTCCATAAAGTGTTTTTCCTTTTCTTGTGTTCCTGCAGGCAATGTTTACATTTTAGCCTTTGGCTGTTGTGGTGGAGCTGGAATGATGGGGACAGGGGTGGGGGACAGCTGTCCTGGTCTGGGGGACACCTGTCTCCCCTCTAACAAAAATAAGCTGAGGGCTTCAATATTGTCATCAGAATCACTCTCAAACTCAGTGTCAGACTCGATGCTCTTCTCCTTCAAAAAAAAAAAAATTAAAAAGTCGGAGCGCCTGATTGACGTTCATAAGGCGCGTCATTGTTTTGATAGGAGAAAAAAAAAAAGAGTTCACTTGAAACTAAAAAACACTAATCTGACTCACTACACACTCACTACACACTCACTACACACTCACTACACACTCACTACACACTAGCTCCATAGTCAAATCATGATAATAATTGCTTTTTCTCTGATATAAATCTCAACTCACTCTCGCTGTCTCCATCTCTCTGTTTACTTTTTCACAGGTGAACTAAACAAAATGACACCTCCCACTATGGAAACTTTTGATTGGACATGGGCTCTTCTCCTCAACCAATGAGTGAAAGGTATACTGGCACATGTTTTTTTTTGCTGCTCAGTTACTTTCACTTTCACTCCTGACCCATCTTCGTGCACCTGACGCACTAAAATGTCGCGTAAAAAAAAAAGGCCACAGTTTTCCTCATATCTCCGCTTTTATTTGGGCTATCAACATAATTTAAAAACGAGCTTGTAGTTTTATATCTGCACTTTCGACACGGATTGAAACACTGGACCAGATGACGCTGTGCTGTGACGTTACTGCCTTTTCAAACGGTCATGTGACGAGGACGCTCCAGAGCGTCCGTCGGCCCCAGAGGGTTAAGATCTGAAGTGACTCTGCTGAGAGTGAGCGGTGTCTTAGACCCTTGAGCAGATCGGTGTCGGTGGCAGATCTCTTTGACCAGGCCGACAATGGTGTCTCTGGAAACGAGGATCCATTCATGTGTGAAGCCCCCACGGTGTGTTGGGCGTGCAAACTCACGTCCTTCAGTGACATGAGTAAAGAGTGGTGTGCTTGAAATGGATCTCGGATCGTCGCCTGCAGCAGTTTCCAGCTGAGGTGGATAAGCTGGGGACGGAGAATAGAAGGGACCCAGCTTACGTTCCCTATTAGTGGGTGAACAATCCAACGCTTGGTGAATTCTGCTTCACAATGATAGGACGAGCCGACATCGAAGGATCAAAAAGTGACGTCGCTATGAACGCTTGGACGCCACAAGCCAGTTATCCCTGTGGTAACTTTTCTGACACCTCCTGCTTAAAACCCAACTTTAGACGTCCCACGGTGGATTAAAACCTGCATCAAAGAGGTGACGCAGGACCTGAACCCGCCTGGTCAGAAGGGACCCGGCTCCCCCGAGGAACCGGACTCCCAGCCCCTGACCGCATGACTTGGCCCCTCCCCTCCGCACACACAGTTCATTTTGGCAGGAGGAGAAGATCCAGGAGGTCAAAGAGGCCCCCAGAACCAACAGAGAGGCCCCCTTTGACATTCCTGGGTAATCTTGTGCGCGATTGCGATGCCACCCACAGATACACTTCAGTGGTGGTAGTGGGTGTTGACACTCTCTCCCAGCTTGGTACTGGGTCAGAAATCACCCTCATGTGTTCAGACACCTTCGCACAGTTGCCAGAACCATGCTTAAACATGCCACTACAGAAAAGCCACTGCAGGTGGAAGAGTGTAGCATAGACATCCGAAGATTCACTCGGGACTCGCACGCCATCGCTCAACGTGTCTGGGTCGACAAGCTTTCCAGGACATGTCAGTGACGCATCCCATCAACGTCACTGATCTGGTCACGGAGGAACTGCTTGTTGGTCAGGACCTCCTGAACCGACTCACTGCCACCAACGGCGCCTTTGGTCCCAAGTCATCAGCCTGACTGCCCTTGGCTCAGAACCAGGCCACCCAGCTTCTAACAGTAGAGTCGCTGCCATCCAGTCCATCCTGTCAGGTTAGTTTTAACCCTACTGATGATGTGTTGTTGCAATAGTAAATATATTACAAACTAAAAAACCAGTGGTTGAGTCTGACTTCGGTCTCGGTTGTTAGACTTACCTCTCCTTTGGGAGTGGTGAGATCTTGGTTTGCTTGATCGCTTACCTCTGTGCGGTTGTCCAACCTCGTGGTCAAGGTTGTAGACATCTAACGGGTCCCTCATATGCAAAAGGTGCGGGGGAGGGGACCTCGTGGCCTACAGGTACCAGGATCGTGTTTCCAGTCACCTGCGATCTCAGGACACCTGCATCACCATCATAGTTTTCACCTGAATGGTGGTGCAGCTCCCACGCCATCTGCGCGCAAATACTCTCTGGGAGGCTCAGCCCCCTTTTGAGTGATTGCAAATGCACCAAAGTTTGCAGAGGCAGGATCATTGTACAGAGCATACTCTTACCTAAGTGCATGACAGAGGGCTGTGTAATGGTCTCTGATGGCAGATGGGAGGGACTCTTATGTAAACATGGATGTTGTCTTCCAGAGAAGCTTCAGCTTCTCTCGGGATGAAAGATGAGGCAGGTCCAGGAGGCAGCGTTCAACCTCCCCGAAGTAGTCCTCTATATGAATCTCCGGGTTGTTTGGGTCGAACTGCTCTATGTCCTCGACAAGGGACTCAAGTTGTCGGGTCCGAAGACCACGTTCCATTGGGGGACCGGAATGGTCCGAGTCATCTGAGCTGAGCAGGGCCTGGTTCCATCCGATGGAGAGAATGACCTCCAGTGAGTGGAGGACCAAAGCTGATTGCATTGTGAGATGCTGGAAAAGTACTCTTTTCCTTGTGCTGAAAAGGAGTGAAAGAGCTGTGAGAGCGGATGGTGGTGCGGCTGAGCACTGATGGATGTGTGTCATAGCACGCCGGGACCAATTCGCTGTCGAGATTTCTTCTCTCCTGTGTGGAGAGGCATAGAAGATTGGCGACTACAGTCTGCAGGACTGGGTCATGTGGCTCCCGAGGAATCTCTGCTCATAGCACGCAGTGTCTTTATTTTGATATCATGGTAGGAGTCATGTGAAAGCTGTGTTCTGAAAAGTGCGAAAATGTTGTTAATGCACAGGTGTGGCTTACAACTCGTTAGGTTGCTGCTGATGCATAGGTGAGAGCTGAACCTGTGACTTACACTCCTGTAGTCTATGTAAATTGGTCTAACTGTAAGCTCTCAACTGTAACACAGTGTTTTTAGCACCTTGGGTAGCTGTGTTAGTGTACATTTATCTCTACACCAGAAACAATCGGTTGGACAACTTTTTAGTTTTTTGTACTAAGTTCTCTCTTTAATACCATCCATCCATCCATCCATTTTGTACCGCTTTATCCGGGGCCGGGTCGCGGAGGCAGCAGTCCGAGCAGAGTTGCCCAGACTTCCCTCGCCCCAGACACTTCCTCCAGCTCCTCCGGGGGCACCCCAAGGCGTTCCCAGGCCAGCCGAGAGACATAGTCCCTCCAGTGTGTCCTGGGTCTGCCCCGAGGCCTCCTACCGGAGGGACATGCCCGGAACACCTCCCTCGGGAAGCGTCCGGGGGGCATCCGAAGTAGATGCCCGAGCCACCTCAGCTGGCTCCTCTCGATGTGGAGGAGCAGCGGCTCTACTCCGAGCTCCTCTCTGGTGGCTGAGCTCCTCACCCTATCTCTAAGGGTACGCCCAGCCACCCTACGGAGGAAGCTCATTTCAGCCGCTTGTATCCGGGATCTCGTTCTTTCGGTCATGACCCATAGTTCATGACCATAGGTGAGGGTAGGAACGAAGATCGACCAGTAAATCGAGAGCTTCGCTTTTTGGCTCAGCTCCTTCTTCACCACGACGGACCGATACAACGTCCGCATGACTGCAGACGCTGCACCGATCCGCCTGTCGATCTCACGCTCCATCTTTCCCCCACTCGTGAACAAGACCCCAAGATACTTGAACTCCTCCACTTGGGACAAGGGCACTCCACCGACCTGGAGGGGGCAAGCCACCTTTTTCCAGTCGAGAACCATGGCCTCGGATTTAGAGGTGCTGATCTTCATCCCAGCTGCTTCACACTCGGCTGTGAACCGTGTCAGTGCACACTGGAGATCCAGGCTTGATGGGGCCAACAGAACCACATCATCCGCAAATAGCAGAGATGAGATTCTGTGGTCCCCAAGCCGGACCCCCTCCGGCCCCTGGCTTTGCCTAGAAATTCTGTCCATATATGTGATGAACAGAACCGGTGATAAAGGACACCCCTGCCGGAGGCCAACGTGCACAGGGAACAGGTCCGACTTACTGCCGGCAATGCGAACCAGACTCCTGCTCCGGAATACAAGGACCGAACAGACCTCAACAAGGGACCCCGGTCTCCGTACTCCCGGAGCACCCCCCACAGGACATCTCGGGGGATGCGGTCGAACGCCTTCTCCAGATCCACAAAACACATGTGGACTGGTTGGGCGAACTCCCACGAACCCTCAAGCACCTGGTGGAGGGTATAGAGCTGGTCCAGTGTTCCACCATCAGGAGAACCTGGTGGAGGGTATAGAGCTGGTCCAGTGTTCCACGACCAGGATGAAAACCGCATTGTTCCTCTTGAATCCGAGGTTCGACTAACGGCCGGACCCTCCTCTCCAGTACCCTGGAATAGACTTTCCCGGGGAGGCTGAGGAGTGTGATCCCTCTGTAGTTGGAACACACCCTCCGATCCCCCTTCTTAAAGAGAGGGACCACCACCCCGGTCTGCCAGTCCAGAGGTACTGTCCCCGCCCGCCACGCGATGTTGCAGAGACGAGTCAGCCACGACAGTCCCTGCACATCCAGAGACTTAAGGAACTCTGGGCGAATCTCATCCACTCCCGGTGCCTTGCCTCCGAGGAGCTTCACAACAACCTCGGTGACTTCAGCTTGGGAAATGGACGAGTCCACCTCTGAGAACCCAGCCTCTGCTTCCTCAAAGGAAGACGTGGTGCTGGGATTGAGGAGGTCCTCGAAGTATTCCTTCCACCACCTTACAATGTCCCCAGTTGAGGTCAACAGCTCCCCACTTCCACTGTAAACAGTGTTGGTGGAGAACTGCTTCCCCCGCCTGAGGCGCCGGACGGTTTGCCAGAATTTCCTCGAGGCCGACCGAAAGTCCTCCTCCATGGCCTCTCCGAACTCCTCCCAGACCCGAGTTTTTGCCTCCACCACAGCCCGGGCTGCAGCTCGCTTGGCCTGCCGGTACCTGTCGATTGCCTCGGGAGTCCTATGAGCTAACAAAGCCCAGTAGGACTCCTTCTTCAGCTTGACGGCATCCCTTACTTCCGGTTGCCACCACCGGGTTCGGGGATTGCCACCACGACACCAGAGACCCTGCGGCCACAGCTCCGAGCAGCAGCTTCGACAATGGAAGTGGAGAACATGGTCCACTCGGACTCAATGTCTCCAACCTCCCTCGGGATCTGTGAGAAGCTCTCCCGGAGGTGGGAGTTGAAGGCTGTGCGGACGGAGGGCTCGGCCAGATGTTCCCAGCAGACCCTTATAACACGTTTGGGCCTGCCGAGTCTATCCGGCCTCCTCCCAGTCCAGCGCATCCAACTCACCACCAGGTGGTGATCAGTTGACAGCTCTGCCCCTCTCTTTACCCGAGTGTCCAAGACACGCGGCCAGAGATCAGATGACACGACCACAAAGTCTATCATTGACCTCCGGCCTAGGGTGTCCTGGTGCCACGTGCACTTATGGACACCCCTGTGCTCGAACATGGTGTTCGTTATCGTCAAACTGTGACTGGCACAGAAGTCCAATAACAGAACACCACTCGGGTTCAGATCGGGGAGGCCGTTCCTCCCAATCACCCCCTTCCAAGTCTCGCTGTCATTGCCCACGTGGGCGTTGAAGTCCCCCAGGAGAACAATGGAGTCCCCAGTTGGGACACTATCCAGCACCCCTCCCAGGGACTCCAAGAAGGTTGGGTACTCTGAACTGCTGTTCGGTGCATAGGCCGAGACAACAGTCAGAGACCTGTCCCCTACTTAGAGGCGTAGGGACGCAACCCTCTCGTTCACCGGGGTGAACTCCAACACATGGCAGCTGAGCTGCGGGGCAATCAGCAAGCCCACTCCAGCCCACCGCCTTACACCGCGGGCAACTCCAGAGAAGTGGAGTATCCAGCCCCTGTCGAGGAGCTGGGTTCCAGAGTCCAAGCTGTGAGTGGAGGTGAGCCCGACTATATCTAGACGGTATCTCTCAACCTCCCTCACAAGCTCGGGCTCCTTCCCCCCCAGCGAGGTCACATTCCATGTCCCAAAAGCCAGAGTCCGTGTCCGGGGATCGGGTCGTCGAGGCCCCTGCCGTCGACTGCCACCCAATCCACATTGCACCCCACCCCTACGGCACCCTCTGTTGGTGGTGGGTCCACAGGAGGATGAGGAGGAGGGGCCCGCGTCGTCCCTTCGGGCTGAGCCCGGCCGAGTCCCGCGGGCAAGAACGCGGCCACCAGGCGCTCGCGTGCGAGCCTCCACCCCGGGCCTGGCTCCAGGGTGTGGCCCCGGCTGCGCCAAACCGGGCGACGTCACCTTGCTCCTCGTGAGTGTGTCCATACCATTCTGGATAAATTATGCAGATATTGTGACAATACTGGTTTCAAAAGAGCCTCACACAGGCGGCTTTGTGGAAGAGTGGGGTGGTGATACAAAACCTGCAATTTCTTAAAAGTAATGAAAAAATAAATAAAAATGCAAATGACCTCATGTCACAATTTAGAATATCTAATAGAAACATATGGTATCATTCAAAGCTGGGGGCTGGGTGCCCTCCCCTTTCTGGTGGGCCTCTCTCCCATATCACAGAGGGTTGGGGGATGGTGGGGCTCGGGGTTCTGGATGGACAGCTGCTGAATAGTCTGGTTCCTGTCCAGGTCCTCTTGCAGTGCCTTGTTGGACTATTTAACTGTAGTCTGGCCCCTCCCCGCCAACAATTTTAACTAATGTTTCATGTTTATGCTTGAATGAGACGTATGTGACATTGCAATTAAAACATTTCAATGTTTTTTTTCAACATTTCAATCTAAAATCACACTAAAGTTTCTCCTGCGGAGCACGTTTTAGTCCCAAATTAATTAAAGTTAAAAATGTCAAATCAATGAAACTTATTTAAATCCATCATGTTTATAATTGAATAGTGAAAGTACGAGCATGTACAAACTTTATTCTAAAAACAAACTCAAACTTTCGGCCATAACTGATGAGATGATAATAGCAGTCAATCCAATAAATAAAACAGGTTTAAACTGCTTGAACGTGTTAATTCCATCATGTTAAATTGAGAAAGTACGAGTGTGTTCTCGTTAAATATAAACTTTATTCCAAAATTACACTGTATCTCGTGTGGAGCATCCTTTGGTCAGAACTGATGAAGTGATAATAGATGTAAATGTCACAACCCGCAGATGTCTCCTGTTGTGTTGTTGTTTTTGGGCGTGTGTGATCGTAGGCGGAGCAGGACGCACACCTGAAGCGGATGAGGAAGCCAGTATTTAAGGACCGGGATTCCAGGCACTCATCGCAAGATCGTTACGTGTACTCTGCGGTACCTAGACTCTGCCCCTCGTGCTCATTGTTTTTTGAGGTTGTTTGCTTCGTGTGTGGAAGCTGTCGAGTATTCTGACCTCCGTGTGTTCTCCCATACAGTCCCGATGTGCGCCGCTCCGTCCTGCTCGGAAGATCCCGTCTCTGTGACGTCCGCCTCTGCTTCTCCGATCCCTCGCCACGGACTGCCGCCCCGTTGGAGCGACTCAAAATAAACTTTACTTTCAATTTACATCCCGGACTAGTTGGCGTTTGAATCCTGTTCACCCCCATTCCTGACAGTAAATCCAATAAATAAATCAGGTTTAAACTGCTTGAACCTGTTAATTTCATCATGTTTATACTTGAAGTGAGAATGTAGGAGTTTGTTCTCGTTAAAGAAAAACGTTTTTTCCAAGATCACACTGTATCTCGTGTGGAGCATCGTTTCGGCCACAACTGGTGAGTTGATAATAGCAGTCAATCCAATAAATAAAATAGGTTCAAACTGCTTGAACTGTTTATTCCATCATGTTAATACTTGAATTGAGAAAGTACGAGTTTGTGTAATGAAAAAAAAACTTTACTCCAAAATCACACTCAGTATCTCGTGTAGAGCATCTTTTCGGCCACAACTGATGAGTTGATAATAGCAGTCAATCCAATAAATAAAACAGGTTCAAACTGCTTGAACTGTTTATTCCATCATGTTAAATTGAGAAAGTAGAGTGTGTTCTCGTTAAATATAAACTTTATTCCAAAATTACACTGTATCTCGTGTGGAGCATCCTTTGGTCAGAACTGATGAAGTGATAATAGATGTAAATCCAATAAATAAATCAGGTTTAAACTGCTTGAACCTGTTAATTTCATCATTTTTATACTTGAAGTGAGAATGTAGGAGTTTGTTCTCGTTAAAGAAAAACGTTTTTTCCAAAATCACACTCAGTATCTCGTGTGGAGCATCTTTTCGGCCACAACTGATGAGATGATAATAGCAGTCAATCCAATAAATAAAACAGGTTCAAACTGCTTGAACTGTTTATTCCATCATGTTAATACTTGAATTGAGAAAGTACGAGTTTGTGTAATGAAAAAAATACTTTACTCCAAAATCACACTGTGTCGAATGTGGAGCATCTTTTCGGCCACAACTGGTGAAATGATAATAGCAGTCAATCCAATAAATAAAAAACAGGTTGATACTGCTTGCACCTGTTAATTCCATCATGTTTAATCTTGATTTATCTAGGACTTGATTTCTAAAGCTTTTTTGTGAGGGAGGGTCTGCTTTACGGGGTCTGCCAGCTGAGGGCAGAGCAGAGCAGCTGGTTGTTCCAAGGCAGCTCAGGGAAAAGGTGCTAGTATTAGGCCATGAGATCCCGTGGTCGGGGCATCTGAGCAATTCCAAGACCCGGATAACAGCCAGGTTTTTTTGGCCAGGTCTCAATAGGGAGGTGCAGGAGTTTTGTAAGAGTTGCCCCAAGTGCCAGCTGACCAGCAGGAAGAAGACCAGCCCTTATCCCCTTCAGACACTGCCCATTATTGAGACCCCCTTCTCTCGCATAGCTATGGACTTGGTAGGACCCCTGGAGAGATCCCAAAATGGTTCTAAATATATTTTGGTGATATGTGACTATGCCACGCGCTACATAGAAGCTTTGGAAGATCTCTGCTCGCCCCATAGCTCAGGCCCTGTTGCAGTTGTTTTCCAGAAGAAATCCTGATTGATCAGATTTTGCTTTCCGATTACTCCAAAATCACACTCAGTGTCTCGTGTGGAGCATCTTTTCGGCCACAACTGGTGAGTTGATAATAGCAGTCAATCCAATAAATAAAATAGGTTCAAACTGCTTAAACCTGTTAATTCCATCATGTTTATCCTTTAACTGAGCAAGTACGAGATTGTATAATGAAAAAAAAAACTTTACTCCAAAATCACACTCTGTAGCTCGTGTAGAGCATCTTTTCGGCCACAACTGGTGAATTGATAATAGCAGTCAATCCAACAAATAAAACTGGCTGAAACTGCTTGCAACTGTTAATTCTATCATGTTTAAACTTGAATTGAGAAAGTACGAGTTTGTGTAATGAAAAAAAAACTTTACTCCAAAATCACACTGTGTCGCGTGTGGAGCATCTTTTCGGCCACAACTGATGAGATGATAATAGCAGTCAATCCAATAAATAAAAAACAGGTTGATACTGCTTGAACGTGTTAATTCCATCATGTTAAATTGAGAAAGTAGAGTGTGTTCTCGTTAAATATAAACTTTATTCCAAAATTACACTGTATCTCGTGTGGAGCATCCTTTGGTCAGAACTGATGAAGTGATAATAGATGTAAATCCAATAAATAAATCAGGTTTAAACTGCTTGAACCTGTTAATTTCATCATTTTTATACTTGAAGTGAGAATGTAGGAGTTTGTTCTCGTTAAAGAAAAACGTTTTTTCCAAAATCACACTGTATTCGTGTGGAGCATCGTTTCGGCCACAACTGATGAGATGATAATAGCAGTCAATATCAATAAATAAAACAGGTTCAAACTGCTTGAACTGTTTATTCCATCATGTTAATACTTGAATTGAGAAAGTACGAGTTTGTGTAATGAAAAAAAAACGTTTTTTCCAAAATCACACTGTATCTCGTGTGGAGCATCTTTTCGGCCACAACTGGTGAGTTGATAATAGCAGTCAATGGGTCCGTTTCACGAGGCAGGTTTAAGAAGCCATGGGCTTAACACCGAGCTCTGAATTGAGTTACACTGAGACAGAAAACGCGGAGTTTTCGGTTTCACGACGCCGGATTTTGATCAGTTTGATGAACTCGGAGTAGTTTCACCTGGAGTCAAGCGCGTGCACTACGACTCTAAAAAGACCGCATCAATGGAGCCCCGATTCAACGAGTCACCATGACAACTGAGACGCGGAGGGCGGAGTTTTTGACGCCAGTGGAGCAGGAAGTATTGATCCGATCATATGGCGAATATGAACACATTTAAAAAAAGAAATGCAACGTTGCAGCGGCTGCTAAAGAGAGGGAGGCGGCGTGGAAGAAGATTGCTGCTCAAGTGAATGCGTAAGTTCAAACGTCTTTGTCATCGCAACATTATTGCAAGGGAATACTGCTTGGATGGTAGCTTATTAATTTATTTCTTTTGGGTGCAACTCCACGGGGGAGAAGCCTCTTGGCAGCAGCTGAAAGTGAAATATAAAAACATTGTCCAATCGGGTAAGTCCGCTGTCAATTTAATTGTTAATCAATACATTTCTTAACGTAATGTCGATCATGTGTGACATTGTACAGTAAATATCAAGTGGCCATTGGACTGTGCAGGTGTTTTATTCCCAACATAATGATGTTTTCAAACACATAAATGTCTTCTCACCCATATCATGTGCTGTCAAATAATTAAGGCTAAACTAAGGCAGACTTTACTCAGCCAACAGAAAGAAGGCAGATGTAAAACGGGTGGTGGCCCAGCACCTCCACCTTTAACAGAGGCAGAGGAGCCCTAAGCCAGAATGTTGGGAGGCCAGTTGCTGAGGGAATCCCTGGAGGAGCTCCTCTTCAGACCTCACCCCTCAAGATACCACTTCCTTCATAATATAGAATATGCCGAGGCCTATATATCTCTTTAAGCCTCCTTTTGTTCATCTTTATTTCCCCATCATGTCTTTGTTTTTGTCACCCAACAGATTGTGATGGTGCTCTCTGCCTGCTGGACCCCCTCATGCCACAACAGACCTTGTAAGTAGGCAATACTCCAAAGATCTTGCTAAATGGTAGTTTAAATATACTGAAACATATTCATGTAGGATGAAGAGTACGAGGAAACCCTGTCTGCTGCCTTTACAGAGGAGGATCCACAAAGGCCTATAGAGGTATGATAGTTCTCATCCTGTTTACATTTCTTAAACATTGTGGTGGAATAAAGAGTGATATTTTGTCTACACTGAAGTATTGACACATTATTTTTAACAGGGCCTGGCTGGGCAGCAGCAGGAGGGTCCCTCAACATCCACTGCAAGGACTGACACAGTGAGACAGATGTTCAGTAAACACCAGAGGTTCATTCTGTGGAATTCATGTCCAACTGTAATAATTGAATGTCCTCCTTATGTCTTCCCAGTTATCTGTAAAACAGATCTATAGACTGCACCTGCTCCAGAAGATGGAAAAAACTGGAGCACAAGTTAAGGGTGGGTGTACAGTCCCAGGTGAATTATGCTAACTACTAACTACATTAACTAAACTAGCGCTTGTATTTGTAGGAAATAAAAAAGACCATATGAATTGTGCATCATGTCTTTATTTGGTGGTGGTGGTGGTGGTGATCAGACCCCGAAGTGATGATGTCATATGGTGTCTCTGACAGCTCTGCCATTTGCGAGGAAAACGCAGCACAACACACAATATCTGCTATGACGTCAGGGCAAGGCTCAGCTGGTGATGTTGCTAATGTACAGAGCGATTAAACTGTGGATGTACATAATGGTCTCTGCAGTAAAACGGTACCGCTCAAAAAGGAAGGTGTCTGCAAATGTCAGTACATCTATGGTCTGATGATGCGAATATTATCTGCGAATATTAAATTCTCGGCGAAGTAATGCTGCGCCTTCATCAATCGGATCATTATCAAAAGCACATTCCATATTGAGGGAATAAAGTTCACGTCTAATTTGCCTCGGGAATAAGGCACTGCAGAACTGTTTCACCAAAACTCCCCCGCTGAATGAGGTAATGAAATCCTGTGCCCGTCTGAAAGGGGGCGGAGCCAGAGCAAAACTCCGTGTTCACTGACAAAAACCTGCTCCCGACCAGGTTAGTTCTAGAGCGTCTGTTGCCCCGGTAACTGACCGGGAGTTGACGTTACACCGCTTCGTGAAACAGGCTTGAGTTACACCGCTTCCTCCGGTTTGAGTTACCTCCCGTCGTGAAACGGAAAATCCCGCATTTCCCTCAACTCGGTGTTCAATAACCTGGGGTAATCCTTAAACCTGCTTCGTGAAACGGACCCAATATCAATAAATAAAACAGGTTAAAAACTGCTTGAACTGTTTATTCCATCATGTTAATACTTGAATTGAGAAAGTACGAGTTTGTGTAATGAAAAAAAAACTTTACTCCAAAATCACACTCTGTAGCTCGTGTAGAGCATCTTTTCGGCCACAACTGGTGAATTGATAATAGCAGTCAATCCAACAAATAAAACTGGCTGAAACTGCTTGCAACTGCTAATTCTATCATGTTTTAACTTGAATTGAGAAAGTACGAGTTTGTGTAATGAAAAAAAAACTTTACTCCAAAATCACACTCAGTATCTCGTGTGGAGCATCTTTTCGGCCACAACTGGTGAGTTGATAATAGCAGTCAATCCAATAAATAAAATAGGTTCAAACTGCTTAAACCTGTTAATTCCATCATGTTTATCCTTTAACTGAGCAAGTACGAGTTTGTGTAATGAAAAAAAAACTTTACTCCAAAATCACACTGTGTCGCGTGTGGAGCATCTTTTCGGCCACAACTGATGAAATGATAATAGCAGTCAATCCAATAAATAAAATAGGTTCAAACTGCTTGAACGTGTTAATTCCATCATGTTAAATTGAGAAAGTAGAGTGTGTTCTCGTTAAATATAAACTTTATTCCAAAATTACACTGTATCTCGTGTGGAGCATCCTTTGGTCAGAACTGATGAAGTGATAATAGATGTAAATCCAATAAATAAATCAGGTTTAAACTGCTTGAACCTGTTAATTTCATCATGTTTATACTTGAAGTGAGAATGTAGGAGTTTGTGTAATGAAAAAAAAACTAGATTTTTTGTGAGGGAGGGTCTGCTTTACCATCAGCCAGCTGAGGGCAGAGCAGAGCAGCTGGTTGTTCCAAGGCAGCTCAGGGAAAAGGTGCTAGTATTAGGCCATGAGATCCCTTGGTCGGGGCATCTGAGCAATTCCAAGACCCGGATAACAGCCAGGTTTTTTTGGCCAGGTCTCAATAGGGAGGTGCAGGAGTTTTGTAAGAGTTGCCCCAAGTGCCAGCTGACCAGCAGGAAGAAGACCAGCCCTTATCCCCTTCAGACACTGCCCATTATTGAGACCCCCTTCTCTCGCATAGCTATGGACTTGGTAGGACCCCTGGAGAGATCCCAAAATGGTTCTAAATATATTTTGGTGATATGTGACTATGCCACGCGCTACATAGAAGCTTTGGAAGATCTCTGCTCGCCCCATAGCTCAGGCCCTGTTGCAGTTGTTTTCCAGAAGAAATCCTGATTGATCAGATTTTGCTTTCCTGTCCAAAACCCTGAAACAGGTTTATAGATGGTTAGGTATCAAGGGCATCTGAACCACTCCGCACCACCCCCAGTCCGACGGCCTTGTTGAAAGATATGACCAAATGTTGAAGAGCATGTTAAGGAAGTTCGTGGCTGCTAAGGGAAAAGATTGGGACTGCTGGCTGCCTTACCTGCTCTTTGCTTTACAGAGAGGTTCCTCAGGCTTCCACGGGCTTCTCACCACTTGAACTGCTTTATCGAAGACAGGTGAGGGGTCCTCTGGATGTGCTGAGAGAGTCCTGGGAGGGACCAAAGACACCCAAGACCCGGAGTATCCTGGCCCATGTCCTCAAGATCCATCCATCCATCCATCCATCCATTGTCTGCCGCTTATCCGGGGCCGGGTCGCGGAGGCAGCAGTCCGAGCAGAGTTGCCCAGATTTCCCTCGCCCCAGACACTTCCTCCAGCTCCTCCGGTGGCACCCCAAGGCGTTCCCAGGCCAGCCGAGAGACATAGTCCCTCCAGCATGTCCTGGGTCTGCCCCGAGGCCTCCTACCAGAGGGACATGCCCGGAACCCCTCCCTTGGGAGGCGTCCGGGGAGCAGCCGAAACAGGTGCCCGAGCCACCTCAGCTGGCTCCTCTCGATGTGGAGGAGCAGCGGCTCTACTCCGAGCTCCTCCCTGGTGACTGAGCTCCTCACCCTATCTCTAAGGGTGCGCCCAGCGACCCTATGAAAGAAACTCATTTCAGCCGCTTGTATCAGGGATCTTGTTCTTTCGGTCATGACCCATAGTTCATGACCATAACCCTAACGAAGATCGACCGGTAAATTGAGAGCTTCGCTTTTTGGCTCAGCTCCTTCTTCACCACAGCAGACCGATACAACGTCTGCATAACTGCAGATGCCGCGCTGATCCACCTGTTGATCTCACGCTCCACCCCCCCCCCCCCCCCCCACACTCGTGAACAAGACCCCAAGATACTTGAACTCCTCCACCTGTGACAAGGGCACTCCACCGACCTGGAGGGGGCAAGCCACCTTTTTCCGGTCGAGAACCATGGCCTCGGATTTAGAGGTGCTGATCTTCATCCCAGCTGCTTCACACTCGGCTGCGAACCGTGTCAGTGCACACTGGAGATCCAGGCTTGATGGGGCCAACAGAACCACATCATCCGCAAATAGCAGAGATGAGATCCTGTGGTCCCCAAACTGGACCCCCTCTGGCCCCTGGCTGTGCCTAGAAATTCTGTCCATATATATGAGGAACAGAATTGGTGAGAAAGCCCTGCCGGAGGCCAACGTGCACTGGGAACAGGTCCGACTTACTGCCAGCAATGCGAACCAAACTCCTGCTCTGGGAATATGAGGACCGAACAGCCCTTAACAAAGGGACTCCATACCCCCGGAGCACTCCCCCCCCCACAGGACGTCTCGAGAGACGCGGTCGAACGCCTTCTCCAGATCCAAAAAGCACATGTGGACTGGTTGGGCGAACTCCCATGAACCCTCAAGCACCTGGTGGAGGGTATAGAGCTGGTCCAGTGTTCCACGACCAGGACGAAAACCGAATTGTTCCTCTTGGATCCAAGGTTCGACTCACGGCCGGACCCTCCTCTCCAGTACCCTGGAATAGACTTTCCTGGGGAGGCTGAGGAGTGTGATCCCTCTGTACACACCCGCCGATCCCTCTTCTTAAAAACAGGGACCACCACCCCAGTCTGCCAGTCCAGAGGTACTGTCCCGAATAAATAATAAAGATAAATAAATAAAAATAAAGACACTGCGTGCTATGTCCCTCAGAAATGTTCACAAGACCTCACTAAAACTGCTCAAAAGGTGTCTACTTGTTGTTGTTGTTGTTTTGTTTTGTTTTTTTTAATCAGGTTACTTATTGCGACTGAGGATGAGTGTTTCGGAGGAGATGAGGAACTGTGCTGTTCTTTGTCTCACGGAAACCTGGCTGAATAACAACATGCCGGACTCAGCCTTCCAGATCGACGGGCTGCGACTCTTCCGAGCGGACCACGACCACCGGTCCGGGAAAGCAAGGGGAGGAGGACTGTGTGCGTACGTGAACGAAGGTTGGTGCACCAACTGCTGTCTGGAAAAAACCCACTGCTCTGAGGCGATAGAATTAATGACTGTAAAATGCCGGCCGTTCTATCTGCCGCGGGAGTTTACGGCGGTGTTCGTCACGATTGTTTACATCCCTCCGGATGCTAATGCTAACGAAGCGCTAAGGGAGCTACACGACACCATTAGCTCACTACAGACGAGGCACCCGGAGGCGTTTTACGTGGTTGCGGGGGACTTTAACCACGTGAAACTGACAGACACTCTGCCCAGGTTTTACCAGCACGTCACCATCCCCACAAGGGGAAACAATACCCTGGACTGTGTGTACACCAACATCCGCGGAGCATACAGATCTCTTCCCCGCCCCCACCTCGGACTCTCTGACCACATCACCGTCATGCTGGCACCAGCATACCGCCCCCTGCTGAGACGGAGCCGGCCAACAAAGAGGACAGTCACTGTGTGGCCCAGAGAATCAGCCGCTGTGCTCCAGGACTGTTTCCAATGCACAGACTGGCAGGTCTTCAGGGAGGCAGCCACATACGAGGGAGAGGTGGACCTGGAGGAATACACCTCCTCTGTCCTCGGCTTCATCTCCAAGTGTGCTGATGACGTCTCCACCACCAAGACAATCACCTGCTACCCGAACCAGAAACCCTGGCTGAACGCTGAGGTGAAAACCTTACTGAAGGCTAGGGATGCTGCATTCAGGGCAGGAGAGGCACCAGCACTCAGAGAGGCAAGGAAAGAGCTGAATGCAGGCATCGCGAGGGCCAAAGCCACATACTCCCAAAAGATTGAGGGTCACTTCACCACCAACGACCCACGGCGCATGTGGAAGGGCATCAAGTGCATCACAGACTACAACACCAGGAATGCACAATGCCCAAGTGACCCCTCCCTGCCAGACACACTCAACAATTTCTACGCCCGATTCGAAGACCCGGACACCCCCCCCAGCACTAGACTCACACCACCGCCTGGTGACACACCCCTCACTGTGACCACAGCAGATGTGAGGAAGACCCTACAGGGAATTAACCCCCGCAAAGCTGCTGGCCCGGATAACATCCCGGGGCGGGTACTGAAGGACTGTGCACACCAGCTGTCCGAGGTGCTGGCAGACATCTTCAACACCTCACTCTCACTGTCATCTGTCCCCACCTGCCTAAAGACTGCCACAATTGTCCCCGTCCCCAAATGCTCCACAGTGACAGGCCTAAACGACTACCGGCCGGTCGCCCTAACCCCGGTAGTTATGAAGTGCTTCGAGAGGCTGGTCATGACTCAGATCAAGGACTCCATCGACGTCACTGTGGACCCCCACCAATACGCATATAAGAAAAACCGATCCACTGATGACGCCATCTCATCGGTGGTCCACACAACCCTTACCCATCTGGAGAGCAAAAACTCCTACGTCCGTCTGCTCTTCCTGGACTTCTCCTCAGCCTTCAACACCATCATCCCGCAGACCCTGGTGCAGAAGCTCCACTCCCTGGGACTGAGCCCCACACTGGGGAACTGGATCCTGGACTTCCTGACCAACAGACCACAAACTGTCAGGATCAACGACACCGTCTCCTCCCCCATCATCCTCAGCACCGGCTCACCTCAGGGCTGTGTGCTGAGCCCCCTCCTGTTCACTCTGCTGACATATGACTGCACGGCAATACACCCCAGCTGTCATATAGTGAAGTTTGCGGACGACACAGCAGTAGTGGGACGCATCACAAATAACGATGAGTCCAAATACAGAGAGGAGGTGGAACACCTGATGCAGTGGTGCAGTGTAAACAACCTCTGCATCAACGGGGAAAAGACCAAGGAGATGGTGGTGGACTTCAGGAGGGTCAGGTGCCCCCCCGCTCCCCTGCACATCGGAGGAGCAGCTGTGGAAGTGGTTTCCAGCTACAAGTACCTGGGGGTACACTTGTCCAAGGACCTCACCTGGAGCGCCAACACTTCCCGTCTGGTCAAGAAGGCCCACCAACGCCTCTACTTCCTCAGGAAATTGCGGAGGGCGGGTCTGGGAGGCTCCGTCCTGAGGAGCTTCTACCACTGTGCGGTGGAGAGCGTCCTCTGCAGCTGCATCACTGTGTGGCATGGCGGATGCACCGCCGCTGAGAGGAAGGCTCTGCAGAGGGTGGTAAAGGCCGCTCAGAGGACTGTCGGGAGCGGCCTCCCCACCACCTCGGACCTCTACACAGCACGATGCAGGGGGAGGGCTCTCCGCATCATGAAGGACTCCACCCACCCAGCACATGGACTGTTTCAGCCCCTCCCCTCAGGAAAGCGGCTGAGGAGCATTCGGAGCAAAACCACCAGGCTCAGGAACAGCTTCTTCCCCGAAGCTGTGAGACTAGTGAACTCGAGCCATGTTCCATAGACTCCCTCACAATTTTGCACTACAACACTTTACACTTTACATTTCTGCTCTTGTATATTTGTATATATTTTTACGCTCTATATATTTTATTACTGGCTTACCGGGACCTGAGTCCAAATTTCGTATCATTTCTTTTGATATGACAATAAAGAATCCTTGAATCCTTGAATCCTTGAATCCTTGAATCCTTGAATCCTTATTAAAGTATTTTCTGTTTTTAGGTGATAAAAAGATGAGTAATGAGAGGTCCCACCAAGACTGAGGGTCCCAACCCTCCACAGACACCAGAGCTGCCTTTTTAAAGCACCAATTGCTTTTGGATTGACATCTTGGGCCAGATCCTCCCACACCCACCATAACCCAGCCCTTCGCTCAACCCTGTAGTGCAGTGCTTCTCAAATGGTGGAGCGAGCCCCCCTGGGGGGGCGTGGTGGGGTGTCAGGGGTGGCGTGAGGTGGGCGCGACTTTCAGTATTAGTGTCTTTATTCATGCTTGAATGATAAAAAAAAAAGGGCCTCCAGCTCATTTTATTAATTTATTTTGATAATCAGGCGATTGTATGCAGAATGCTGGTGCCAGCAACTCATACAGTGGTTTATACAGATAAACAAATAAATATTATCAGGTTCTCAATGGTAGTACAATTCGGGGGGGGGCTGAACAAAAATTCTGTCCTCTCGGGGGGGCATGACAGAAAATAATTGAGAACCACTGCTGTAGTGACTGCTCCCCGCTGCTGCGCCACAGCAGCCATGAACTTCAATTTAAAGGTTGTTTTTTTTTCACAATTTTATTTCTTTAGTTTCTTTGTTCAGATTATTCCATAAACTGATTCATCTCACTGTAACACATTGCTCCTCAAGTCGAGTTCAGAATCTTGGCTTTTTAAATATTTCAAATCCTTTTAAATTAACTTCCTCTTTTTTTTTCTGGATGTTGGTTTGTAAAATGTTCTTATGAGCTTTATACATAATCTGCAACATTTTGAAATCTACTAACTCATTGAATTTTAACAACTGCAATTTAACAAACAGTGGGTTTGAAGAATCTCAGTGTCAGTATTGTGTTCTGGTTTAAACCTGTTGTTGGTAGATCAAATTTGTCCATAAAGGTTGTCATTTCCTGTTCTCCGATTGAGAAAGGCTGTGTGTGTAGTGTAATAGTCCACAAACACCTTTTCTATTTCTTCAGGTTTATATAGGATTGTATTGCTTATTGGGTCTCTTATTTTATTCACATATTACGTAATGCTTGTTGTTTGTTAATGTCTCTGGCCAAGGATTTAGTGGCTTTGGCTGCTCCCTCGTAAATTGGTCTGTTTAACTAAATCTTGTTTTCCTTTATACCTCTTCTCATAGGATCTCGTCTATTTTTTTCCAAACTTCTTCAATTTGGTTTAAAGTGTTTGGGTCTTTTGTACGTTTGTATTGTTGCTCCAATTCTTTTAGTTTTTCTGTTTGGTTGTGGTATTTTTCAGACTTGGCTTTCCTTGTGACTGTTGTGATGAAATCAGCCTCCTCCTCAGTACTGCTTTCAAGGTGTCCCATAAGATTGTTGGATCATCTTCCCCGTTATCATTTTCCTCTTTGTATTGTAATATAACCTCTATTAGTACCTTAAAGGCCCCTGCATACTCCCTTTTTGAAGCCATAAGAGCAAGACGAAAGAAAAAAAAAAAAGTTTGTTCGGCAGGGCTGTTCATACTCCACAAGAGGCTGCCAAACTCGCAGACCACGACCCTTTTGGCATGTACCCATCTTGACAAGTCAGACATTTGGATGAGACAGCGATAGAGTGCGACAATGGTGGAGAGAGTAGTTTTCGAGTTGATGAGAGAGGAAGAGGATGAAGAAAGACAGATGTTCAAAGGAAGGAGGAAGAAGAATGCTCTGGTGGATGAAACGAAGAAGAGGTGACTGCAAGATGCTGCTGAACACAGAGGCCACGCCCCTTGACAGCGTCCATACGTCTATGAAGCGGCATTTTCATTTTTCAACTGCACATTTTATTTCTCAACTCCTGTGCTGTCAAAAATGCATTTTGCAGAACTATTTCAGTAAAAAAAGAGAGACTTTTTGTTCGAGCACAATGTTTGTCCAGTTTTAACTGCAAGAGCTGACCGCTTTGGGTGATGCGTTCAGGTGCATCATGGCATTGAGGAGCTGTGGTGCTCATACAGTAGCGATGTTAGAAGCTAAATATGATTAAAATATGACTGATAGTGATTAACAAGCTGGAATACGCATGCACACCACACGTCACTGCCGAAGTTTCGGCAGTGCGGGACCTACACAGTTCGGCCAGAATGGCTGGCACTGGCAAAATAAATTTGTTTGGCCAGAAGGAGCTTGCCGAACAAAAATGACGTTCAAATCACAGTATCCTGCATTAGTCCAGACCATGTCGGTGGTGCCACCAATCATCAGACATGGAAATCAGGAAAGCCGCTTCAATGAGGCCCATTCACAAAGCCAATCCTTCCTTGTGTACCATTCACTATGGAAAGTACGCACAATCTTCTGACTTTGGTGAAGGTCTGGTAGCTCAGGTGTTGGTCTCCCATCTTTTAAAATCTGGTGTATTGCCTCAAAAGAAAGTTGAGAAAAAACTTCTTTATCATCTCGAGCACTGTCATCCTGCCTATTATCCTGCCAACTTGCTAGTGTAGCAGCTCTGTACCAATTCACTGTGAACGTATGTATAGTGTTTAGCATATCACAGTTATGTCCAAATGCAGCATAAGGATCTGCCCTTTTGCATAAATGATTTGATATGGGGAAACTGACTGTGCATGCGCAAACACCCCCATTCACTGGACATGAGCCGCAAAGGCAGAGCAGTAGTCTGCCTTCAGGGGGTGTGGTCATAGCAGTAACTCAGCGCAGGAGTGCCTCGCTGCGGTACCAGGAGTCACTTGGGCTATGAAAAGCACAAAATGCTGACACTTTCAAACTTACAGGCACTGTAAGCTAAAGATGATAAAAAAAATATGAATTATATTATAGTTAAAACAAATGACCAGAATAAATGTTTTATTCGTTTCAATTTAGCCTAGGGTAGGAACTGCCTATCCTGACTGCACCTCACTGGGATCACCATGACATCTGGCTCAGCTCCTCATCTGACGCACTGATGGCAGAAAGGCAGGAGCTTGGTCCAGACCAGGCCCCCCCCGGCTAAACGAGTGGATCTGGGCGTCAAGACCCAGGTTAGTCCCCACGTGTCCCTCACTCGTTCTCCTCCACGCCGGATGTAACTGTCTCCAATGATGAAGACTTGGGCTCCTGTTGAATGTGAAATAAAAATCAAACATGACCGTTACATGAACCCTGTGCTGGTGTGTTATAGAACTTAGTTTAGTCCAATTGTTAATAAATAGTCATGCGGGCCAAAGTTAATCAATTCATGGGCAGAATGCAGCCTCTGAAGGTGACTTTCACACGTGTGCTTTAACTTACATCTGTGCACCTTGTAATTTAATCCATACGGCTTTTAATTTCATCTGTGCAGCTTTTAATTTAAATTGTGCAGTTGAAATCATTGAAGGCAACCATTTATTTCCTGACTGGCTTAAAAAGATGTCAACTTTCATCATTTCTACTTAAATCTCCTCTTTGTTTGCCTGATCAGTGACATATGAACTATATTAAATATGTTAAATCTTACCTTTTCAATGTGGTTAGCGGGACAAAATGGATCTGTATGAAACTCTATGAAAGTCCGTCAAAGTCTCAGGGCGGCTGCTCAGAAGTTCTCCGGATGGATGGATGGACGCTGATTGGACAGTGACATGACCAAGCAGAATCAGAATCAGAATCAGAATTGCCTTTATTGTCATTGTAACAGGTACAGGTGCCTTTACAGCGAAATGTCATCAAAAGTTTTGGGGAAAGAATGACAACATGAGGTGAAGAGAGGAGGGAAAAAAGGCAGATTATAAACTATGCTCTGAGGAGCACAGTCTGTAATTGGGAAAAAAACCCCACCTCAGGCACATTTAGCATCAACACAGACAGGTTACAACATTTCTCGAGACAGCACTTGGGATACATAATGGAAAGTTTTGCAGCCCGCCACTGGGAGGAGTATTTCGGCGCACAGCCCACAGGACGCTCAGACGTCAGGCGCGCAGCCATAGAACTCCACCCAAAGCCTCTGCTGGGGGGGGGGGGGGGGGGGGGGGGGGGCACAGCAAAGACGGTGAAAAGGAAAGGGAGGTGGGAGGAGGGGAGGAAGGCCAGGTGCGGGGGGGGGGGGGGGGGGGGGGGGGCAGAGGATACATTCCACACACACATCCAGGAGAGATGAAGACAAAACACAGCCTTGGCGACTGGGTGTCTGGGAGTCCGAATTGTAGATTAGCTTTGTTGTCGTTCAGGCGCTTCAGCTTTATCTGTCGACCTTGAGTGTCTCTGGTCTCCAATGCTGCTCCAATTGTGGCAAGGAGCATTACCATGGTTTCTGCTTCACTCTGATTGGCGGAACACTGATTTTCTCATCTGTCTCACTCACTGCTATGGATCTGGTAGGTGATGGAAGTATTTTTACTTTTAACTCAGGTTTTCTCTGCTGAGCTATGAATTTGCCAGAGACATCAATTTTCTGAGACGTTTATGAACGACATAAAGCTGCTTATTTCTGCGTGATCTTCTCTTTCATTTGCTGTGAGTGCTGTGGATCAGCCACTACAAGACCTCACTAAAACTGCTCAAAAGGTGTCAACTTGTAGTTGTTGTTTTTTTTGTTCTTTTCTTAATCAGCTTACTTATTTTACTTACATATTTTCTGTTTTTAGGCGATAAAAAGATGAGGAATGAGAGGTCCTACCAAGACTGAGGGTCCCAACCCTCCACAGACACCAGGGCTGCCTTTTTAAAGCACCAATTGCTTTTGGATTGACATCTTGGGCCTGATCCACCCACAACCACAAAAACCCAGCCCTTCGCTCAACCCTGTAGTGACTGCTCCCCGCTGCTGCGCCACAGCAGCCATGAACTTCAATTTTAAGGTTGTTTTTTTTCACAATTTTATTTCTTAAGTTTCTTTGTTCAGATTAGTCCATAAACTGATTCATTTCACTGTAACACATTGCTCCTCAAGTCGAGTTCAGAATCTTGGCTTTTTAAATATTTCAAATCCTTTTAAATTAACTTCCTCTTTTTTTTTCTGGATGTTGGTTTGTAAATTGTTCTTATGAGCTTTATACATAATCTGCAACATTTTGAAATCTACTTACTCATTGAATTTTAACAACTGCAATTTAACAGACAGTGGGTTTGAAGAATCTCAGTGTCAGTATTGTGTTCTGGTTTAAACCTATTGTTGGTAGATCAAATTTGTCCATAAAGGTTGTCATTTCCTGTTCTCCGATTGAGAAAGGCTGTGTGTGTAGTGTAATAGTCCACAAACACCTTTTCTATTTCTTCAGGTTTATATAGGATTGTATTGCTTATTGGGTCTCTTATTTTATTCACATATTACTTGCTTGTTGTTTGTTAATGTCTCTGGCCAAGGATTTAGTGGCTTTGGCTGCTCCCTCGTAAATTGGTCTGTTTAACTAAATCTTGTTTTCCTTTATACCTCTTCTCATAGGATCTCGTCTATTTTTTCCTATTTACACATTAACAACTCCTAAAGTAATTGAGTACTTACTTAA
This sequence comes from Blennius ocellaris, assembly GCF_963422515.1. Lineage (NCBI taxonomy): Eukaryota > Metazoa > Chordata > Actinopteri > Blenniiformes > Blenniidae > Blennius > Blennius ocellaris. Next base: position 28,548,610 of record NC_137659.1, on the reverse strand, counting down.
AAGTGAATAAATTTAAAAAAAAATTATTTCTGAAAAATTATTAATTTGAATAAATTATCCAAAAATATTTATTTATGAAAACGTATTCATTAGAATAAATTGGTTATTTATCAAATAATAATGAAATTGGGCCACCACCAGCTAAACTTGACATAGATAATACCAATAAAAATCTTAAATAACCGGGAAGGTGTGAGATTCGAGCGTAGGCCATTTTCAAACCAGTGAATCCAGGTCCAGGACCGCTTTATCGTGTATGCAGCTAGAAAGGGTATGTACTGGGGATGGCGGTGCCTCTAGGTCAGTGGGGACGCGCAACCGGGTGGAGGTCTGTGACTTCTCCCCTTTCGTGCGAGTCCTGCGCGAAGATCGTGTGATAATCGTGGGAGACCTCCTCATGCAAATGCATCTCATTGTTTCTGCTGTGGTAAAGCATGAGCTTGAGCAGAGTGTTGCTTGGTCTTTGACTCGAAACATGAATAAGGTTCTTCTGGTACAGACATGGTCTGTTTACCTGAAGTGTCGGTATTCTCATGTTGAATCATCGGAGCGTGCACAACCATGTCACCTTCAGGACTCGGTTTTGTACCATGAAGAACCTGTTCGAGGTTAACATAGCGAGCACTGGTGATGGTTTTGGTTGTGGTCATGAGGAGAGCGGTGTCATGCACATCGTCATTGGTGAGGGACGAAGGCAGATTGTCGATGACATGAGAATTAGTTCAAGATTGTGGAATGAACTGTCAGTTAACCTCTCTCAAGGTAGAAAAGTGGTCACTTTAATCTGACCGTGTGTCCGATTTTGGACCCGTGGGTTGGCTGAACGATTGTTCAGCTCAAGAAGGGCTGTGTCACAGAGCTGGGTCGAGATCTGGATGGTGAGTCGAGGAGGCGCGTGAGCCAGGGACCTTGGTTTAACCCTCTGGGGCCTGAAGCATTTTGTGCCGTTTTTCACTACAATTGATTTTTCCTTAATATCTCAGATATAAAATCCTTAAACCTTGCCTTTTTTGGTGTCATTTTGTTCAGGACAACCTCATAAATGCATTTCTGAAGTATTTTCATCACTTTGGCATACTGTATTAAAACAGTGGATCTAAAAACACCATAAAATTACAAATTCGGGTGGTAAAAACATAGATTTATTGACTCTAAAATTCACAGACATGGTTAACGAACTCTGGGTCGACAAGCTTTCACATGTCAGTGACGCATCCCATCAACGTCACTGATCTGGTCACGGAGGAACTGCTTGTTGGTCAGGACCTCCTGAACCGACTCACTGCCACCAACGGCGCCTTTGGTCCCAAGTCATCAGCCTGACTGCCCTTGGCTCAGAACCAGGCCACCCAGCTTCTAACAGTAGAGTCGCTGCCATCCAGTCCATCCTGTCAACCCTACTGATGATGTGGTTTTTGCAATAGTAATTATATTACAAACTAAAAAACCAGTGGTTGAGTCTGACTTCAGTCTCAGTTGTTAGACTTACCTCTCCTTTGGGAGTGGTGAGATCTTGGTTTGCTTGATCGCTTACCTCTGTGCGGTTGTCCAACCTCGTGGTCAAGGTTGTAGACATCTAACGGGTCCCCCATATGCAAAAGGTGCGGGGGAGGGGACCTCGTGGCCTACAGGTACCAGGATCGTGTTTCCAGTCACCTGCGATCTCAGGACACCTGCATCACCATCATAGTTTTCACCTGAATGGTGGTGCAGCTCCCACGCCATCTGCGCGCAAATACTCTCTGGGAGGCTCAGCCCCCTTTTGAGTGATTGCAAATGCACCAAAGTTTGCAGAGGCAGGATCATTGTACAGAGCATACTCTTACCTAAGTGCATGACAGAGGGCTGTGTAATGGTCTCTGATGGCAGATGGGAGGGACTCTTATGTAAACATGGACACTCCTGGATGTTGTCTTCCAGAGAAACTTCAGCTTCTCTCGGGACGAAAGATGAGGAAGTCGAGGAGGCAGTGTTCAACCTCCCCGAAGTAGTCCTCTATATGAATCTCCGGGTTGTTTGGGTCGAACTGCTCTATGTCCTCGGCAAGGGACTCCAGTTGCCGGGTCCGAAGACCACGTTCCATTGGGGGACCGGAATGGTCCGAGTCATCTGAGCTGAGCAGGGCCTGGTTCCATCCGATGGAGAGAATGACCTCCAGTGAGTGGAGGACCAAAGCTGATTGCATTGTGAGATGCTGGAAAAGTACTCTTTTCCTTGTGCTGAAAAGGAGTGAAAGAGCTGTGAGAGCGGATGGTGGTGCGGCTGAGCACTGATGGATGTGTGTCATAGCACGCCGGGACCAACTCGCTGTTGAGATTTCTTCTCTCCTGTGTGGAGAGGCATAGAAGATTGGCGACTACAGTCTGCAGGACTGGGTCATGTGGCTCCCGAGGAGTCTCTGCTCTGAGCATGCAGTGTCTTTATTTTGATATCATGGTAGGAGTCATGTGAAAGCTGTGTTCTGAAAAGTGCGAAAATGTTGTTAATGCACAGGTGTGGCTTACAACTCATTAGGTTGCTGCTGATGCATAGGTGAGAGCTGAACCTGTGACTTACACTCCTGTAGTCTATGTAAATTGGTCTAACTGTAAGCTCTCAACTGTAACACAGTGTTTTTAGCACCTTGGGTCCGCAATAGCTGTGTTAGTGTACATTTATCTCTACGCCAGAAACAATCGGTTGGACAACTTTTTAGTTTTTTGTACTAAGTTCTCTCTTTAATACCATCCATCCATCCATCCATGTTGTACCGCTTTATCCGGGGCCGGGTCGCGGAGGCAGCAGTCCGAGCAGAGTTGCCCAGACTTCCCTCGCCCCAGACACTTCCTCCAGCTCCTCCGGGGGCACCCCAAGGCGTTCCCAGGCCAGCCGAGACACATAGTCCCTCCAGCGTGTCCTGGGTCTGCCCCGAGGCCTCCTACCGGAGGGACATGCCCGGAACACCTCCCTCGGGAGGCATCCGGGGGGCATCCGAAGTAGATGCCCGAGCCACCTCAGCTGGCTCCTCTCGATGTGGAGGAGCAGCGGCTCTACTCCGAGCTCCTCCCTGGTGACTGAGCTCCTCACCCTATCTCTAAGGGTACGCCCAGCCACCCTACGGAGGAAGCTCATTTCAGCCGCTTGTATCCGGGATCTCGTTCTTTCGGTCATGACCCATAGTTCATGACCATAGGTGAGGGTAGGAACAAAGATCGACCGGTAAATCGAGAGCTTCGCTTTTTGGCTCAGCTCCTTCTTCACCACGACGGACCGATACAACGTCCGCATAACTGCAGACGCTGCACCGATCCGCCTGTCGATCTCACGCTCAATCTTTCCCCCACTCGTGAACAAGACCCCAAGATACTTGAACTCCTCCACTTGGGACAAGGGCACTCCACCGACCTGGAGGGGGCAAGCCACCTTTGTCCGGTCGAGAACCATGGCCTCGGATTTAGAGGTGCTGATCCTCATCCCAGCTGCTTCACACTCGGCTGCGAACCGTGTCAGTGCACGCTGGAGATCCAGGCTTGATGGGGCCAACAGAACCACATCATCCGCAAATAGCAGAGATGAGATTCTGTGGTCCCCAAGCCGGACCCCCTCCGGCCCCCGGCTGTGCCTAGAAATTCTGTCCATATATGTGATGAACAGAACCGGTGATAAAGGACACCCCTGCCGGAGGCCAACGTGCACAGGGAACAGGTCCGACTTACTGCCGGCAATGCGAACCAGACTCCTGCTCCGGAATACAAGGACCGAACAGCCCTCAACAAGGGACCCCGGACTCCGTACTCCCGGAGCACCCCCCACAGGACATCTCGGGGGATGCGGTCGAACGCCTTCTCCAGATCCACAAAACACATGTGGACTGGTTGGGCGAACTCCCACGAACCCTCAAGCACCTGGTGGAGGGTATAGAGCTGGTCCAGTGTTCCACGACCAGGACGAAAACCGCATTGTTCCTCTTGGATCCAAGGTTTGACTAACGGCCGGACCCTCCACTCCAGTACACTGGAATAGACTTTCCTGGGGAGGCTGAGGAGTGTGATCCCTCTGTAGTTGGAACACACCACACCACGTGGTTCCTCTCACCACAAGAGAGGGACGCTGCATCCCGGGCTGTGTGTAGTTTGCTAAAACAGCCTTGTTGTTTTGCTAGCTTTGCTAGCAAGTCTTCTGATATTCGCACTCTCTCAGCCTCCGCCAAGTGTCTGTATTTCTCCACGTGTTTTGTCTCATAATGCCAACTCACACTAAACTCCTTAAACACAGCGACGTGCTCACCACAAACTAAACAGACGGGTTTACCACCGACTTCAGTAAACAAATATTTAGTGCTCCAAATCTTCTTGAAATTTCGGCCTTCAGCATCCACCTTTCTTTTCTTGACCTGCCCGTACATCATTGAGGGGCGACAATCACATGCACTGATTGACTTGTTTTACGGGTTACGTATACGACGTACGTAGGTTACGTACACTGTACATAAATAAACAGGCTTCAAAGTAAAAGCATTTCCGTTTTAGTTTATACAGCCGATGGTTTTAGTCCACGCATTAAAATTCGAAAGAAGCTTTTGTTTTCTTAATTCTAAGCAACCTTTCGCGGGCCGGTCAGAATCGGGTCCCGCGGGCCTTAAAATGCCCAGGTCTGGCCTTGAGGAACATGGCCTAATTGTCAACCCTGCTAAGTGCCAGTTTGGTCTGCCTGTGATTGACTTTTTGGGTCATCGTATTTCAACTCAGGGTGCCATTCCATTGCCTTCTAAGGTGCAAGCGGTGACAGATTTCCCTCGTCCAGCCTCGGTTAAGGCCCTGCAGGAGTTTTTGGGCATGATTAATTTCTACAACCTTTCATATTGAGATTACAACTATATACCAAATAAATGTTTTATCAGCTCTATCAATTACAATGGTCAAATTGTCTCAATGGCTACAGACAGAAAATCGTGGGTTTAAATCCACCTGGAGGTGTTTGTGGAATTAACTTGTGTGTGCATGTGTTTCCTCAGGGTTCTCTGGTTTCCTTCCACAGTCCAATTAAATGCATGTTAATGGTAATACTAAACTGACTCTCTGTGTAGGTCCCGTGGTAGACTGATGACGTGTTCTGTTTCTTTTGAAACGTATTTTCAGTGACGTCCAGAAAAGACGTCAATATAATGTTCAAGAAAGACGTCTCAAAAAACTTTCATTCAGGCTCTTCTGAGGAAGTCTTCTGGATGTCTAGAGACATCGTCTTTAGTTGTGTTCTGGACCTACATGTTGACACAAAGAACAGTGGCTGTGTAAAACACATTGGTTTCTGTGGAACTGTGCTGTGTATTCATCAACAACATCTCACATGTTGGAAGATAAACAAGAGCACGGAGCAACATTTGATCAAAAATAATTTATTTATGAAAAATTATTCATTAGAAGAAATTGGTTATTTATCAAATAATAATGACATTGGGCCACCACCAGCTAAACTGGAAATAGTTAATGCCAAAAAAAGTGTTATTTAAATTGATTAATGTTTCTCTTTAGATATAACAATTTTGAATAACAGGGAAGGTGTGAGATTCGAGCGCAGGCTGTTTCAAACCAGTGAATTCAGGCCCAGGACCGCTTGACCCCGTCAGCTAGAAAGGGTATGTACTGGGTTTCAGAAGATGGCAGTGCCTCGAGGTCAGTGGGGACGCGCACTGGGTGGGGGGGGAGTGAGTCTGTGACTCCCCCCCCCTTTTGTGCGAGTCCCTTGCGAAGATCGTGTGATAATCGCGGGAGACCTCCTCATACAAATGCATCTCCTTGTTTCTGTTGTGGTAAAGCGCGAGCCTCAGCAGAGCGTTGCTCGGTCTTTGACTCGAAGCCTGAATAAGGTTCTTCTGGTACAGACATGGTCTGTTTACCTGAAATGTCTGTATTCTCTGGTTGAGTCATTGGAGCGTGCACAACCATGTCACCTTCGGTGCTCGGTTTTGTACCCTGAAGAACCTGTTCAAGGTAAACATGGTGAGCGCTGGTGATGGTTTTGGTTGTGGAAATGAGGAGAGTTGTGTCATGCGTGTCGTCGCTGGTGAGGGACGAAGGCAGATTGTCAATGAAATGAGAATTAGTTCAAGATTGTGGAATGAACTGTCAGTTAACATCTCTAAAGGTGGAAATGCGGTCACTTTAATCTGACCAGGTGTCAGATAGGTGTCAGATTTTGGACCCGTGGGTTGGCTGAACGATGGCTGTTGGAAGCTGGGTGGCCTAGTTCTTAGCCAATGGGAGTCGGGCTGACGACTTGGGACCAAAGGCGCCGTTTGGTGGCAGCGAGTCGGTTTAGGATGTCCTGACCAATAAGCAGTTCTTCTGTGTCCAGATCAGTGACGTGGATGGGATGCGTCGCTGACATGTCCTGGAAAGCTGTTGACCCAGACACATTGAGTGATGTGGTGCAAGTCCTGAGTGAAGCCTCGGATGTTTATGCTACACTCTTCCACCTGAAGTGGCTTTCCTTAAGTGGCATGCGCAAGCGTGGTTCTAGCAACCCGTGCGAAGGTGTCTGAACACATGAGGGGGATTTCTGACCCAGTACCAAGCAGTGAGAGAGTGTCAACAACCCCTACCACCACTGAAGTGTATCTGTGGTTGGCATAGCCAAGATTACCCAAGAATGTCAAATGGGCCTCTTTCACCTCCTGGATCTCCTCCTCCTGCCAAAATGAACTTTGTGTGAGGAGGGGAGGGGCCAAATCATGCGGTCAGAGGGAGCCAGGTCCCTTCTTACCAGGCGGGTTCAGGTGCTGCTTCACCTCTTTGATGCAGGTTTTAATCCACTGTGGGACATCTGCATCCCAGTTGTTTTGAGTCTGACCTCAGCCTCGGTTTTTAGACTTACCTCTCCTCACCTGAGACCCTAGGACACCTGCATCACCATCATAGTTTTCACCTGAACGGTGGTGCAGCTCCCACACCATCTGCGCATGTTTGCGGAGGTCTTTCATGGTGGGGTTTTTGGTCCTGCAGAAAAGGGCGACATCGATCCGCACACTGTTGTGGAGGTTGTTAACGAAGAGGGACTTAAAAGTCTGGTCTTTGTCCAATCCTGGTGCATTGTGGCCTTGGAAGTAGGCAGCCCTTAGGCACCTATAAATACTATCTGGGAGTCTCCGCCCCCTTTTGAGTGATTGTAAATGCACCAAAGTTTGCAGAGGCAGGATCATTGTGCAGATGATCCTGATTCCCTAAGTGCATGACAGAGGGCTGAGTAATGGTCTCTGATGGCAGATGGGAGGGACTCTATGTAAACATGGACACTCCTGGATGTCATCTTCCAGAGAAGCGTAAGCTTCTCTCGGGACGAAGGATGGGGCAGGTTGAAGAGGCAGTGTTCAACCTCCCCCAGGTAGTCCGCTACACGAATCTCCGGGTTGTTTGGTTCGAACTGCTCTATGTCCTCTGCAAGGGACTCAAGCTGGCTGGTCCAAAGACCGGTACCCTTGGGATATCGGAATGGTCAGAGTCATCTGAGCTAGAACATCCTGGTTCTCTCCGGTGGAGAGAGTGAGGGAGCTGATAGCACTGTGAGGTGCTGGAAAATTACAATGTTCCTTCTCCTGAAAAGGAGTGAAAGAGCTGCGAGACCACGTGGTGGTGCACTGATGGATGTGTGTCATAGCAACTCGCTGTTGAGGTTTCTTCTCTCCTGTGTAGACAGGTATAGAAGACTGGCGACAACAGTCTTCAACTGGGTCATGTGGCTCCCGAGGTATCTTTGCTCTGAGCACGCAGTGTCTCTGACGACTCATGGTAGGAGTCACGCAAAAGCTGTGTTTCGAAAAGTGCGAAAATGTTGTTAATGCACAGGTGATGGTTACACCTGTGGCTTTCACTTCTGTAGTCTATACAAATTGTAACCTCGCAACTGCAACACAATGTTTTTAGCACCTTGGGTGAGCAACAGTTGTGTTAGTGTACATTTTTCTGGGTAGATACTTGAATAGTGAAAGTACGAGTTTGTCCTAATGAAATTAAAACTTTATTCTAAAAACATACTCAGTATCTCGTCTGAAGCATCTTTTCGGCCACAACTGATGAAAAGACCATAACAGTCAAATCCAGCATAATAAAAGAGGTTGAAACTGCTTTAACCTAATAAACACTTCATGTTTAAACTTGAATTGAAAAGTACCAGTTTGCTCTAAGGAAATAAAAACTTTATTCCAAAATTACTCTATATCCAGTGTGGAGCATCATTTCGGCCACTCCAGATGAAATGAAAATAGCAGTTACTCCACCAAATAAAACTGGTCGAAACTGCTTGAACCTGATAAACACACTCAGTCTGAAGCATTTTTTCGGCCACAACTGATGAGAAGACAATAGCGGTCAAATCCAGCATAATGAAACTGCTTAAACCTGATAAACACTTCATGTTTAAACTTGAATAGTGAAAGTACGACTATGGTCTAGTAAAATACAAACTTTATTCTAAAAACCAACTCTCAAGCTCCTCATCCTATCTCTAAGGGTGCGCTCAGCCACCCTACGCAGGAAGCTCACTTCAACCGCTTGTATCCGGGATCTCGTTCTTTCGGTCATGACCCATAGTTCATGGCTGTGGTGGAGGCAATAACTCGGGTGTGGGAGGAGTTTGGAGAGGCCATGGAAGAGGACTTTCGGTCTGCCCCGAGGAAATTCTGGCAAACCGACTCCATACTCCGGGAGCATGGAGTCCGGGGCCCTTCATCCCTGCAACATCGCGTGACGCGGGGACGGTACCTCTGGACAAGCAGAATGGGGTCGTGGTCCCTCTCTTCAAGGAGGGGGATCGGAGGGTGTGTTCCAACTACAGAGGGATCACACTCCTCAGCCTCCCTAGGAAAGTCTATTCCAGTGTACTGGAGTGGAGGGTCCGGCCGTTAGTCAAACCTTGGATCCAAGAGGAATAATGCGGTTTTCATTCTGGTCGTGGAACACTGGACCAGCTCTATACCCTCCACCAGCTGCTTGAGGGTTCATGGGAGTTTGCCCAACCAGTCCACATGTGTTTTCTGGATCTTGAGAAGGCGTTCGACTGCGTCCCCTGAGACATCCTGTGGGGGGGTGCTCCGGGAGCATGGAGTCCGGGGCCCTTTGTTAAGGGCTGTTCGGTCTTTGTATTCCCGGAACAGGAGTTTGGTTTGCATTGGCGGCAATAAGTCGGACCTGTTTGCAGTGGTTTCACCTGATCCGCCAGTGGCAGACAGAAAAAAGCATTAGCCAAATCTATACAAGAGAAAAATCTATGTTCAGGTGAGAGATGTGACAACGCAGTTTTGAGATGTCTGGAATCTCGTTTCTCTGCACAGGTTGCCGGGACCGGCAGCCAGGGGGGACTCGACTCAGTGAAAGTGAGCGGGTTTTATGTTTCTATGTTTCTTCAGATGAGATGTCCAGTTCCTGGACGTTCACAGCACTTTCACGGCTGGGAGACATAGTTTGCATTGTACAGAGAGGTTAAGAGATTTCTCCGACTTTAAAACATAGTGATGAAAGCAACTCTCTGCAGAATCCATGGCAAAGCATGGATTGTCAGCCTGAAAGCGTCGGGAAGTGTCGCAATGCCAATGCATGGCGCATGTGACAGCTGCATTTCTAGTTTATTCCATCTGATTTCTACTGTAATCCTGCTCAGTAATCCCAGTTTTTATCGAATATACCTGTAACGAGATTACACATTTTTTTATGTACTGTAACAGATTACAGTTATATGTTTTTTGTATCCTAGTTATGAAACACTGTTACATGTATTCCATTACTACCCAACCCTGGTTGCACCTAAACATGTGATACACACTCAGACCTTACTGAGACTTAATAAACTAAAGTTTTCTAGCTGTGCAATGACTTGAAGTAAAGCTCTGGTAAACAAGCTGCATGTAATGATGTTCATGTAGGTACAAACAGCCAGAAGAGTCTTTAGAGCCAGAAGTGGACAGACGAAATCACCTTGTACTGCAGGTGACAGGAGGAGCAGCAAGGTGGGCGAGATACAGGTTCTGGGAGATTCCCACAACACACTGTAGACAAAAGAAAAGTGTTAAATGCACAGGTTCCACAAGTTGAGAGACTCTTAAGATCAACACCAGGAGACACCAGATCACTTTGATTGATTGTGAGGACAACACACACGGAGTGAGGTGGTATTGAAAGGCTAATTGCAGGAGGAAAGGTTTGTTTTGTAGAATGGGTCTCTTGTATTAAATTCAATGTAATTTGGATCAAATATCTTTGTTATTTTAAAAGCATGTTTTGTTGTGAGATGTAATTTAATTTAATCACAATAACCAACCAAAGTATTTTCTATGTTTACTACGTTTTAAACTAAATGATCAACCATCTCAACAGTCATTGGTGGACATTTAATGTATGTTTCATCACCTGAAGAGTCCAACTTTGCTTTACATCTTTAACTTATATACAAGTGAAATCACAGCTCTAAGTTCTTGTTACTGAATAGTCCCTAAACGGCTCACCTACATGGCTGTGAGGCCCTGTCCGGAGGGATGGATGAGCCCGATGAAACGTGGGATCAGCCGTTGGTGGAGATTTCCACTCAACCCTTTGAAGCGCTGCTCCCACGTTCCTCCACTTGGACCATGGTTTAATCGAGGAAAATCATGTCACACTCAAAAAACAATTCTGTCATTTCATTTTTGAGTGTACTTTTTTAAGATAGAGCTTCTAAGGCTGGTTTAATCAAGTAAAATAATGTTACTGTCTTAAAGGTGTACAGGAGGATTTTCTTTTTCCGGGTGGATCATCAAGAGTGTTGGTCCTCCCAACTGTCAATCATTCTGGTGATATATTACGCAAGGCCGTCGTACGTGCTCGTCCCCAGGTAGCGTGGATCTATTAGTTTTCACTTTCTGCGCATGCGCGCTTTCAGGTGTATATGGTGAGCTACGCCTTCAGCGAGCTCGCAGTTCTCACCGGGTACTTTGAAAATGGCAGAGGGTCGCAAAAGAGAAAAAGTGTATGAGAAGAAGAGAAAGGCTTCGGAAGAGAGAAACAAGACCAGAGTGTTTTTGGGAGATTCTTTCACACGATGGCGTGCGCTGAAAGCCCAGGTTGGGCTTCCCACTGATGCTTCAGTCGCGAAGTTTCTACTCGACAGGTAAAGTTTGGCATTCTATTTGGAGAAATCCATTTCAAATCACTTCCAGTAAAAGTTATCTACGTCTATATTGTAACTTTCCAGGGTTGATTAGTGGAAAAAGTTCAAATCTTCTTGTAAAGTGAGCTTGTGTAAGCGATGCTGACTTGTGACTTGTAAACAGTGCGTGCACGAGGAGAACTGGGCTCGTTCATGTCTCTCGCACACGTTTTAGTAGGCGTTCCGTCTCGGGAGCAGGTAGAGCTTTGCGCATGTGCATTTTTCAAAATCTTTCCTAAAATTCGGGAAAATCCTACTGTACACCTTTAAGATAGAGCTGCTCAGGCTGGTTTAATTGAGAAAAAAATCATGTTATTTTCTTAAGATAGAGCTGCTGAGGCTGGTTTAATCTAGACAAATCGTGTTACTGTCTTTATATAGAGCTGATCTTGCTGGTTTAATCTAGAAAATCACGTGCTGCTCAGGCTGGTTTAATCTCGAAAAATCGTGTTACTGCCTTTAGATAGAGCTGATCAGGCTGGTTTGATCTAGAAAATCACATTACTGTCTTTAGATAGAGCTGATCAGGCTGGTTTGATTTAGAAAATCACGTTACTGTCTCTAGATGGAGCTGCTCAGGCTGGTTTAATAAAAAAAAAATAAAATAAAAAAAAATCAATCCCGTTACTGTCTTTAGATATAGCATCTCAGACTGGTTTAATCTAGAGAAATCGTGTTACTGACTTTAGGTAGAGATGCTTAGTGTTGGAATTCGTTCCTGTGTTCCCCTGAATTCCTGCTTGTTCGTTTGATCCGGGAGAGGCAGGAACAGAGTTAATTTCTTCAATAGTGAATTTAATAATCACACAAACAAGAGATTACAAAAATACATATATCAGATTACATAATACGAGCTCAGACCGTTCTTCCTTGCAGACCCAAGTATGCAGGCCAGGTTTACAATGAAGAAGGGCACAACTGCAACACGTGGTTCATATTTATACATTTGCATACACCACCTCAACCTCACATTGGTCGGTTCCTCGTGATGTATGCGTTGCTATGGTGAATTTGCTATTCCTTTGTTCCCAAAACTGCTTCAAACTGGTTCTTCTCAGAGCTTGACGTTCTGTGGGACAAAGTGACCTCTGACCTCTTATCTGTTGATCCAATCGTACCTTGACCATGTTTTTGCAAGTAGAGCACTGAGGAGACATCGACAACAAACTTGGAATGTCCCTGAACATGGATTTATAGCTGTGTTTTCCCAACTTGGGCACTGGGTGTAGAACCCCACTAGTGTAGAAACACAACTGAATACAATATGTCCAGTTGTCACACAGAAAACGAATGTTTAACCACTATATTCCTTCAATTCCCCTTTTGACCTCTGACCCCAGAGGTAAATAACTAGTGTCAATACAGTATGAGGCACTCTTTGTATAATAGAGGTCATATGTAAGCAAAATCAACAATCATATACTCAAATAGCAACATACAAAACTTTTAAACAGTGGTGACTCCCCCTTGAACTGCAACCTTGTCGTGGTGGGGGAGTTTGAGCACCCGAATGACCCCCTATGTTGCCGGGGGACTTGCCCCTCCTGTGGGCCCACCACCTACAGATGCTGCCGTAGGGGTCGGGTGCATTGTGGATTGGGGGGCAGTCGACGGCAGAGGCCTCGACGACCCGATCCCCGGCCACAGAATCTGGCTATTGGGACATGGAATGTGACCTCGCTGGGGGGGAAGGAGCCCGAGCTTGTGAGGGAGGCTGAGAGATACCGTCTAGATATAGTCAGGCTCGCCTCCACTTACAGCTTGGACTCCGGAACCCAGCTCCTCGACGGGGGCTGGATACTCCACTGCTCTGGAGTTGCCCGCAGTGTAAGGCGGCGGGCTGGAGTGGGCTTGCTGATTGCCCCGCAGCTCAGCCGCCATGTGTTGGAGTTCACCCCAGTGAACGAGAGGGTTGCGTTCCTACGCCTTCGAGTAGGGGACAGGTCTCTGACTGTTGTCTCGGCCAATGCACCGAACAGCAGCTCAGAGTACCCAACCTTCTTGGAGTCCCTGGGAGGGGTGCTGGATAGTGCCCCAACTGGGGACTCCATTGTTCTCCTGGGGGACTTCAACACCCACGTGGCCAATGACAGTGAGACCTGGAAGGGGGTGATTGGGAGGAACGGCCTCCCTGATCTGAACCCGAGAGGTGTTCTGTTATTGGACTTCTGTGCCAGTCACAGCTTGTCCATAACGAACACCATGTTCGAGCACAAGGGTGTCCATAAGTGCACGTGGCACCAGGACACCCTAGGCCGGAGGTCAATGATAGACTTTGTGGTCGTGTCATCTGATCTCTGGCCGTGTGTCTTTGACACTAGGATAAAGAGAAGGGCACAGCTGTCAACTGATCACCACCTGGTGGTGAGTTGGATGCGCTGGACCGGGAGGAGGATAGACTCGACCCAAACCCAAACGTGTTATGAGGGTCTGCTGGGAACATCTGGCTGAGCCCTCCGTCCGCGCAGTTTTCAACTCCCACCTCTGGGAGAGCTTCTCACAGATCCCGAGGGAGGCTGGAGACATTGAGTCCGAGTGGACCATGTTCTCCACTTCCATTGTCAAAGCTGCTGCTCGGAGCTGTGGCCGCAGGGTCTCTGGCGCCTGTCGTGGCGGCAATCCCCGAACCCGGTGGTGGAAACCGGAAGTAAGGGAGGAGGACTTTCGATCGGTCCCGAGGAAATTCTGACAAACCGTCCGGCGCCTTAGGCGGGGGAAGCAGTTCTCCACCAACACTGTTTACAGTGGATGTGGGGAGCTGTTGACCTCAACTGGGGATATCGTTCAAATGGTATATGGTAAATGGTCTAGATTTATTTAGCGCCTTCTAACCACACTGAGGTAGTCCCAAAGTGCTTTACATATCAGCTCATTCACCCATTCACGCTCACATTCACACACCAATGGGACAGAGCTGCCATGCAAGGCACTAGTCGACCACTGGGAGCAATTTAGGGTTCAGTGTCTTGCCCAAGGACACTTCGACACATAGACCGGTGTAGACTGGGATCGAAACTCCGACCTCTCACTCCGAAGACGACCACTCTACCACCCTAGCCACGGTCGTTCAAGATCCCGGATACAAGCGGCTGAAATGAGCTTCCTTCGTAGGGTGGCTGGGCGTACCCTTAGAGATAGGGTGAGGAGCTCAGCCACCAGGGAGGAGCTCGGAGTAGAGCCGCTGCTCCTCCACATCGAGAGGAGCCAGCTGAAGTGGCTCGGGCACCTATTTTGGATGCCCCCCGGACGCCTCCCAAGGGAGGTGTTCCGGGCATGTCCCTCCGGTAGGAGGGCTCAGGGCAGACCCAGGACACACTGGAGGGATTATGTCTCTCGGCTGGCCTGGGAACGCCTTGGGGTGCCACCGGAAGAGCTGGAGGAAGTGTCTGGGGTGAGGGAAGTCTGGGCAACTATGCTCAGACTGCTGCCTCCGCGACCCGGCCCCGGATAAGCGGCAGAAAATGGATGGATGGATGGATGGATGGACTTGGCACGTCACATGAACAGAGAGGAGCGCTATTTCACCTCCTCCCTTGCTGTCGTCTACTTCTCTGTGTTCTTCTTACTTCGGTGTACAGGGATTATTCTGCCCTTTGACGTGTGGAGCTGTCTCCTGGATTATCCAGGGGCAACTTGTTTCAGATGGATGGAGGTTTCCTGAAGAGTGCGATGTGGTTTTCCCGCCAGAGTACACTGCGACAGATGGCACCGCATTGTTCCTCTTGTATCCAGGGTTCGACTAACGGCCGGACCCTCCTCTCCAGTACCCTGGAATAGACTTTCCTGGGGAGCCTTTGTCACTCAGCCGAACAGTGTGAGACGTCCTCTCGAAGACCTTAAATCGACCCGTTCACCTGGGCTCGGACCACTTCCTCTTTATCACCCTGAGAAGTACCCAGGGGCTGGTGTTGAGGATCTCAGCCGAGTCCCCCCTGGCTGCCGGTCCCGGCAACCTGTGCAGAGAAACGAGATTCCAGACATCTCAAAACTGCGTTGTCACATCTCTCACCTGAACATAGATTTTGCTCTTGTATAGATTTGGCTAATGCTTTTTTCTGTCTGCCACTGGCGGATCAGGTAAAACCACTGCAAACAGGTCCGACTTATTGCCGCCAATGCAAACCAAACTCCTGTTCCGGGAATACAAAGACCGAACAGCCCTTAACAAAGGGCCCCGGACTCCATGCTCCCGGAGCACCCCCCCCACAGGATGTCTCAGGGGACGCGGTCGAACGCCTTCTCCAGATCCAGAAAACACATGTGGACTGGTTGGGCAAACTCCCATGAACCCTCAAGCAGCTGGTGGAGGGTATAGAGCTGGTCCAGTGTTCCACGACCAGAATGAAAACCGCATTATTCCTCTTGGATCCAAGGTTTGACTAACGGCCGGACCCTCCACTCCAGTACACTGGAATAGACTTTCCTGGGGAGGCTGAGGAGTGTGATCCCTCTGTAGTTGGAACACACCACACCACGTGGTCCCTCTCACCACAAGAGAGGGACCACGACCCCATTCTGCCTGTCCCCGCATCACGCGATGTTGCAGGGATGAAGGGCCCCGGACTCCATGCTCCCGGAGTATGGAGTCGGTTTGCCAGAATTTCCTCGGGGCAGACCGAAAGTCCTCTTCCATGGCCTCTCCGAACTCCTCCCAGACCCGAGTTATTGCCTCCACCACAGCCATGAACTATGGGTCATGACCGAAAGAACGAGATTCCGGATACAAGCGGTTGAAGTGAGCTTCCTGCGTAGGGTGGCTGAGTGCACCCTTAGAGATAGGATGAGGAGCTTGAGAGTTGGTTTTTAGAATAAAGTTTGTATTTTACTAGACCATAGTCGTACTTTGTGTTTATCAGGTTTAAGCAGTTTCATTATGCTGGATTTGACTGCTATGGTCTTCTCATCAGTTGTGGCCGAAAAAATGAGTGTGTTTTTAGAATAAAGTTTGTATTTCACGAAACATACTAAACTCTCACTATTCAACTTTTAAATGATGTGTTTATCAGGTTCAAGCAGTTTCAACCAGTTTTATTTAGTGGAGTAACTGCTATTTTCATTTCATCAGGAGTGGCCGAAATGATGCTCCACACGGGATATAGAGTACTTTTGGAATAAAGTTTTTATTTCATTAGAACAAACTAGTACTTTCTCAATTCAAGTTTAAACATGATTGACTTAGCAGTTGCAAGCACTTTCAAACAATTATATTTAGTGGAGTAGCTGCTATTTTCATTTCATTAGGAGTGGCCGAAATGATGCTCCACACGGGATATAGAGTAATTTTGGAAGAAAGTTTTTATTTCAATACAACAAACTAGTACTTTCTCAATTCAAGTTTAAATGATGTGTTTATCAGGTTCAAGCAGTTTCAACCAGTTTTTTTTAGTGAAGTAACTGCTATTTTCATTTCATCAGGAGTGGCCGAAATGATGCTCCTCACGGGATATAGAGTGATTTTGGAAGAAAGTTTTTATTTCATTAGAACAAACTAGTACTTTCTCAATTCAAGTTTAAATGATGTGTTTATCAGGTTCAAGCAGTTTCAACCAGTTTTTTTTAGTGAAGTAACTGCTATTTTCATTTCATCAGGAGTGGCCGAAATGATGCTCCTCACGGGATATAGAGTGATTTTGGAATAAAGTTTTTATTTCATTAGAACAAACTAGTACTTTCTCAATTCAAGTTTAAACATGATGGACATAGCAGTTGCAAGCACTTTCAACCAATTATATTTAGTGGAGTAACTGCTATTTTCATTTCATTAGGAGTGGCCGAAATGATGCTCCACACGGGATATAGAGTGATTTTGGAAGAAAGTTTTTATTTCATTAGAACAAACTAGTACTTTCTCAATTCAAGTTTAAATGATGTGTTTATCAGGTTCAAGCAGTTTCAACCAGTTTTATTTAGTGAAGTAACTGCTATTTTCATTTCATCAGTAGTGGCCGAAATGATGCTCCTCACGGGATATAGAGTGATTTTGGAATAAAGTTTTTATTTCATTAGAACAAACTAGTACTTTCTCAATTCAAGTTTAAACATGATGGACATAGCAGTTGCAAGCACTTTCAACCAATTATATTTAGTGGAGTAACTGCTATTTTCATTTCATCAGTAGTGGCCGAAATGATGCTCCACACGGGATATAGAGTGATTTTGGAATAAAGTTTTTATTTCATTAGAACAAACTAGTACTTTCTCAATTCAAGTTTAAACATGATGGACATAGCAGTTGCAAGCACTTTCAACCAATTATATTTAGTGGAGTAACTGCTATTTTCATTTCATCAGGAGTGGCCGAAATGATGCTCCACACGGGATATAGAGTGATTTTGGAATAAAGTTTTTATTTCATTAGAACAAACTAGTACTTTCTCAATTCAAGTTTAAATGATGTGTTTATCATGTTCAAGCAGTTTCAACCAGTTTTATTTAGTGGAGTAACTGCTATTTTCATTTCATCAGGAGTGGCCGAAATGATGCTCCACACGGGATATAGAGTAATTTTGGAATAAAGTTTTTATTTCCTTAGAGCAAACTGGTACTTTTCAATTCAAGTTTAAACATGAAGTGTTTATTAGGTTAAAGCAGTTTCAACCTCTTTTATTATGCTAGGTTTGACTGTTATGGTCTTTTCATCAGTTGTTGCCGAAAAGATGCTTCAGACGAGATACTGAGTATGTTTTTAGAATAAAGTTTTAATTTCATTAGGACAAACTCGTACTTTCACTATTCAGGTATCTACCCAGATAAATGTACACTAACACAACTACTGCTCAACCAAGGTGCTAAAAACACTGTGTTATAGTTGCGAGGTTACAATTTGTATAGACTACAGAAGTGAAAGCCACAGGTGTAACCATCACCTGTGCATTAACAACATTTTCGCACTTTTCGAAACACAGCTTTTGAGTGACTCCTACCATGAGTCGTCAGAGACACTGCGTGCTCAGAGCAAAGATACCTCGGGAGCCACATGACCCAGTTGAAGACTGTTGTCGCCGGTCTTCTATGGCTGTCTACACAGGAGAGAAGAAACCTCAACAGCGAGTTGCTATGACACACATCCATCAGTGCTCTCAGCCGCACCACCACGTGGTCTCGCAGCTCTTTCACTCCTTTTCAGGAGAAGGAACATTGTAATTTTCCAGCACCTCACAGTGCTATCAGCTCCCTCACTCTCTCCACCGGAGAGAACCAGGATGTTCTAGCTCAGATGACTCTGACCATTCCGATCTCCCAAGGGTACCTGGTCTTTGGACCAGCCAGCTTGAGTCCCTTGCAGAGGACATAGAGCAGTTCGAACCAAACAACCCGGAAATTCGTGTAGCGGACTACCTGGGGGAGATTGAACGCTGCCTCTTCAACCTGCCTCATCCTTCGTCCCGAGAGAAGCTTACGCTTCTCTGGAAGATGACATCCAGGAGTGTCCATGTTTACATAGAGTCCCTCCCATCTGCCATCAGAGACCATTACTCAGCCCTCTGTCATGCACTTAGGGAAGCAGGATCATCTGCACAATGATCCTGCCTCTGCAAACTTTGGTGCATTTACAATCACTCAAAAGGGGGCGGAGACTCCCAGATAGTATTTATAGGTGCCTAAGGGCTGCCTACTTCCAAGGCCACAATGCACCAGGATTGGACCAGACTTTTAAGTCCCTCTTCGTTAACAACCTCCACAACAGTGTGAGGATCGATGTCGCCCTTTTCTGCAGGACCAAAAACCC
This sequence comes from Blennius ocellaris, assembly GCF_963422515.1. Taxonomy (NCBI): domain Eukaryota; kingdom Metazoa; phylum Chordata; class Actinopteri; order Blenniiformes; family Blenniidae; genus Blennius; species Blennius ocellaris. The sequence goes on along the minus strand of NC_137659.1, from coordinate 28,529,730 downwards.
CACCATGAAAGACCTCCGCAACCATGCGCAGATGGTGTGGGAGCTGCACCACCGTTCAGGTGAAAACTATGATGGTGATGCAGGTGTCCTGAGGTCTCAGGTGAGGAGAGGTAAGTCTAAAAACCGAGGCTGAGGTCAGACTCAAAACAACTGGGATGCAGATGTCCCACAGTGGATTAAAACCTGCATCAGAGAGGTGAAGCAGCACCTGAACCCGCCTGGTGAGAAGGGACCTGGCTCCCCCTGACCGCATGACTTAGCCCCTCTCCTCCGCACACAAAGTTCATTTTGGCAGGAGGAGGAGATCCAGGAGGTGAAAGAGGCCCATTTGACATTCTTGGGTAATCTTGGCTATGCCAACCACAGATACACTTCAGTGGTGGTAGGGGTTGTTGACACTCTCTCACTGCTTGGTACTGGGTCAGAAATCCCCCTCATGTGTTCAGACACCTTCGCACGGGTTGCTAGAACCACGCTTGCGCATGCCACTTAAGGAAAGCCACTTCAGGTGGAAGAGTGTAGCATAAACATCCGAGGCTTCACTCAGGACTTGCACCACATCACTCAATGTGTCTGGGTCAACAGCTTTCCAGGACATGTCAGCGACGCATCCCATCCACGTCACTGATCTGGACACAGAAGAACTGCTTATTGGTCAGGACATCCTAAACCGACTCGCTGCCACCAAACGGCGCCTTTGGTCCCAAGTCGTCAGCCCGACTCCCATTGGCTAAGAACTAGGCCACCCAGCTTCCAACAGCAATCGTTCAGCCAACCCACGGGTCCAAAATCTGACACCTATCTTACACCTGGTCAGATTAAAGTGACCGCATTTCCACCTTTAGAGATGTTAACTGACAGTTCATTCCACAATCTTGAACTAATTCTCATCTCATTGACAATCTGCCTTCGTCCCTCACCAGCGACGACACGCATGACACAACTCTCCTCATTTCCACAACCAAAACCATCACCAGCACTCACCATGTTAACCTTGAACAGGTTCTTCATGGTACAAAACCGAGCACCGAAGGTGACATGGTTGTGCACGCTCCAATGACTCAACCAGAGAATACAGACATTTCAGGTAAACAGACCATGTCTGTACCAGAAGAACCTTATTCAGGCTTCGAGTCAAAGACCGAGCAACGCTCTGCTGAGGCTCGCGCTTTACCACAACAGAAACAAGGAGATGCATTTGTATGAGGAGGTCTCCCGCGATTATCACACGATCTTCGCAAGGGACTCGCACAAAAGGGGGGGGGAGTCACAGACTCACTCCCCCCCCACCCAGTGCGCGTCCCCACTGACCTCGAGGCACTGCCATCTTCTGAAACCCAGTACATACCCTTTCTAGCTGACGGGGTCAAGCGGTCCTGGGCCTGAATTCACTGGTTTGAAACAGCCTGCGCTCGAATCTCACACCTTCCCTGTTATTCAAAATTGTTATATCTAAAGAGAAACATTAATCAATTTAAATAACACTTTTTTTGGCATTAACTATTTCCAGTTTAGCTGGTGGTGGCCCAATGTCATTATTATTTGATAAATAACCAATTTATTCTAATGAATAATTTTTCATAAATAAATTATTTTTGATAAAATGTTGCTCCGTGCTCTTGTTTATCTTCCAACATGTGAGATGTTGTTGATGAATACACAGCACAGTTCCACAGTAACCAATGTGTTTTACACAGCCACAAAAGAAACAGAACACGTCATCAGTCTGCCACGGGACATACACAGAGAGTCAGTTTAGTATTACCATTAGCATGCATTTAATTGGACTGTGGAAGAAAACCAGAGAACCCTGAGGAAACACATGCACACACAAGTTAATTCCACAAACACCTCCAGGTGGATTTAAACCCATGATTTTCTGTATGCAGCCATTGAGACAATTTGACCATTGTAATTGATAGAGCTGAGGGCCACAGCACCTCCCGCTGTGGTCCCGCCGTGTTCCGGGGCGGGTGCGGCTGGAGTGCGGGGGGCACGCTAGCTCGGGCGTGGCACCTCCGGGGGGGCTGGGTAGTGGTCCTCCCTCCCTATTCACAGTTGGACTGGTGGAGGACGAGATCCCGTAGTGGCCTGGTGGGGGCCTGGCTGGCGGCCTGGGGAGTGGGGGGCACCCCCCTCCCAACCATATAAATGTATGTACGTATGTCTGTATATATGAAGATATGTATGTCTGTGTGTGTATGTGTATGCTTGGTGTGTGTATCTGTGTGGGTGTGTATGTATGTCTGTGTGTGTGTATGCGTATGCTTGGGTGTGAGTGTGTGGGTGGGCTGGGATTAGGTGATGGGGTGGGGGGGGTGGCTGCCCTCCGGCCGGGCCTGGCTGGGCCTTCGCTCTTCCTGGTCTGGGGGGGGGGGGGGCTGGTCTGGGGCTCGGCGGCTGGGGCCTTCTCTGTCCCGCCGGGGGTTGGGGGGGTGGTGGGGGGATGGCCCCCGGGGGTGCGGCGGGCTCCGCTGTCGGGGCCGGGGGGGCTCCCTGCCCGCGTGGCCTGGGGGCGCTGCGCTGGCCGGTTCCGGCTTGGCGGCTCGGTCGGGGCCCGGGGCTCTGCGCCCTTTATCCTTCTCCTGTGGGCCCCTCTGGCCTGGGGGGGGTCCTCTCTCCGCGCTCCGTCTGGTGCCTTCCGGGTTGGGGCGTGGCTCTCCGGGGGGGTTTGTCGGGGCCTCCCTGGATCCGGCGGGTCGCTGGGTGCCGGAGTGGCGGCGTCCGGCCCTGGTGGCCTTGGGCTCCGGGGTGGTGCTGCGGCCCCCCCACAACAGTTTCATTCACATCCAGAGGACAAACCACACACACACACACACACACACACACACACACACACACTCCCACTCCTCATTGACGAGATTGTTCTGTTAATTATCAAAACCAAGTTGTTGTTTGCTTTTGTTGTTGTTGTGTTTGTTTGTTTGTTTTATTTATTTATTTATTTATTTTTGTTCTATGTCCTTTTGCTTTTTGCTTTTGTTATAATTGTTGTCATTATTTAGGTCTTTTGCTCTGTTGTTGCTCAGGCTGGTCTTAATCTCATGGCAGTTGGAAAATATTTAGATCACTGTGGTTAATGTATTATCAAAAAAAAAAAAAAAAAAAAAAACAATTGTATGTAGCACTAACAAGGGTATTGTAGGTATTTTGTATTTTGTGTATTTATTTTGTTTCACCAAGCCTTTCTCTGTCTCTCCTGTCCTCTCCTCTCCTCTCCTCTATCCTCTCACCCCAACCGGTCCGCAGAATGCCGCCACCTCTGACTCTGGTTTCTGCAAAGATTTCTCCTTGTTGAGGGAGTTTTTCCTTTCCACAGTCGCAAACACACCTGCTTGCTCATGTGGATATGTTGGGCTTTTCTATTTTCTCTATAACAGCAAATTGGAATGACTGTAATGTATTTAAAAATAATTTAAAAAAAAAAAAAAGAAAAAAAAAAAAAAACGTAAAAAAAAAAAAAAAAAAAAAAAAGTCAGCATCATTGCTGGAGTTCTACTCATCTCTTAAGGAGGAGAACTTTCCAAACATGAGGAGACATGCTCAGAAGATGTTGGTTCTGTTTGGATCTACCTACATATGTGAACAAACATTCTCAGTAATGAAGTTTACCAAATCCAGGTTCAGATCCTCTCTTACTGATGATCATCTGTCAGCTGTGCTTCGCATCTCCACCTCAGACATTCAACCTGACTTTGATGCACTCGTTAAAGGGCAGCAAAGGCTAGATTTCTCTCACTGAACAAGAAAATACACAAAAGTGTGTTCACTATTACTTTTTGTCTGCACAGCTTGGCAGTTTGACAATCATTATGTGACATATCTTGTTAATGATATTTGACATACAAAGACATTGTGATGTCTTAATAGAAAAAAGTGTTTTTGGTTAATGTAATTAAAAAAAGAGTTACAAATGTTTCATGTTTACAATTGTTTTGAATAACTGTACTGAATAAAAACATTTTTTGTTAAAATAACCCTCACTTTCTCTTTACCTAATAATAACACAGACACTTACCAGCATGTGTAAACAATGCCATTTGCTGCTTTCAATGTAGAAATAAAATTCATATGCAGAATAGAGTTTAAAGTTTTGGCCCGGCCCTCCACAATATTTTCTGCTTCTCATTTGGCCCCTTCGGAAAAATAATTGCCCACCCCTGCTCAAGGCGCTGAAAAACTTGCTTTAGGTGTGAAAAATGCTCCTCAACTGAAGAACTAGCCACCAAGATGTCGTCCAGGTAAACAGAAACGAAAGCGAGGTCGCGCAGCACAGAGTCCATCAACCTCTGAAAAGCCGTGCCTCTACTCTTGCCTGGCCATAATAAAACATAAAAAAATGACAAGAAAGAATAGAAAGTGTCATCTGCTCAGTGTATTGACACATCTTATACACAAATTGCACTTTTTATCGAATATACCTGTAATGAGATTACACATTTTTTTTTGTACTGTAACAGATTACAGTTATATGTTATATAACATATATGTTATATGTTTTTTGTATCCTAGTTATGAAACACTGTTACATGTATTCCATTACTACCCAACCCTGGTTGCACCTAAACATGTGATACACACTCAGACCTTACTGAGACTTAATAAACTAAAGTTTTCTAGCTGTGCAATGACTTGAAGTAAAGCTCTGGTAAACAAGCTGCATGTAATGATGTTCATGTAGGTACAAACAGCCAGAAGAGTCTTTAGAGCCAGAAGTGGACAGACGAAATCACCTTGTACTGCAGGTGACAGGAGGAGCAGCAAGGTGGGCGAGATACAGGTTCTGGGAGATTCCCACAACACACTGTAGACAAAAGAAAAGTGTTAAATGCACAGGTTCCACAAGTTGAGAGACTCTTAAGATCAACACCAGGAGACACCAGATCACTTTGATTGATTGTGAGGACAACACACACGGAGTGAGGTGGTATTGAAAGGCTAATTGCAGGAGGAAAGGTTTGTTTTGTAGAATGGGTCTCTTGTATTAAATTCAATGTAATTTGGATCAAATATCTTTGTTATTTTAAAAGCATGTTTTGTTGTGAGATGTAATTTAATTTAATCACAATAACCAGCCAAAGTATTTTCTATGTTTACTACGTTTAAAACTAAATGATCAACCATCTCAACAGTCATTGGTGGACATTTAATGTATGTTTCATCACCTGAAGAGTCCAACTTTGCTTTACATCTTTAACTTATATACAAGTGAAATCACAGCTCTAAGTTCTTGTTACTGAATAGTCCCTAAACGGCTCACCTACATGGCTGTGAGGCCCTGTCCGGAGGGATGGATGAGCCCGATGAAACGTGGGATCAGCCGTTGGTGGAGATTTCCACTCAACCCTTTGAAGCGCTGCTCCCACGTTCCTCCACTTGGACCATGGTTTAATCGAGGAAAATCATGTCACACTGAAAAAACAATTCTGTCATTTCATTTTTGAGTGTACTTTTTTAAGATAGAGCTTCTCAGGCTGGTTTAATCAAGTAAAATCATGTTACTGTCTTAAAGGTGTACAGGAGGATTTTCTTTTTCCGGGTGGATCATCAAGAGTGTTGGTACTCCCAACTGTCAATCATTCTGGTGATATATTACGCAAGGCCGTCGTACGTGCTCGTCCCCAGGTAGCGTGGATCTATTAGTTTTCACTTTCTGCGCATGCGCGCTTTCAGGTGTATATGGTGAGCTACGCCTTCAGCGAGCTCGCAGTTCTCACCGGGTACTTTGAAAATGGCAGAGGGTCACAAAAGAGAAAAAGTGTCTTCGAAGTGTATGAGAAGAAGAGAAAGGCTTCGGAGAGACCAGAGTGTTTTTGGGAGATTCTTTCACACGATGGCGTGCGCTGAAAGCCCAGGTTGGGCTTCCCACTGATGCTTCAGTCGCGAAGTTTCTACTCGACAGGTAAAGTTTGGCATTCTATTTGGAGAAATCCATTTCAAATCACTTCCAGTAAAAGTTATCTACGTCTATATTGTAAATTTCCAGGGTTGATTAGTGGAAAAAGTTCAAATCTTCTTGTAAAGTGAGCTTGTGTAAGCGATGCCGACTTGTGACTTGTAAACAGTGCGTGCACGAGGAGAACTGGGCTCGTTCATGTATCTCGCACACGTTTTAGTAGGCGTTCCGTCTCGGGAGCAGGTAGAGCTTTGCGAATGTGCATTTTTCAAAATCTTTCCTAAAATTCGGGAAAATCCTACTGTACACCTTTAAGATAGAGCTGCTCAGGCTGGTTTAATTGAGAAAAAAATCATGTTATTTTCTTAAGATAGAGCTGCTCAGGCTGGTTTAATCTAGAAAATCACGTGCTGCTCAGGCTGGTTTAATCTCGAAAAATCGTGTTACTGCCTTTAGATAGAGCTGATCAGGCTGGTTTGATCCAGAAAAGTCATATTACTGTCTTTAGATAGAGCTGCTCAGGCTAGTTTAATCTAGAAAAATTGTGTTACTGCCTTGAGATAGAGCTGGTCTTGCTGGTTTAATCTAGAAAATCACGTGCTGCTCAGGCTGGTTTAATCTTGAAAAATTGTGTTACTGCCTTTAGATAGAGCTGATCAGGCTGGTTTGATCTAGAAAATCACATTACTGTCTTTAGATAGAGCTGATCAGGCTAGTTTAATCTAGAAAAATTGTGTTACTGCCTTGAGATAGAGCTGGTCTTGCTGGTTTAATCTAGAAAATCACGTGCTGCTCAGGCTGGTTTAATCTTGAAAAATTGTGTTACTGCCTTTAGATAGAGCTGATCAGGCTGGTTTGATCTAGAAAATCACATTACTGTCTTTAGATAGAGCTGATCAGGCTGGTTTGATTTAGAAAATCACGTTACTGTCTCTAGATGGTGCTGCTCAGGCTGGTTTGATTTAGAAAATCACCTTACTGTCTCTAGATGGAGCTGCTCAGGCTGGTTTAATAAAAAATAAATAAATAAATAAAAAAATCAATCCCGTTACTGTCTTTAGATATAGCATCTCAGACTGGTTTAATCTAGAGAAATCGTCTTACTGACTTTAGGTAGAGATGCTTAGTGTTGGAATTCGTTCCTGTGTTCCCCTGAATTCCTGCTTGTTTGTTTGATCCGGGAGAGGCAGGAACAGAGTTAATTTCTTCTACAGTGAATTTAATAATCACACAAACAAGAGATTACAAAAATACATATATCAGATTACATAATACGAGCTGGAGCAGGAGTCTGGTTCGCATTGCCGGCAGTAAGTCGGACCTGTTCCCTGTGCACGTTGGCCTCCGGCAGGGGTGTCCTTTATCACCGGCTCTGTTCATCATATATATGGACAGGATTTCTAGGCACAGCCGGGGGCCGGAGGGGGTCCGGCTTGGGGACCACAGAATCTCATCTCTGCTATTTGCGGATGATGTGGTTCTGTTGGCCCCATCAAGCCTGGATCTCCAGCGTGCACTGACACGGTTCGCAGCCGAGTGTGAAGCAGCTGGGATGAGGATCAGCACCTCTAAATCCGAGGCCATGGTTCTCGACCGGAAAAAGGTGGCTTGCCCCCTCCAGGTCGGTGGAGTGCCCTTGTCCCAAGTGGAGGAGTTTAAGTATCTTGGGGTCTTGTTCACGAGTGGGGGAAAGATGGAGCGTGAGATCGACAGGCGGATCGGTGCAGCGTCTGCAGTTATGCGGACGTTGTATCGGTCCGTCGTGGTGAAGAAGGAGCTGAGCCAAAAAGCGAAGCTCTCGATTTACCGGTCGATCTTTGTTCCTACCCTCACCTATGGTCATGAACTATGGGTCATGACCGAAAGAACGAGATCCCGGATACAAGCGGCTGAAATGAGCTTCCTCCGTAGGGTGGCTGGGCGTACCCTTAGAGATAGGGTGAGGAGCTCAGTCACCAGGGAGGAGCTCGGAGTAGAGCCGCTGCTCCTCCACATCGTGGAGCAAGTACTTTCAACCAATTATATTTAGTGGAGTAACTGCTATTTTCATTTCATTAGGAGTGGCCGAAATGATGCTCCACATGGGATATAGAGTACTTTTGGAAGAACGTTTTTATTTCATTAGAACAAACTAGTACTTTCTCAATTCAAGGTTAAATGATGTGTTTATCAGGTTCAAGCAGTTTCAACCAGCTTTATTTAGTGGAGTAACTGCTATTTTCATTTCATCAGTAGTGGCCGAAATGATGCTCCTCACGGGATACAGAGTGATTTTGTAATAAAGTTTTAATTTCATTAGAACAAACTTGTATTTTCTCATTTCAAGTTTAAATGATGTGTTTATCAGGTTCAAGCAGTTTCAACCAGCTTTATTTAGTGGAGTAACTGCTATTTTCATTTCATCAGTAGTGGCCGAAATGATGCTCCTCACGGGATATATAGTGATTTTGGAATAAAGTTTTTATTTCATTAGAACAAACTAGTACTTTCTCAATTCAAGTTTAAATGATGTGTTTATCAGGTTCAAGCAGTTTCAACCAGTTTTATTTGGTCGAGTAACTGCTATTTTCATTTCATCAGGAGTGGCTGAAATGATGCTCCACACGGGATATAGAGTACTTTTGGAATAAAGTTTTTATTTCATTAGAACAAACTAGTACTTTCTCAATTCAAGGTTCAACATGATGGACTTAGCAGTTGCAAGCACTTTCAAACAATTATATTTAGTGGAGTAGCTGCTATTTTCATTTCATTAGGAGTGGCCGAAATGATGCTCCACACGGGATATAGAGTAATTTTGGAAGAAAGTTTTTATTTCATTACAACAAACTAGTACTTTCTCAATTCAAGTTTAAACATGATGGACTTAGCAGTTGCAAGTACTTTCAACCAATTATATTTAGTGGAGTAACTGCTATTTTCATTTCATTAGGAGTGGCCGAAATGATGCTCCACACGGGATATAGAGTAATTTTGGAATAAAGTTTTTATTTCCTTAGAGCAAACTGGTACTTTTCAATTCAAGTTTAAACATGAAGTGTTTATTAGGTTAAAGCAGTTTCAACCTCTTTTATTATGCTTGGTTTGACTGTGTTTTTAGTCGCAACGATTTGCGGCCCTCCCGCTTCCAGGGAGGGGGGTAATCGGTGGCGAGGGAATTCGCCTAGCTTCTAACTGCCAACGCCCGGACGCTAACCCCGTTCACCGCCACGACCGACCCGGTGCCGAGCAGCCTCAGCAGCACGGTCGGTCGAGCGGCTACGCCCGTTAACGGCAGCTTCCCTCTGTTGACTATGGCACTTGGTGAATGTGCTAGGTTTGTAGTTTAGAGGTTGTGGGAAAACCCCAGGGATTACTTATTTGGAACCAGGATGACCTGCGAGAACCTGTTGGGTGATGTTACGGAGCACGGCAACTTGGGAGAAAATACAGGGAGACTTCACTTTAACTGCAATGCATACATTTATTTTGGGAATAATAGTCAGCATGGGTTAGGCAACAGCAGCAGCATCAATTGTTACATCCGATTAATAATAATAATAGCCAAACAGTCTGCTCTGCACTAAGATTATACGACCTGACTCGGGGTTGAGAGAGAGTGGGAGGTGAGGCGAACAGCCTGCGCTTTTAGCTGCCAGTGCCCGCTCCCGGGCCTGTCCCGGATCGAACTTCCCTTGAGGGGAACTTTTCTTCCGTTGACAGGGGGGAGTGGACGGTTCCTGCCTCGAAAGCCGAATGTGATGTTGCAATCCAAAGGTGCGAATGTTGTAATCCAAGCTTCCAGAGAAAGTTGGAAGCTTCGGTCAATCCACCCGAGGTCCCCGGTCTACGTCTGGTCGATTGATTGCAAATCCTTTTTCGGGCACGTCCTTTAACCCCGGAGATTCCGTCGGAGATCGGCTCCTCTTCGCGGAGGCGTCTCTCCTCGGCGAAGTACTCCAGTAAACTCCCGCGAATGGCACATGTCACATGGCATTTGTATATTCTCAACTCCTCTTCTCTCAGCGACGCCGCCCCTCGCGTTAGCAGTCCCTGTTAGCAGCCCTTTGTTAGCAGACTATTGCTAAATCCCAATTCTCTCTCTCTTCCCCTCAAGTAAAAAGCAAAACATCTAAAATAGCAGTTTAAACTCTCGCATACATTGTCTGGCTTTTCACCTAGCATCAGTTCCCCTTTTTCGGTCCCCGTTGCTAGGCTACTTATCCGTTTCACCCACTCAGCCACCTCCTGTCATCAATCTTCCCGTCATAACACTCTACTACTGGCTTCCTGTAAACTGCACGAATACAATGTAACACTTTGATCATAGCTAACGGTAATAATTCTATTTAGCTGCACACACATTTTTCAGGCCTTCCTTACTCCGAGCTATAATAGCACCTACACACTGCTTTAACCATTCATGTCATGCAACATTACATTTTTATACTTTTGATCACATACATGTTTTATTCATCGCAGACAGTTTCAGTTCCTTCTCCCCCCCCCCAACAGTCCCGGTGGTGTGTGCTGTAATCTCAACACACAGCCAGCCCCACTTGACAACTGTTATGGTCTTTTCATCAGTTGTTGCCGAAAAGATGCTTCAGACGAGATACTGAGTATGTTTTTAGAATAAAGTTTTAATTTCATTAGGACAAACTCGTACTTTTACTATTCAAGTATCTACCCAGATAAATGTACACTAACACAACTATTGCTCAACCAAGGTGCTAAAAACACTGTGTTATAGTTGCGAGGTTATAATTTGTATAGACTACAGAAGTGAAAGCCACAGGTTTAACCATCACCTGTGCATTAACAACATTTTCGCACTTTTCGAAACACAGCTTTTGCGTGACTCCTACCATGAGTCGTCAGAGACACTGCGTGCTCAGAGCAAAGATACCTCGGGAGCCACATGACCCAGTTGAAGACTGTTGTCGCCGGTCTTCTATGGCTGTCTACACAGGAGAGAAGAAACCTCAACAGCGAGATGCTATGACACACATCCATCAGTGCTCTCAGCCGCACCACCACGTGGTCTCGCAGCTCTTTCACTCCTTTTCAGGAGAAGGAACATTGTAATTTTCCAGCACCTCACAGTGCTATCAGCTCCCTCACTCTCTCCACCGGAGAGAACCAGGATGTTCTAGCTCAGATGACTCTGACTATTCCGATCTCCCAAGGGTACCTGGTCTTTGGACCAGCCAGCTTGAGTCCCTTGCAGAGGACATAGAGCAGTTCGAACCAAACAACCCGGAAATTCGTGTAGCGGACTACCTGGGGGAGATTGAACGCTGCCTCTTCAACCTGCCTCATCCTTCGTCCCGAGAGAAGCTTACGCTTCTCTGGAAGATGACATCCAGGAGTGTCCATGTTTACATAGAGTCCCTCCCATCTGCCATCAGAGACCATTACTCAGCCCTCTGTCATGCACTTAGGGAAGCAGGATCATCTGCACAATGATCCTGCCTCTGCAAACTTTGGTGCATTTACAATCACTCAAAAGGGGGCGGAGACTCCCAGATAGTATTTATAGGTGCCTAAGGGCTGCCTACTTCCAAGGCCACAATGCACCAGGATTGGACAAAGACCAGACTTTTAAGTCCCTCTTCGTTAACAACCTCCACAACAGTGTGAGGATCGATGTCGCCCTTTTCTGCAGGACCAAAAACCCCACCATGAAAGACCTCCGCAACCATGCGCTGATGGTGTGGGAGCTGCACCACCGTTCAGGTGAAAACTATGATGGTGATGCAGGTGTCCTAGGGTCTCAGGTGAGGAGAGGTAAGTCTAAAAACCGAGGCTGAGGTCAGACTCAAAACAACTGGGATGCAGATGTCCCACAGTGGATTAAAACCTGCATCAGAGAGGTGAAGCAGCACCTGAACCCGCCTGGTAAGAAGGGACCTGGCTCCCCCTGACCGCATGACTTAGCCCCTCCCCTCCGCACACAAAGTTCATTTTGGCAGGAGGAGGAGATCCAGGAGGTGAAAGAGGCCCATTTGACATTCTTGGGTAATCTTGGCTATGCCAACCACAGATACACTTCAGTGGTGGTAGGGGTTGTTGACACTCTCTCACTGCTTGGTACTGGGTCAGAAATCCCCCTCATGTGTTCAGACACCTTCGCACGGGTTGCTAGAACCACGCTTGCGCATGCCACTTAAGGAAAGCCACTTCAGGTGGAAGAGTGTAGCATAAACATCCGAGGCTTCACTCAGGACTTGCACCACATCACTCAATGTGTCTGGGTCAACAGCTTTCCAGGACATGTCAGCGACGCATCCCATCCACGTCACTGATCTGGACACAGAAGAACTGCTTATTGGTCAGGACATCCTAAACCGACTCGCTGCCACCAAACGGCGCCTTTGGTCCCAAGTCATCAGCCCGACTCCCATTGGCTAAGAACTAGGCCACCCAGCTTCCAACAGCCATCGTTCAGCCAACCCACGGGTCCAAAATCTGACACCTATCTGACACCTGGTCAGATTAAAGTGACCGCATTTCCACCTTTAGAGATGTTAACTGACAGTTCATTCCACAATCTTGAACTAATTCTCATCTCATTGACAATCTGCCTTCGTCCCTCACCAGCGACGACACGCATGACACAACTCTCCTCATTTCCACAACCAAAACCATCACCAGCACTCACCATGTTAACCTTGAACAGGTTCTTCATGGTACAAAACCGAGCACCAAAGGTGACATGGTTGTGCACGCTCCAATGACTCAACCAGAGAATACAGACATTTCAGGTAAACAGACCATGTCTGTACCAGAAGAACCTTATTCAGGCTTCGAGTCAAAGACCGAGCAACGCTCTGCTGAGGCTCGCGCTTTACCACAACAGAAACAAGGAGATGCATTTGTATGAGGAGGTCTCCCGCGATTATCACACGATCTTCGCAAGGGACTCGCACAAAAGGGGGGGGGAGTCACAGACTCACTCCCCCCCCCACCCAGTGCGCGTCCCCACTGACCTCGAGGCACTGCCATCTTCTGAAACCCAGTACATACCCTTTCTAGCTGACGGGGTCAAGCGGTCCTGGGCCTGAATTCACTGGTTTGAAACAGCCTGCGCTCGAATCTCACACCTTCCCTGTTATTCAAAATTGTTATATCTAAAGAGAAACATTAATCAATTTAAATAACACTTTTTTTGGCATTAACTATTTCCAGTTTAGCTGGTGGTGGCCCAATGTCATTATTATTTGATAAATAACCAATTTATTCTAATGAATAATTTTTCATAAATAAATTATTTTTGATAAAATGTTGCTCCGTGCTCTTGTTTATCTTCCAACATGTGAGATGTTGTTGATGAATACACAGCACAGTTCCACAGTAACCAATGTGTTTTACACAGCCACAAAAGAAACAGAACACGTCATCAGTCTGCCACGGGACATACACAGAGAGTCAGTTTAGTATTACCATTAGCATGCATTTAATTGGACTGTGGAAGAAAACCAGAGAACCCTGAGGAAACACATGCACACACAAGTTAATTCCACAAACACCTCCAGGTGGATTTAAACCCACGATTTTCTGTATGTAGCCATTGAGACAATTTGACCATTGTAATTGATAGAGCTGATAAAACCTTTATTTGGTATATAGTTGTAATCTCAATATGAAAGGTTGTAGAAATTAATCATGCCCAAAAACTCCTGCAGGGCCTTAACCGAGGCTGGACGAGGAAAATCTGTCACCGCTTGCACCTTAGAAGGCAACGGAATGGCACCCTGAGTTGAAATATGATGACCCAAAAAGTCAATCACAGACAGACCAAACTGGCACTTAGCAGGGTTGGCAATAAGGCCATGTTCCTCAAGGCCAGACCTGGGCATTTTAAGGCCCGTGGGACCCGATTCTGACCGGCCCGCGAAAGATTGCTTAGAATTAAGTAAACAAAAGCTTCTTTCGAATTTTAATGCGTGGACTAAAACCATCGGCTGTATAAACTAAAACGGAAATGCTTTTACTTTGAAGCCTGTTTATTTATGAACAGTGTACGTAACCTACGTACGTCGTATACGTACCCTGTAAAACAAGTCAATCAGTGCATGTGATTAGCGGTCATTGTCGCCCCTCAATGATGTACGGGCACGTCAAGAAAAGAAAGGTGGATGCTGAAGGCCGAAATTTCAAGAAGATTTGGAGTACTAAATATTTGTTTACTGAAGTCGGTGGTAAACCCGTCTGTTTAGTTTGTGGTGAGCACGTCGCCGTGTTTAAGGAGTATAATGTGAGTCGGCATTATGAGACAAAACACGCAGAGAAATACAGACACTTGGTGGAGGCTGAGAGAGTGCGAATATCAGAAGACTTGCTAGCAAAGCTAGCAAAACAACAAGGCTGTTTTAGCAAGCTACACACAGCCCGGGATGCAGCGACCAAGACCAGCTTCGTCATATCCCACAAAATCGCTAAAAACAGCAAGCCGTTCTCGGATGGCGAGTTTGTGAAAGAGTGCTTGGTGGACTCTGCCGCGCTAATATGCCCTGAGAATAAAGAAGCATTTGAAAAAGTCCCGCTGTCCAGGCGAACCGTCACCAGAAGGGTGGAAGGAATCGCGGAGAATCTCGAATGTCAGCTCAAAAGTGGAGTTGAAAGTTTTGACTTTTTCTCTTTGGCTTTGGATGAGAGCTGTGATGTCCGTGACACTGCCCAGTTACTGGTGTTTCTCCGGGGAATAAGGCAGAACTTCAAGATTACGGAGGAGCTGGCAGCATTGAGGTCAATAAAAGGAACGACAACGGGAAGTGATCTGTTCAAGGAGGTCGATGCATGCATGGTCAAGTGTCAGAGTAATTTTATATATAGTTGCCATATTCGTGCTTAATTATATTCATATTCAAGTTCTATCTTATTTCTGTGTATTCTCTCTTAGCAGCGCCTCTCAGGCGCTGCTCACTAATCACATGTTCTGAGCAGGTCAACCTGACCGAGGCTGATAAACAAGATGAGCCGCGTCTTCCACACAGCTGCCATCTCGACGTCCCATGCGCGGGATGTCCTTTGATTGTATTCATAGTTGATAAACTGTTAAAACTCACAGAATGTTTTGTTACTATGATGTGTATCCTGTAAACCCTCCCCTTTGTTTAATGAAATAAAACCGCAGGAGAAATGGTCTGAAGCTCAGAGTGGGTAGGAGGTGTAATCTGAACACGCTCCTAGGCCATTCTCCTCGCGAGTAACCAAAGCTCATTCGTGTTGTCTTCTTCTTTCTTGCAGATTTAATAAATGTCTGTAGCCTAAACCTGACATTTAACTTGGTCCTTCGAGCCGGATGCCAACAACGCCTGGTGGTTCCAGCACACGCGGTCGTCGCCAGCAAGCCCACGGCTGTGGCGGGCCTCACTAGGTGAGACCCAGCACCTTTTCCAGGAACTGACGCTGCTTCGTGTGCTGGGACCCGCAGGTTGAAGGCATCCAACGGCGAGAGGAAAAAGACTCCGACGGGTGAGCATTGTTTTGGGTTAAAAAGAAAAATGTGCGACTGAGGGTTGCAGAATAGTAAAACCCTGTGAATTCTAGACTCTAACAGGTAAAACTAAAAACGCTGAGGTAGTGGACGCCTGAAAATAGTTCACATTAAAAACGGACGGCGGAGTCCACGGTTGCGGCGTTACCGAAAATTCCGTAAATAAAAAGGCGCTGAGGTAGTGGACGCCTGAGAATAGTTCACACTAAAAACGGACGGCGGAGTCCACGGTTACAGCGTCACCGAAAATTCCGTAAGAAAGAAACTAAAAGTGTGCATGTTGAATGAGTGGGTGGACTGTGAACCACTAGGTTACAGCCACCATTTAAAAACAACAGGAAAGGAAGTAGTGGGCTGACGTGGATGCACAGGCAAGAATTCTCCACCTGAAAGGGTTGAAGTGAGAATTACCACGATCAGTAAAGATTAACCACTACCCTGTTGACAGGTTGACCAACGGAACCATAGACTACCCCAAGTAGTACGGGCCGTCCAAATTTAAAAACAAAATGGGACAAGGGAACACGAAAAAAACCTAAAACGCGCGATAAATTAACTTGTAAAGATTGGAAATATGTAGAACGCTGCAGCGAAGAAAATGTAAAACATTTGGATAATTGGATCGCAAAATACGACTTCGACGGGAGTCTCAATACACCAAAATAAATAAATAATAATAAATAAATAACAGCTTTACAAAAGGCGATTAAAGAAAAAAAAACTAAAAAGGATCCTAAAAAGATGCAAAAAGGTTATGACAGCACATAGAAATGGTATGCGTTATATAAATAAAAACAAAAAGTACTCGAGTGACTGTGACTGACCAAAGGACTGTGTGTATGAAGAGACATTATTTTCGAAACCCAGACGATCAGTAAAACCTCACGGTGTCAACTGAGCTCTATCTGGGGAGTAAAAATAGTCTCTTATTGCTGACTCATCAGGTGAAATTGTGGGAAAATCTAAAATGACTCTCACTCCTGTGATCGAACACCTATTGAAAGACCGGAGCGAACAACAGGTTTGTCCTAGAAGCTCGTCTTTCAAGGAGGAATTAGTGGGTCCATGAGATCGCACTGGCAACATAAATTAAAAATGGGAAGCTGTTGTACAAAAACTAATTAGTGATGAAGTTGGTGACGCAAAATTTATGAGTAAAAGTCACCCTCGCTTGACTCAATATCTAAAACAGTAAAGCAAAATAAATATGGATTTAAACGAAAACTGCAATCAAAAGAGTGTGTAAAATTAGTTATACAACTTAAAGTACAAGTGTGTGTGTTTTTGTGTGTGTGTGTTTGTGTTTTTGGGTGGAAACATGGAAACTCTCAACGTAATGACGACATGCCGTGTCGCGACGTAAAATACACTTCAGCGTGCCAAGGTCGTACCATGAGAACACACACACACATAGTGGGAGAATGAAGGGATTCAAATACACAGTGTTGAACATTTCAAGTAGATACAAGTTTAAACTTGGGAGTTTGAGGATCAAAATTAGAATTTGATGTGTGCAATGAAATTTAAGACCTTTTACAGAGGTCCAGGAATTAAATGGTTTATAAAATCAACAATAGATTAGTGAAACTAAACTAAACTAACATGGTGACTAAAACTAGACTAAACATTTAGATGAAGTTTGGAAAGAGTCAGTTTACAAAATAAACAAAACCTCAAACAAGAAATAAAAAAATAAGAAACTGATCAAATTATTCTCAATTTTTTAAGATAATAGATTGTTACCTTTGCAGAAACAAAATAATGATTATCAGACATAATATGGTTAGTATTTGATTGGCTCCTATAACAATATTTATAGATCATATAAAAAGAACACAGATGATTCAAATGTCAAAAAGCAATGTATTTGCAGATAAAACAGCCAAACAAGTGGTAAAATTAAACCAGGAGCTAGATATTTATCTTCAGAATACCGAATTAGATGAAAAAGTTTTAAAAGATATGCAAAAACGGTTCCAAAACAGAAAAACAATATTGGATGAGAAAATAGAATGAAAAATAAATAAATAAATAAAAAATGTAGCACAGCAGAAAGAGATTTTCTATTTCTGACCAAAATGAAAACCTACTCTACCAAAATCACGATATAAATAGGAGCAATAATGAGCCATGGGCTTCGCCATGCCTCAACAGGAGGGATGGTACACTAGTAATATCATCAATTCTTACTAAATAAAAATTTTTTTTTTTTTTTGAGCAGTATATATAATCTGTATAAAACAGAAAACAAAAAAGGAGGTACATTTCCAAAACCAGAATAGTGATAATGGATGCATTTTCTAAATGGATAGAACTATTTCCAACATAACATCCAGATACTGGAACATTAGCAAAAGCACTTTGCAAAAAATTATAATCCCAACATACGGAATAGCAAAACAATTTACTGCGATAATGGAAGCCATTCGGTAAACAAATTCACATAGAAGGTATCAGAACATTTAGGAACAAAATTAAATTAAATTAAAAATCGTTGTGCTTTTGTCCATAGAGAGCTGGTTTAGTGGAAACATGTTCAAAATAGCAGAAAGGCAAACTTGGATACATTTATCACATTGTAAAATCATCACTGCTGAGTCTCCGACCCCACCTAACGAGCAAAAGACTGATAATAGGGTGGATTCAGACGTTTAGAGCCTGGGTAGACCTGAAAGTCAGCAGAAGAACCATTCCAAGCCGTGAAGTGACTTAGCGGAAGCCGAACTGAGCAGTAATGACAAAGTCAAACGGACCCTAACCGTCGTAGCAATCGCAATAATGCTTTTTGCCTTAGTGTGGTTCCTGTGTGTGGTTCCTGTGGGAACCGCCTCAACACAGCGAAAGAAACCAAACTAGATCAAACACACTACCAGCCATTATTCTAAAATAATGTTTTTAACTGATGTAGATTTAATCTAACAAGTAAAATAAATGAAAAGAAACATGGTTAATATAAATTGATTAAATTAAATTAAACAAAATTAAATTAAAGTTATCACTTCCAACCAGCAGTTTTAGTTAAAATAACTAACAGAACAGGTTCTAGTTAAAACCGTCTACCTGGCAGACTATGTCGTCTCGTTTAAAAAGGATTTGAAAACATGTTTACTTAGAAGAGCTTTTGGTTGATGGGTATTTTTTCACTAGTGTCACTTAAATTTTACACATGTATATACATTTTATATTGTTGTTTTTTTACCTTTTCTCCTGTACAGCACTTTGTGATTTTTATCTGTGAAAAGCGCTTTATAAATAAATTTTGCTTAATTACTTACTTACCAGGAGTAAAAGTTTCAGAAAGAGATCTTGTGGGTCTCATAACAATTAATATCAAAAGAACTGAACTAAAAGTCCAAATAACAAACCATCAGATGCAATTTAAACAGACCACCACCAGGGCAATACTTTCAAACTCCAAATTTAGTGATTCAACTTTCTACAGGAAAAAGTGTATGAATAAAGTTAATAAACCAATAAATGAACCAACCAAGAGATATGAAAATGACTAGTTTTACGGTTTTTTACCTGTTTAAAGTCAAACTAATGCGACGGGCAAAGCCATTCCCTTTGAATTCAAATGATGATAATTAAATCTACTGATGCATCCTCGGACTGTCTTCTCAGCCTCTTGTCCTCTTGACCATCGCTGTCCAGTCCCTCAACAGACTCAGATGTTGTTTGTGGTACAAAGTGAACACCACCTGCCTGATAAGAAGTTCAGGACAGACCGTGGGTTCTCTGCAGAGATTGTTGTGACACATCAGAAACACCACAGACGAGTAGCATGAGGTGGAAACATGACTTCCTCACGAGACGATGTTTTGTCCAGGACAGTTCTCATGGGAGACGCTGACAGAGGAGAACAGGAGGAGCACAGTGATCCAACTAGAGATGTTTTTGTGTTGATGTGGAATAAAGGATAAATGGGGAATACTTTAAATTAAAAGTAATGTTAAATTAAAAGTAAAAGATTATTTAATGTTTTCTATTTCTGTTATAAAAGGGGGAATGGCAATAAATATATATAAAAGCAATAAAAAAACATGATGAGAGTTAAAAGATAATCTTCAAAAGACACATTTGGTAATAAGGAGCACATAGAATAAATTCTAATGACAATAATTTAAAGTCAGTATTTCTTTGGTGGTTGATCATTAATAAAATTATCAAACTGTCTAATCTGATGTGAGATGTTGCAGGTGGATCCTGAACTGATGTTGCTGCACCGCCAACAAGATCAACTTCAATAGTTTAATATTAATAAATTCAGTTTAAATAACTGTTTAAGGAAAAACAAATACTTAGTTTGCATTTAAATTTTTGGGGAAAATAATTTTCGAGACAGGAACAGATGCCTTAGATAGGAGGTACTTTTGATTTTTTTTCTTTTCTTTTCTTTTTTAGACATTGTCTCATTGTCAACATATGAAAATGTGCTGTACTGTTATTCCAAACAGACTTACTGACTACTTAACTAATGACATAAAAGATACACCGTAGCACCTCAGAACTTCACCTGCATAAACATCACGAGCACAAACCCTAAACATTTCCTTGGAAGCCTAAACAACTCCTGGTGCCTTGAAACAGTTCAAGCTCCAGCCAAATTCACACCATGAGCACGAGCAGACGTGTGGTGGTGGTGTGGCCCAAACAAAATCTATGATGGCCTTCCTAAGCCAGCTCAAGGATTGTGTGCACTCATAATTTTAATCATTCCAGTAAAACGTCCTTCCCCTGCATGTAACTCAAATCTCTGAGAAATTGTTGCAGACTGATGCTTTCAGCAACATCGACGACGGCTTTCCAGACACGTATAGCGGTTGATATGTTGTTGGCAGAGAAGGGGGGTGTGTGTTCGATGTTTGGTGACAAATGTTGTACCTTTATTCCGAACAACACAGCAGCAGATGGAACGCTCACACGCGCCGTGGAGGGTCTTCGTACTTTGAATAAAAAGATGAAAGATCACTCTGGCGTTGACACATCTATGTGGGATGGTTGGGTTGATATGTTTGGGAGATACAAAGCTCTAGTAATGTCTGTTTTGATCTCCTTGGCAAATCTTCATCGCCACCCTCACCCTGTGTGGCTGCTGCTGTATTCCATGTATCCGCGCCCTTCTCACCCGCCTAATCAACACTGCTATCTCTCCCATGAAACAGGACCTGGCGCAGGCTTATCCGTTGTTGGGGAATGCTGATCATGACTCTGAAATTAGCGAGGATGATGACTTTCCATCCTTGCCCGACCTTTTTTTTTCAGACCCTGAAGATTACGAGTAACAGTAAAACATTAGAAACCTGAGTGTAAATGTTTGTGTTCTTGCGAAAATGATCTTGCAACTGAAAATCAATATTGAAGTGGCTGGTTACAAGTGGTGTGAGAAATTAAGCATAAGATATGACAAACAGGGGGAATATGTCAGAGTAATTTTATATATAGTTGCCATATTCGTGCTTAATTATATTCATATTCAAGTTCTATCTTATTTCTGTGTATTCTCTCTTAGCAGCGCCTCTCAGGCGCTGCTCACTAATCACATGTTCTGAGCAGGTCAACCTGACCGAGGCTGATAAACAAGATGAGCCGCGTCTTCCACACAGCTGCCATCTCGACGTCCCATGCGCGGGATGTCCTTTGATTGTTGTAAGGAAGAAGACTGGCTTCCTTGTTTTGACTATGTGTTGGATCGCTATGTAGAGCCCACAGCGGGTGATCGGTCAGAATCACGCAAGAGTGCCTCGGTGGATGATGATGGTTTATTGTCATTCAACTGTAGGATGGGGTGTTCTCATTACAGTAGTTACGGGAGGATGACGTTGCGTGAGTGGATACGCGCGTGTACGTGTGTGTGTGTGTGGTTCTGCAACAGGGAAACAGAAATATAGACAGTTAGCAGAATGTCTGATATAACTGATAGTTGCAGTAATCTATAAACATTACCAAAACTGGCATAAACAACAAACATGACTGCCCTGTGGGCCTTAACAGCTTCTAAACAGGAAAATGGGGAAAGACAACATCATTTTCAATACAACAGCTCCCTCTACTGGTAACACAGACAACTACAACCAGCCGTGCCGGGAGGTCACGTGACAAATGGACATGCGGGAGATCCGTGCACAACAAGTGGACATGCGGGAGGTCCGGGCACCGCCTATCAGCTAGACTGATGGCAGATATCACCGCAACGGGCTACGAACTACACACAGAGAGCCTGTAACAGACAGCCGACGAGACAAACCCGACGGAAAACATCCGAACGACAACATACAACTTTACAGACAGGAAAATCACTGCACGAGACCTAGCTCGGCAGGGAAAGCCCGAGCTAATATGTAGCAATGCTAAACAGATGTAAACACAACTAATTCAGCCTAGACAATCATTCTAACAACCAACAGCTACTCATCCTTACTTGTAAGACGCACACATAAAACACCGAACAGTGGGAATGCCGTATCACGTCCGTACACCACGGGTAAACAATCTCGGACTGAATGCTATCCGGTACGGCAAGCCCGAGCCAACTTGTGATTGGCTGAGAGTCCAGGTGAAGCGAGGCGTATTCCAAAGGGGAGAGAGAGTGTCAGAGAAAGTGTCTTACAGTTAGCGGCCACAAGGGGGCCTTTTTTACAATTGTATTCATAGTTGATAAACTGTTAAAACTCACAGAATGTTTTGTTACTATGATGTGTATCCTGTAAACCCTCCCCTTTGTTTAATGAAATAAAACCGCAGGAGAAATGGTCTGAAGCTCAGAGTGGGTAGGAGGTGTAATCTGAACACGCTCCTAGGCCATTCTCCTCGCGAGTAACCAAAGCTAATTCGTGTTGTCTTCTTCTTTCTTGCAGATTTAATAAATGTCTGTAGCCTAAACCTGACATCAAGCTTGGACTGAAATGGGACAAACTGGTAGGCGTCACTACTGATGGTTGTCCGAATATGGCAGGAAAACATGTCGGACTTTTGAAACAGATCCAAGATAAAGTGACTGAACTCGGCACAGAGCATCATTTAGTGTTGATACATTGTATTATACATCAGCATGTACTGTGCAGGTCTGTGCTAAAACTTAACCATGTTATTGATGTTGTAACAAAAACGGTTAACTTCATCAGGGCACGACCATTAAATCACAGGCAGTTTGTTGCACTTTTAGAAGAGCATGAGAATGAACATGGTGACATCATGTACCACACAGCTGTCAGATGGCTCAGTCTGGGCAAAGTGCTCAAAAGATTTTGGGACCTGAAAACAGAGATTCAAGAGTTTTGTGAGATGAAAGGCAAAAACATCCCGAGCTTTCAGATATGAACTGGATGGCAGATTTTGCATTTGCTGTTGATGTGACGGCACTGATGAATGAACTGAGCACTAAACTGCAAGGCAAGGGCCTTTTCGTTCATGACATGCATAACCTGGTGAAGGCTTTTATGAGAAAGTTGCTGTTTCTTTCAAGTCAACTACAGAACAACACTCTCACTCACATGCAAACCCTTAAAGAAGTCAGACCATCAGCTAATCATCTCTGCAGGTACTCATCCATGTTAGGAGATTTGCATGGTGAGTTTTTAAGGCGATTTGATGATTGTAAAAACATTGAGGATGAAATGCACCTGGTTTCCTCTCCCTTTGCCTGCAGAGTAGATGATGCACCCAGTGATGTTCAGCTGGAGCTCATTGACCTGCAGTCTGACACAGTACTGGCAGAGCACTTTAAGTCAGCATCACTGCTGGAGTTCTACTCATCTCTTAAGGAGGAGAACTTTCCAAACATGAGGAGACATGCTCAGAAGATGTTGGTTCTGTTTGGATCTACCTACATATGTGAACAAACATTCTCAGTAATGAAGTTTACCAAATCCAGGTTCAGATCCTCTCTTACTGATGATCATCTGTCAGCTGTGCTTCGCATCTCCACCTCAGACATTCAACCTGACTTTGATGCACTCGTTAAAGGGCAGCAAAGGCTAGATTTCTCTCACTGAACAAGAAAATACACAAAAGTGTGTTCACTATTACTTTTTGTCTGCACAGCTTGGCAGTTTGACAATCATTATGTGACATATCTTGTTAATGATATTTGACATACAAAGACATTGTGATGTCTTAATAGAAAAAAGTGTTTTTGGTTAATGTAATTAAAAAAAGAGTTACAAATGTTTCATGTTTACAATTGTTTTGAATAACTGTACTGAATAAAAACATTTTTTGTTAAAATAACCCTCACTTTCTCTTTACCTAATAATAACACAGACACTTACCAGCATGTGTAAACAATGCCATTTGCTGCTTTCAATGTAGAAATAAAATTCATATGCAGAATAGAGTTTAAACTTTTGGCCCGGCCCTCCACAATATTTTCTGCTTCTCATTTGGCCCCTTCGGAAAAATAATTGCCCACCCCTGCTCAAGGCGCTGAAAAACTTGCTTTAGGTGTGAAAAATGCTCCTCAACTGAAGAACTAGCCACCAAGATGTCGTCCAGGTAAACAGAAACGAAAGCGAGGTCGCGCAGCACAGAGTCCATCAACCTCTGAAAAGCCGTGCCTCTACTCTTGCCTGGCCATAATAAAACATAAAAAAATGACAAGAAAGAATAGAAAGTGTCATCTGCTCAGTGTATTGACACATCTTATACACAAATTGCACTTAACAAGTTTTGAACAATCAAAACTCAGTAACCAATCAGGTGTCTAACATTGATTTTTTTTTTTAGAGAATCAAAACCACAATATAAATAAAGCTTTCAATTTCTATTCAAGAAAATGTGCCCATCTTTTCTAAAACTCTCTCCCTCTCCCTCTCTCTCTCTCTCTCTCTCTCTCTCTCTCTCTCTCTCTCTCTCTCTCTCTCTCTCTCTCGCCCCGCTTCCTCATTAGTTTTAATTTTGGTTTTTTTCCGGAATAAATGTGAATGTTTGATGAGAGGCTGTATCTGGCAGCATGAGTCACTCATTGAGTAAAAAGAAAAAAGTGATGGCACGTGTCGCCCCAATTAATCCCTAAAACACAAGAGCCTCTAAACGTATTGAGAACAGGTAGGAAGCATGTTACAAGCTAATAAAACTAGTAAACAGAGTCCATGTGTGTATCAGTGAAAGTGAGCGGGTTTTATGTTTCTATGTTTCTTCAGGTGAGATGTCCAGTTCCTGGACGTTCACAGCACTTTCACGGCTGGGAGACATAGTTTGCATTGTACAGAGAGGTTAAGAGATTTCTCCGACTTTAAAACATAGTGATGAAAGCAACTGTCTGCATAATCCATGGCAAAGCATGGATTGTCAGCCTGAAAGCGTTGGGAAGTGTCGCAATGCCAATGCATGGCGCATGTGACAGCTGCATTTCTAGTTTATTCCATCTGATTTCTACTGTAATCCTGCTCAGTAATCCCAGTTTTTATCGAATATACCTGTAATGAGATTACACATTTTTTTTTGTACTGTAACAGATTACAGTTATATGTTATATAACATATATGTTATATGTTTTTTGTATCCTAGTTATGAAACACTGTTACATGTATTCCATTACTACCCAACCCTGGTTGCACCTAAACATGTGATACACACTCAGACCTTACTGAGACTTAATAAACTAAAGTTTTCTAGCTGTGCAATGACTTGAAGTAAAGCTCTGGTAAACAAGCTGCATGTAATGATGTTCATGTAGGTACAAACAGCCAGAAGAGTCTTTAGAGCCAGAAGTGGACAGACAAAATCACCTTGTACTGCAGGTGACAGGAGGAGCAGCAAGGTGGGCGAGATACAGGTTCTGGGAGATTCCCACAACACACTGTAGACAAAAGAAAAGCGTTAAATGCACAGGTTCCACAAGTTGAGAGACTCTTAAGATCAACACCAGGAGACACCAGATCACTTTGATTGATTGTGAGGACAACACACACGGAGTGAGGTGGTATTGAAAGGCTAATTGCAGGAGGAAAGGTTTGTTTTGTAGAATGGGTCTCTTGTATTAAATTCAATGTAATTTGGATCAAATATCTTTGTTATTTTAAAAGCATGTTTTGTTGTGAGATGTAATTTAATTTAATCACAATAACCAGCCAAAGTATTTTCTATGTTTACTACGTTTTAAACTAAATGATCAACCATCTCAACAGTCATTGGTTTCTTATTTAATGTATGTTTTCATCACCTGAAGAGTCCAACTTTGCTTTACATCTTTAACTTATATACAAGTGAAATCACAGCTCTAAGTTCTTGTTACTGAATAGTCCCTAAACGGCTCACCTACATGGCTGTGAGGCCCTGTCCGGAGGGATGGATGAGCCCGATGAAACGTGGGATCAGCCGTTGGTGGAGATTTCCACTCAACCCTTTGAAGCGCTGCTCCCACGTTCCTCCACTTGGACCATGGTTTAATCGAGGAAAATCATGTCACACTGAAAAAACAATTCTGTCATTTCATTTTTGAGTGTACTTTTTTAAGATAGAGCTTCTCAGGCTGGTTTAATCAAGTAAAATCATGTTACTGTCTTAAAGGTGTACAGGAGGATTTTCTTTTTCCGGGTGGATCATCAAGACTATTGGTACTCCCAACTGTCAATCATTCTGGTGATATATTACGCAAGGCCGTCGTACGTGCTCGTCCCCAGGTAGCATGGATCTATTAGTTTTCACTTTCTGCGCATGCACGCTTTCAGGTGTATATGGTGAGCTACGCCTTCAGCGAGCTTGCAGTTCTCACCGGGTACTTTGAAAATGGCAGAGGGTCACAAAAGAGAAAAAGTGTCTTCGAAGTGTATGAGAAGAAGAGAAAGGCTTCGGAAGAGAGAAACAAGACCAGAGTGTTTTTGGGAGATTCTTTCACACGATGGCGTGCGCTGAAAGCCCAGGTTGGGCTTCCCACTGATGCTTCAGTCGCGAAGTTTCTACTCGACAGGTAAAGTTTGGCATTCTATTTGGAGAAATCCATTTCAAATCACTTCCAGTAAAAGTTATCTACGTCTATATTGTAAATTTCCAGGGTTGATTAGTGGAAAAAGTTCAAATCTTCTTGTAAAGTGAGCTTGTGTAAGCGATGCTGACTTGTGACTTGTAAACAGTGCGTGCACGAGGAGAACTGGGCTCGTTCATGTCTCTCGCACACGTTTTAGTAGGCGTTCCGTCTCGGGAGCAGGTAGAGCTTTGCGCCTGTGCATTTTTCAAAATCTTTCCTAAAATTCGGGAAAATCCTACTGTACACCTTTAAGATAGAGCTGCTCAGGCTGGTTTAATTGAGAAAAAAATCATGTTATTTTCTTAAGATAGAGCTGCTGAGGCTGGTTTAATCTAGACAAATCGTGTTACTGTCTTTATATAGAGCTGATCTTGCTGGTTTAATCTAGAAAATCACGTGCTGCTCAGGCTGGTTTAATCTCGAAAAATCGTGTTACTGCCTTTAGATAGAGCTGATCAGGCTGGTTTGATCTAGAAAATCACATTACTGTCTTTAGATAGAGCTGATCAGGCTGGTTTGATTTAGAAAATCACGTTACTGTCTCTAGATGGTGCTGCTCAGGCTGGTTTGATTTAGAAAATCACCTTACTGTCTCTAGATGGAGCTGCTCAGGCTGGTTTAATAAAAAAATAAAAATAAAAAAAATAAATCAATCCCGTTACTGTCTTTAGATATAGCATCTCAGACTGGTTTAATCTAGAGAAATAGTGTTACTGACTTTAGGTAGAGATGCTTAGTGTTGGAATTCGTTCCTGTGTTCCCCTGAATTCCTGCTTGTTCGTTTGATCCGGGAGAGGCAGGAACAGAGTTAATTTCTTCTACAGTGAATTTAATAATCACACAAACAAGAGATTACAAAAATACATATATCAGATTACATAATACGAGCTCAGACCGTTCTTCCTTGCAGACCCAAGTATGCAGGCCAGGTTTACAATGAAGAAGGGCACAACTGCAACACGTGGTTCATATTTATACATTTGCATACACCACCTCAACCTCACATTGGTCGGTTCCTCGTGATGTATGCGTTGCTATGGTGAATTTGCTATTCCTTTGTTCCCAAAACTGCTTCAAACTGGTTCTTCTCAGAGCTTGACGTTCTGTGGGACAAAGTGACCTCTGACCTCTTATCTGTTGATCCAATCGTACCTTGACCATGTTTTTGCAAGTAGAGCACTGAGGAGACATCGACAACCAACTTGGAATGTCCCTGAACATGGATTTATAGCTGTGTTTTCCCAACTTGGGCACTGGGTGTAGAACCCCACTAGTGTAGAAACACAACTGAATACAATATGTCCAGTTGTCACACAGAAAACGAATGTTTAACCACTATATTCCTTCAATTCCCCTTTTGACCTCTGACCCCAGAGGTCAATAACTAGTGTCAATACAGTATGAGGCACTCTTTGTATAATAGAGGTCATATGTAAGCAAAATCAACAATCATATACTCAAATAGCAACATACAAAACTTTTAAACAGTGGTGACTCCCCCTTGAACTGCAACCTTGTCGTGGTGGGGGAGTTTGAGCACCCGAATGACCCCCTATGTTGCCGGGGGACTTGCCCCTCCTGTGTGCCCACCACCTACAGATGCTGCCGTAGGGGTCGGGTGCATTGTGGATTGGGGGGCAGTCGACGGCAGAGGCCTCGACGACCCGATCCCTGGCCGCAGTTTCAAACAGTTTTATTTAGTGGAGTAACTGCTATTTTCATTTCATCAGGAGTGGCCGAAACGATGCTCCTCACGGGATATAGAGTACTTTTGGAATAAAGTTTTTATTTCATTAGAACAAACTAGTACTTTCTCAATTCAAGGTTAAATGATGTGTTTATCAGGTTCAAGCAGTTTCAACCAGTTTTATTTAGTGGAGTAGCTGCTATTTTCATTTCATCAGGAGTGGCCGAAATGATGCTCCACACGGGATATAGAGTAATTTTGGAAGAAAGTTTTTATTTCATTAGAACAAACTAGTAGTTTCTCAATTCAAGTTTAAATGATGTGTTTATCATGTTCAAGCAGTTTCAACCAGTTTTATTTAGTGGAATAACTGCTATTTTCATTTCATCAGGAGTGGCCGAAATGATGCTCCACACGGGATATAGAGTACTTTTGGAATAAAGTTTTTATTTCATTAGAACAAACTAGTAGTTTCTCAATTCAAGGTTAAACATGATGGACTTTGCAGTTGCAAGCACTTTCAAACAATTATATTTAGTGGAGTAGCTGCTATTTTCATTTCATTAGGAGTGGCCGAAATGATGCTCCACACGGGATATAGAGTAATTTTGGAAGAAAGTTTTTATTTCATTAGAACAAACTAGTACTTTCTCAATTCAAGGTTAAATGATGTGTTTATCAGGTTCAAGCAGTTTCAACCAGTTTTATTTAGTGGAGTAACTGCTATTTTCATTTCATTAGGAGTAGCCGAAATGATGCTCCTCACGGGATACAGAGTGATTTTGGAATAAAGTTTTTATTTCCTTAGAGCAAACTGGTACTTTTCAAGTCAAGTTTAAACATGAAGTGTTTATATGGTTATAGCAGTTTCAACCTCTTTTATTATGCTAGGTTTGACTGTTATGGTCTTTTCATCAGTTGTTGCCGAAAAGATGCTTCAGACGAGATACTGAGTATGTTTTTAGAATAAAGTTTTAATTTCATTAGGACAAACTCGTACTTTCACTATTCAAGTATCTACCCAGATAAATGTACACTAACACAACTATTGCTCAACCAAGGTGCTAAAAACACTGTGTTATAGTTGCGAGGTTATAATTTGTATAGACTACAGAAGTGAAAGCCACAGGTTTAACCATCACCTGTGCATTAACAACATTTTCGCACTTTTCGAAACACAGCTTTTGCGTGACTCCTACCTTGAGTCGTCAGAGACACTGCGTGCTCAGAGCAAAGATACCTCGGGAGCCACATGACCCAGTTGAAGACTGTTGTCGCCGGTCTTCTATGGCTGTCTACACAGGAGAGAAGAAACCTCAACAGCGAGTTGCTATGACACACATCCATCAGTGCTCTCAGCCGCACCACCACGTGGTCTCGCAGCTCTTTCACTCCTTTTCAGGAGAAGGAACATTGTAATTTTCCAGCACCTCACAGTGCTATCAGCTCCCTCACTCTCTCCACCGGAGAGAACCAGGATGTTCTAGCTCAGATGACTCTGACCATTCCGATATCCCAAGGGTACCGGTCTTTGGACCAGCCAGCTTGAGTCCCTTGCAGAGGACATAGATCAGTTCGAACCAAACAACCCGGAAATTTGTGTAGCGGACTACCTGGGGGAGATTGAACGCTGCCTCTTCAACCTGCCTCATCCTTCGTCCCGAGAGAAGCTTACGCTTCTCTGGAAGATGACATCCAGGAGTGTCCATGTTTACATAGAGTCCCTCCCATCTGCCATCAGAGACCATTACTCAGCCCTCTGTCATGCACTTAGGGAAGCAGGATCATCTGCAAAATGATCCTGCCTCTGCAAACTTTATTGCATTTACAATCACTCAAAAGGGGGCAGAGACTCCCAGATAGTATTTATAGGTGCCTACGGGCTGCCTACTTCCAAGGCCACAATGCACCAGGATTGGACAAAGACCAGACTTTTAAGTCCCTCTTTGTTAACAACCTCCACAACAGTGTGAGGATCGATGTCGCCCTTTTCTGCAGGACCAAAAACCCCACCATGAAAGACCTCCGCAAACATGCGCAGATGGTGTGGGAGCTGCACCACCGTTCAGGTGAAAACTATGATGGTGATGCAGGTGTCCTGAGGTCTCAGGTGAGGAGAGGTAAGTCTAAAAACCGAGGCTGAGGTCAGACTCAAAACAACTGGGATGCAGATGTCCCACAGTGGATTAAAACCTGCATCAGAGAGGTGAAGCAGCACCTGAACCCGCCTGGTAAGAAGGGACCTGGCTCCCCCTGACCGCATGACTTAGCCCCTCCCCTCCGCACACAAAGTTCATTTTGGCAGGAGGAGGAGATCCAGGAGGTGAAAGAGGCCCATTTGACATTCTTGGGTAATCTTGGCTATGCCAACCACAGATACACTTCAGTGGTGGTAGGGGTTGTTGACACTCTCTCACTGCTTGGTACTGGGTCAGAAATGCCCCTCATGTGTTCAGACACCTTCGCACGGGTTGCTAGAACCACGCTTGCGCATGCCACTTAAGGAAAGCCACTTCAGGTGGAAGAGTGTAGCATAAACATCCGAGGCTTCACTCAGGACTTGCACCACATCACTCAATGTGTCTGGGTCAACAGCTTTCCAGGACATGTCAGCGACGCATCCCATCCACGTCACTGATCTGGACACAGAAGAACTGCTTATTGGTCAGGACATCCTAAACCGACTCGCTGCCACCAAACGGCGCCTTTGGTCCCAAGTCATCAGCCCGACTCCCATTGGCTAAGAACTAGGCCACCCAGCTTCCAACAGCCATCGTTCAGCCAACCCACAGGTCCAAAATCTGACACCTATCTGACACCTGGTCAGATTAAAGTGACCGCATTTCCACCTTTAGAGATGTTAACTGACAGTTCATTCCACAATCTTGAACTAATTCTCATCTCATTGACAATCTGCCTTCGTCCCTCACCAGCGACGACACGCATGACACAACTCTCCTCATTTCCACAACCAAAACCATCACCAGCACTCACCATGTTAACCTTGAACAGGTTCTTCATGGTACAAAACCGAGCACCGAAGGTGACATGGTTGTGCACGCTCCAATGACTCAACCAGAGAATACAGACATTTCAGGTAAACAGACCATGTCTGTACCAGAAGAACCTTATTCAGGCTTCGAGTCAAAGACCGAGCAACGCTCTGCTGAGGCTCGCGCTTTACCACAACAGAAACAAGGAGATGCATTTGTATGAGGAGGTCTCCCGCGATTATCACACGATCTTCGCAAGGGACTCGCACAAAAGGGGGGGGGAGTCACAGACTCACTCCCCCCCCACCCAGTGCGCGTCCCCACTGACCTCGAGGCACTGCCATCTTCTGAAACCCAGTACATACCCTTTCTAGCTGACGGGGTCAAGCGGTCCTGGGCCTGAATTCACTGGTTTGAAACAGCCTGCGCTCGAATCTCACACCTTCCCTGTTATTCAAAATTGTTATATCTAAAGAGAAACATTAATCAATTTAAATAACACTTTTTTTGGCATTAACTATTTCCAGTTTAGCTGGTGGTGGCCCAATGTCATTATTATTTGATAAATAACCAATTTATTCTAATGAATAATTTTTCATAAATAAATTATTTTTGATAAAATGTTGCTCCGTGCTCTTGTTTATCTTCCAACATGTGAGATGTTGTTGATGAATACACAGCACAGTTCCACAGTAACCAATGTGTTTTACAC
The DNA here is from genome assembly GCF_963422515.1 of Blennius ocellaris. Classification (NCBI taxonomy): domain Eukaryota; kingdom Metazoa; phylum Chordata; class Actinopteri; order Blenniiformes; family Blenniidae; genus Blennius; species Blennius ocellaris. The sequence goes on along the minus strand of NC_137659.1, from coordinate 28,497,995 downwards.
AGCCACAAAAGAAACAGAACACGTCATCAGTCTACCACGGGACATACACAGAGAGTCAGTTTAGTATTACCATTAGCATGCATTTAATTGGACTGTGGAAGAAAACCAGAGAACCCTGAGGAAACACATGCACACACAAGTTAATTCCACAAACACCTCCAGGTGGATTTAAACCCATGATTTTCTGTATGCAGCCATTGAGACAATTTGACCATTGTAATTGATAGAGCTGATAAAACATTTATTTGGTATATAGTTGTAATCTCAATATGAAAGGTTGTAGAAATGAATCATGCCCAAAAACTCCTGCAGGGCCTTAACCGAGGCTGGACGAGGAAAATCTGTCACCGCTTGCACCTTAGAAGGCAACGGAATGGCACCCTGAGTTGAAATACGATGACCCAAAAAGTCAATCACAGGCAGACCAAACTGGCACTTAGCAGGGTTGGCAATAAGGCCATGTTCCTCAAGGCCAGACCTGGGCATTTTAAGGCCCGCGGGACCCGATTCTGACCGGCCCGCGAAAGATTGCTTAGAATTAAGTAAACAAAAGCTTCTTTCGAATTTTAATGCGTGGACTAAAACCATCGGCTGTATAAACTAAAACGGAAATGCTTTTACTTTGAAGCCTGTTTATTTATGAACAGTGTACGTAACCTACGTACGTCGTATACGTACCCCGTAAAACAAGTCAATCAGTGCATGTGATTAGCGGTCATTGTCGCCCCTCAATGATGTACGGGCACGTCAAGAAAAGAAAGGTGGATGCTGAAGGCCGAAATTTCAAGACGATTTGGAGCACTAAATATTTGTTTACTGAAGTCGGTGGTAAACCCGTCTGTTTAGTTTGTGGTGAGCACGTCGCCGTGTTTAAGGAGTATAATGTGAGTCGGCATTATGAGACAAAACACGCGGAGAAATACAGACACTTGGTGGAGGCTGAGAGAGCGCGAATATCAGAAGACTTGCTAGCAAAGCTAGCAAAACAACAAGGCTGTTTTAGCAAGCTACACACAGCCCGGGATGCAGCGACCAAGACCAGCTTCGTCATATCCCACAAAATCGCTAAAAACAGCAAGCCGTTCTCGGATGGCGAGTTTGTGAAAGAGTGCTTGGTGGACTCTGCCGCGCTAATATGCCCTGAGAATAAAGAAGCATTTGAAAAAGTCCCGCTGTCCAGGCGAACCGTCACCAGAAGGGTGGAAGGAATCGCGGAGAATCTCGAATGTCAGCTCAAAAGTGGAGTTGAAAGTTTTGACTTTTTCTCTTTGGCTTTGGATGAGAGCTGTGATGTCCGTGACACTGCCCAGTTACTGGTGTTTCTCTGGGGAATAAGGCAGAACTTCAAGATTACGGAGGAGCTGGCAGCATTGAGGTCAATAAAAGGAACGACAACGGGAAGCGATCTGTTCAAGGAGGTCGATGCATGCATGGTCAAGCTTGGACTGAAATGGGACAAACTGGTAGGCGTCACTACTGATGGTTGTCCGAATATGACAGGAAAACATGTCGGACTTTTGAAACAGATCCAAGATAAAGTGACTGAACTCGGCACAGACCATCATTTAGTGTTGATACATTGTATTATACATCAGCATGTACTGTGCAGGTCTGTGCTAAAACTTAACCATGTTATTGATGTTGTAACAAAAACGGTTAACTTTATCAGGGCACGAGCATTAAATCACAGGCAGTGATTAGAGGTTGCACTTTTAGAGGAGCATGAGAATGAACATGGTGACATCATGTACCACACAGCTGTCAGATGGCTCAGTCTGGGCAAAGTGCTCAAAAGATTTTGGGACCTGAAAACAGAGATTCAAGAGTTTTGTGAGATGAAAGGCAAAAACATCCCGAGCTTTCAGATATGAACTGGATGGCAGATTTTGCATTTGCTGTTGATGTGACGGCACTGATGAATGAACTGAGCACTAAACTGCAAGGCAAGGGCCTTTTCGTTCATGACATGCATAACCTTGTGAAGGCTTTTATGAGAAAGTTGCTGTTTCTTTCAAGTCAACTACAGAACAACACTCTCACTCACATGCAAACCCTTAAAGAAGTCAGACCATCAGCTAATCATCTCTGCAGGTACTCATCCATGTTAGGAGATTTGCATGGTGAGTTTTTAAGGCGATTTGATGATTGTAAAAACATTGAGGATGAAATGCACCTGGTTTCCTCTCCCTTTGCCTGCAGAGTAGATGATGCACCCAGTGATGTTCAGCTGGAGCTCATTGACCTGCAGTCTGACACAGTACTGGCAGAGCACGTTAAGTCAGCATCACTGCTGGAGTTCTACTCATCTCTTAAGGAGGAGAACTTTCCAAACATGAGGAGACATGCTCAGAAGATGTTGGTTCTGTTTGGATCTACCTACATATGTGAACAAACATTCTCAGTAATGAAGTTTACCAAATCCAGGTTCAGATCCTCTCTTACTGATGATCATCTGTCAGCTGTGCTTCGCATCTCCACCTCAGACATTCAACCTGACTTTGATGCACTCGTTAAAGGGCAGCAAAGGCTAGATTTCTCTCACTGAACAAGAAAATACACAAAAGTGTGTTCACTATTACTTTTTGTCTGCACAGCTTGGCAGTTTGACAATCATTATGTGACATATCTTGTTAATGATATTTGACATACAAAGACATTGTGATGTCTTAATAGAAAAAAGTGTTTTTGGTTAATGTAATTAAAAAAAGAGTTACAAATGTTTCATGTTTACAATTGTTTTGAATAACTGTACTGAATAAAAACATTTTTTGTTAAAATAACCCTCACTTTCTCTTTACCTAATAATAACACAGACACTTACCAGCATGTGTAAACAATGCCATTTGCTGCTTTCAATGTAGAAATAAAATTCATATGCAGAATAGAGTTTAAACTTTTGGCCCGGCCCTCCACAATATTTTCTGCTTCTCATTTGGCCCCTTCGGAAAAATAATTGCCCACCCCTGCTCAAGGCGCTGAAAAACTTGCTTTAGGTGTGAAAAATGCTCCTCAACTGAAGAACTAGCCACCAAGATGTCGTCCAGGTAAACAGAAACGAAAGCGAGGTCGCGCAGCACAGAGTCCATCAACCTCTGAAAAGCCGTGCCTCTACTCTTGCCTGGCCATAATAAAACATAAAAAAATGACAAGAAAGAATAGAAAGTGTCATCTGCTCAGTGTATTGACACATCTTATACACAAATTGCACTTAACAAGTTTTGAACAATCAAAACTCAGTAACCAATCAGGTGTCTAACATTGATTTTTTTTTTTAGAGAATCAAAACCACAATATAAATAAAGCTTTCAATTTCTATTCAAGAAAATGTGCCCATCTTTTCTAAAACTCTCTCTCCCTCTCCCTCTCTCTCTCTCTCTCTCTCTCTCTCTCGCCCCGCTTCCTCATTAGTTTTAATTTTGGTTTTTTTCCGGAATAAATGTGAATGTTTGATGAGAGGCTGTATCTGGCAGCATGAGTCACTCATTGAGTAAAAAGAAAAAAGTGATGGCACGTGTCGCCCCAATTAATCCCTAAAACACAAGAGCCTCTAAACGTATTGAGAACAGGTAGGAAGCATGTTACAAGCTAATAAAACTAGTAAACAGAGTCCATGTGTGTATCAGTGAAAGTGAGCGGGTTTTATGTTTCTATGTTTCTTCAGGTGAGATGTCCAGTTCCTGGACGTTCACAGCACTTTCACGGCTGGGAGACATAGTTTGCATTGTACAGAGAGGTTAAGAGATTTCTCCGACTTTAAAACATAGTGATGAAAGCAACTCTCTGCATAATCCATGGCAAAGCATGGATTGTCAGCCTGAAAGCGTCGGGAAGTGTCGCAATGCCAATGCATGGCGCATGTGACAGCTGCATTTCTAGTTTATTCCATCTGATTTCTACTGTAATCCTGCTCAGTAATCCCAGTTTTTATCGAATATACCTGTAATGAGATTACACATTTTTTTTTGTACTGTAACAGAATACAGTTATATGTTATATAACATATATGTTATATGTTTTTTGTATCCTAGTTATGAAACACTGTTACATGTATTCCATTACTACCCAACCCTGGTTGCACCTAAACATGTGATACACACTCAGACCTTACTGAGACATAATAAACTAAAGTTTTCTAGCTGTGCAATGACTTGAAGTAAAGCTCTGGTAAACAAGCTGCATGTAATGATGTTCATGTAGGTACAAACAGCCAGAAGAGTCTTTAGAGCCAGAAGTGGACAGACGAAATCACCTTGTACTGCAGGTGACAGGAGGAGCAGCAAGGTGGGCGAGATACAGGTTCTGGGAGATTCCCACAACACACTGTAGACAAAAGAAAAGTGTTAAATGCACAGGTTCCACAAGTTGAGAGACTCTTAAGATCAACACCAGGAGACACCAGATCACTTTGATTGATTGTGAGGACAACACACACGGAGTGAGGTGGTATTGAAAGGCTAATTGCAGGAGGAAAGGTTTGTTTTGTAGAATGGGTCTCTTGTATTAAATTCAATGTAATTTGGATCAAATATCTTTGTTATTTTAAAAGCATGTTTTGTTGTGAGATGTAATTTAATTTAATCACAATAACCAACCAAAGTATTTTCTATGTTTACTACGTTTTAAACTAAATGATCAACCATCTCAACAGTCATTGGTGGACATTTAATGTATGTTTCATCACCTGAAGAGTCCAACTTTGCTTTACATCTTTAACTTATATACAAGTGAAATCACAGCTCTAAGTTCTTGTTACTGAATAGTCCCTAAACGGCTCACCTACATGGCTGTGAGGCCCTGTCCGGAGGGATGGATGAGCCCGATGAAACGTGGGATCAGCCGTTGGTGGAGATTTCCACTCAACCCTTTGAAGCGCTGCTCCCACGTTCCTCCACTTGGACCATGGTTTAATCGAGGAAAATCATGTCACACTGAAAAAACAATTCTGTCATTTCATTTTTGAGTGTACTTTTTTAAGATAGAGCTTCTCAGGCTGGTTTAATCAAGTAAAATCATGTTACAGTCTTAAAGGTGTACAGGAGGATTTTCTTTTTCCGGGTGGATCATCAAGACTATTGGTACTCCCAACTGTCAATCATTCTGGTGATATATTACGCAAGGCCGTCGTACGTGCTCGTCCCCAGGTAGCGTGGATCTATTAGTTTTCACTTTCTGCGCATGCGCGCTTTCAGGTGTATATGGTGAGCTACGCCTTCAGCGAGCTCGCAGTTTTCACCGGGTACTTTGAAAATGGCAGAGGGTCACAAAAGAGAAAAAGTGTCTTCGAAGTGTATGAGAAGAAGAGAAAGGCTTCGGAAGAGAGAAACAAGACCAGAGTGTTTTTGGGAGATTCTTTCACACGATGGCGTGCGCTGAAAGCCCAGGTTGGGCTTCCCACTGATGCTTCAGTCGCGAAGTTTCTACTCGACAGGTAAAGTTTGGCATTCTATTTGGAGAAATCCATTTCAAATCACTTCCAGTAAAAGTTATCTATGTCTATATTGTAACTTTCCAGGGTTGATTAGTGGAAAAAGTTCAAATCTTCTTGTAAAGTGAGCTTGTGTAAGCGATGCTGACTTGTGACTTGTAAACAGTGCGTGCACGAGGAGAACTGGGCTCGTTCATGTCTCTCGCACACGTTTTAGTAGGCGTTCCGTCTCGGGAGCAGGTAGAGCTTTGCGCCTGTGCATTTTTCAAAATCTTTCCTAAAATTCGGGAAAATCCTACTGTACACCTTTAAGATAGAGCTGCTCAGGCTGGTTTAATTGAGAAAAAAATCATGTTATTTTCTTAAGATAGAGCTGCTGAGGCTGGTTTAATCTAGACAAATCGTGTTACTGTCTTTATATAGAGCTGATCTTGCTGGTTTAATCTAGAAAATCACGTGCTGCTCAGGCTGGTTTAATCTCGAAAATCGTGTTACTGCCTTTAGATAGAGCTGATCAGGCTGGTTTGATCTAGAAAATCACATTACTGTCTTTAGATAGAGCTGATCAGGCTGGTTTGATCTAGAAAATCACATTACTGTCTTTAGATAGAGCTGATCAGGCTGGTTTGATTTAGAAAATCACGTTACTGTCTCTAGATGGAGCTGCTCAGGCTGGTTTAATAAAAAAAAAAAAAAAAAAAAAAAAAATCAATCCCGTTACTGTCTTTAGATATAGCATCTCAGACTGGTTTAATCTAGAGAAATCGTGTTACTGACTTTAGGTAGAGATGCTTAGTGTTGGAATTCGTTCCTGTGTTCCCCTGAATTCCTGCTTGTTCGTTTGATCCGGGAGAGGCAAGAACAGAGTTAATTTCTTCAATAGTGAATTTAATAATCACACAAACAAGAGATTACAAAAATACATATATCAGATTACATAATACGAGCTCAGACCGTTCTTCCTTGCAGACCCAAGTATGCAGGCCAGGTTTACAATGAAGAAGGGCACAACTGCAACACGTGGTTCATATTTATACATTTGCATACACCACCTCAACCTCACATTGGTCGGTTCCTCGTGATGTATGCGTTGCTATGGTGAATTTGCTATTCCTTTGTTCCCAAAACTGCTTCAAACTGGTTCTTCTCAGAGCTTGACGTTCTGTGGGACAAAGTGACCTCTGACCTCTTATCTGTTGATCCAATCGTACCTTGACCATGTTTTTGCAAGTAGAGCACTGAGGAGACATCGACAACCAACTTGGAATGTCCCTGAACATGGATTTATAGCTGTGTTTTCCCAACTTGGGCACTGGGTGTAGAACCCCACTAGTGTAGAAACACAACTGAATACAATATGTCCAGTTGTCACACAGAAAACGAATGTTTAACCACTATATTCCTTCAATTCCCCTTTTGACCTCTGACCCCAGAGGTCAATAACTAGTGTCAATACAGTATGAGGCACTCTTTGTATAATAGAGGTCATATGTAAGCAAAATCAACAATCATATACTCAAATAGCAACATACAAAACTTTTAAACAGTGGTGACTCCCCCTTGAACTGCAACCTTGTCGTGGTGGGGGAGTTTGAGCTCCCGAATGACCACCTATGTTGCCGGGGGACTTGCCCCTCCTGTGTGCCCACCACCTACAGATGCTGCCGTAGGGGTCGGGTGCATTGTGGATTGGGGGGCAGTCGACGGCAGAGGCCTCGACGACCCGATCCCTGGCCGCAGTTTCAAACAGTTTTATTTAGTGGAGTAACTGCTATTTTCATTTCATCAGGAGTGGCCGAAATGATGCTCCACACGGGATATAGAGTACTTTTGGAATAAAGTTTTTATTTCATTAGAACAAACTAGTACTTTCTCAATTCAAGGTTAAATGATGTGTTTATCAGGTTCAAGCAGTTTCAACCAGTTTTATTTAGTGGAGTAACTACTATTTTCATTTCATCAGGAGTGGCCGAAATGATGCTCCTCACGGGATACAGAGTACTTTTGGAATAAAGTTTTTATTTCATTAGAACAAACTAGTACTTTCTCAATTCAAGGTTAAATGATGTGTTTATCAGGTTCAAGCAGTTTCAACCAGTTTTATTTAGTGGAGTAGCTGCTATTTTCATTTCATTAGGAGTGGCCGAAATGATGCTCCACACGGGATATAGAGTAATTTTGGAAGAAAGTTTTTATTTCATTAGAACAAACTAGTACTTTCTCAATTCAAGGTTAAACATGATGGACTTAGCAGTTGCAAGCACTTTCAAACAATTATATTTAGTGGAGTAGCTGCTATTTTCATTTCATTAGGAGTGGCCGAAATGATGCTCCACACGGGATATAGAGTAATTTTGGAATAAAGTTTTTATTTCATTAGAACAAACTAGTACTTTCTCAATTCAAGTTTAAATGATGTGTTTATCAGGTTCAAGCAGTTTCAACCAGTTTTACTTAGTGGAATAACTGCTATTTTCATTTCATCAGGAGTGGCCGAAATGATGCTCCACACGGGATATAGAGTACTTTTGGAATAAAGTTTTTATTTCATTAGAACAAACTAGTAGTTTCTCAATTCAAGGTTAAACATGATGGACTTAGCAGTTGCAAGCACTTTCAAACAATTATATTTAGTGGAGTAACTGCTATTTTCATTTCATTAGGAGTGGCCGAAATGATGCTCCACACGGGATATAGAGTAATTTTGGAATAAAGTTTTTATTTCATTAGAACAAACTAGTACTTTCTCAATTCAAGGTTAAATGATGTGTTTATCAGGTTCAAGCAGTTTCAACCAGTTTTATTTAGTGGAGTAACTACTATTTTCATTTCATTAGGAGTGGCCGAAATGATGCTCCACACGGGATATAGAGTGATTTTGGAAGAAAGTTTTTATTTCATTAGAAGAAACTAGTACTTTCTCAATTCAAGTTTAAATGATGTGTTTATTAGGTTCAAGCAGTTTCAACCAGTTTTATTTAGTGGAGTAACTACTATTTTCATTTCATCAGTAGTGGCCGAAATGATGCTCCACACGGGATATAGAGTACTTTTGGAATAAAGTTTTTATTTAATTAGAACAAACTAGTACTTTCTCAATTCAAGTTTAAACATGAAGTGTTTATTAGGTTATAGCAGTTTCAACCTCTTTTATTATGCTAGGTTTGACTGTTATGGTCTTTTCATCAGTTGTTGCCGAAAAGATGCTTCAGACGAGATACTGAGTATGTTTTTAGAATAAAGTTTTAATTTCATTAGGACAAACTCGTACTTTCACTATTCAAGTATCTACCCAGATAAATGTACACTAACACAACTATTGCTCAACCAAGGTGCTAAAAACACTGTGTTATAGTTGCGAGGTTACAATTTGTATAGACTACAGAAGTGAAAGCCACAGGTGTAACCATCACCTGTGCATTAACAACATTTTCGCACTTTTCGAAACACAGCTTTTGCGTGACTCCTACCATGAGTCGTCAGAGACACTGCGTGCTCAGAGCAAAGATACCTCGGGAGCCACATGACCCAGTTGAAGACTGTTGTCGCCGGTCTTCTATGGCTGTCTACACAGGAGAGAAGAAACCTCAACAGCGAGTTGCTATGACACACATCCATCAGTGCTCTCAGCCGCACCACCACGTGGTCTCGCAGCTCTTTCACTCCTTTTCAGGAGAAGGAACATTGTAATTTTCCAGCACCTCACAGTGCTATCAGCTCCCTCACTCTCTCCACCGGAGAGAACCAGGATGTTCTAGCTCAGATGACTCTGACCATTCCGATATCCCAAGGGTACCTGGTCTTTGGACCAGCCAGCTTGAGTCCCTTGCAGAGGACATAGAGCAGTTCGAACCAAACAACCCGGAAATTCGTGTAGCGGACTACCTGGGGGAGATTGAACGCTGCCTCTTCAACCTGCCTCATCCTTCGTCCCGAGAGAAGCTTACGCTTCTCTGGAAGATGACATCCAGGAGTGTCCATGTTTACATAGAGTCCCTCCCATCTGCCATCAGAGACCATTACTCAGCCCTCTGTCATGCACTTAGGGAAGCAGGATCATCTGCAAAATGATCCTGCCTCTGCAAACTTTATTGCATTTACAATCACTCAAAAGGGGGCAGAGACTCCCAGATAGTATTTATAGGTGCCTACGGGCTGCCTACTTCCAAGGCCACAATGCACCAGGATTGGACAAAGACCAGACTTTTAAGTCCCTCTTTGTTAACAACCTCCACAACAGTGTGAGAATCGATGTCGCCCTTTTCTGCAGGACCAAAAACCCCACCATGAAAGACCTCCGCAAACATGCGCAGATGGTGTGGGAGCTGCACCACCGTTCAGGTGAAAACTATGATGGTGATGCAGGTGTCCTGAGGTCTCAGGTGAGGAGAGGTAAGTCTAAAAACCGAGGCTGAGGTCAGACTCAAAACAACTGGGATGCAGATGTCCCACAGTGGATTAAAACCTGCATCAGAGAGGTGAAGCAGCACCTGAACCCGCCTGGTAAGAAGGGACCTGGCTCCCCCTGACCGCATGACTTAGCCCCTCCCCTCCGCACACAAAGTTCATTTTGGCAGGAGGAGGAGATCCAGGAGGTGAAAGAGGCCCATTTGACATTCTTGGGTAATCTTGGCTATGCCAACCACAGATACACTTCAGTGGTGGTAGGGGTTGTTGACACTCTCTCACTGCTTGGTACTGGGTCAGAAATCCCCCTCATGTGTTCAGACACCTTCGCACGGGTTGCTAGAACCACGCTTGCGCATGCCACTTAAGGAAAGCCACTTCAGGTGGAAGAGTGTAGCATAAACATCCGAGGCTTCACTCAGGACTTGCACCACATCACTCAATGTGTCTGGGTCAACAGCTTTCCAGGACATGTCAGCGACGCATCCCATCCACGTCACTGATCTGGACACAGAAGAACTGCTTATTGGTCAGGACATCCTAAACCGACTCGCTGCCACCAAACGGCGCCTTTGGTCCCAAGTCATCAGCCCGACTCCCATTGGCTAAGAACTAGGCCACCCAGCTTCCAACAGCCATCGTTCAGCCAACCCACAGGTCCAAAATCTGACACCTATCTGACACCTGGTCAGATTAAAGTGACCGCATTTCCACCTTTAGAGATGTTAACTGACAGTTCATTCCACAATCTTGAACTAATTCTCATCTCATTGACAATCTGCCTTCGTCCCTCACCAGCGACGACACGCATGACACAACTCTCCTCATTTCCACAACCAAAACCATCACCAGCACTCACCATGTTAACCTTGAACAGGTTCTTCATGGTACAAAACCGAGCACCGAAGGTGACATGGTTGTGCACGCTCCAATGACTCAACCAGAGAATACAGACATTTCAGGTAAACAGACCATGTCTGTACCAGAAGAACCTTATTCAGGCTTCGAGTCAAAGACCGAGCAACGCTCTGCTGAGGCTCGCGCTTTACCACAACAGAAACAAGGAGATGCATTTGTATGAGGAGGTCTCCCGCGATTATCACACGATCTTCGCAAGGGACTCGCACAAAAGGGGGGGGGAGTCACAGACTCACTCCCCCCCCACCCAGTGCGCGTCCCCACTGACCTCGAGGCACTGCCATCTTCTGAAACCCAGTACATACCCTTTCTAGCTGACGGGGTCAAGCGGTCCTGGGCCTGAATTCACTGGTTTGAAACAGCCTGCGCTCGAATCTCACACCTTCCCTGTTATTCAAAATTGTTATATCTAAAGAGAAACATTAATCAATTTAAATAACACTTTTTTTGGCATTAACTATTTCCAGTTTAGCTGGTGGTGGCCCAATGTCATTATTATTTGATAAATAACCAATTTATTCTAATGAATAATTTTTCATAAATAAATTATTTTTGATAAAATGTTGCTCCGTGCTCTTGTTTATCTTCCAACATGTGAGATGTTGTTGATGAATACACAGCACAGTTCCTCAGTAACCAATGTGTTTTACACAGCCACAAAAGAAACAGAACACGTCATCAGTCTGCCACGGGACATACACAGAGAGTCAGTTTAGTATTACCATTAGCATGCATTTAATTGGACTGTGGAAGAAAACCAGAGAACCCTGAGGAAACACATGCACACACAAGTTAATTCCACAAACACCTCCAGGTGGATTTAAACCCACGATTTTCTGTATGTAGCCATTGAGACAATTTGACCATCGTAATTGATAGAGCTGATAAAACATTTATTTGGTATATAGTTGTAATCTCAATATGAAAGGTTGTAGAAATTAATCATGCCCAAAAACTCCTGCAGGGCCTTAACCGAGGCTGGACGAGGAAAATCTGTCACCGCTTGCACCTTAGAAGGCAACGGAATGGCACCCTGAGTTGAAATACGATGACCCAAAAAGTCAATCACAGGCAGACCAAACTGGCACTTAGCAGGGTTGGCAATAAGGCCATGTTCCTCAAGGCCAGACCTGGGCATTTTAAGGCCCGCGGGACCCGATTCTGACCGGCCCGCGAAAGATTGCTTAGAATTAAGAAAACAAAAGCTTCTTTCGAATTTTAATGCGTGGACTAAAACCATCGGCTGTATAAACTAAAACGGAAATGCTTTTACTTTGAAGCCTGTTTATTTATGAACAGTGTACGTAACCTACGTACGTCGTATACGTACCCCGTAAAACAAGTCAATCAGTGCATGTGATTAGCGGTCATTGTCGCCCCTCAATGATGATGTCAAGAAAAGAAAGGTGGATGCTGAAGGCCGAAATTTCAAGAAGATTTGGAGCACTAAATATTTGTTTACTGAAGTCGGTGGTAAACCCGTCTGTTTAGTTTGTGGTGAGCACGTCGCCGTGTTTAAGGAGTATAATGTGAGTCGGCATTATGAGACAAAACACGCGGAGAAATACAGACACTTGGTGGAGGCTGAGAGAGTGCGAATATCAGAAGACTTACTAGCAAAGCTAGCAAAACAACAAGGCTGTTTTAGCAAACTACACACAGCCCGGGATGCAGCGACCAAGACCAGCTTCGTCATATCCCACAAAATCGCTAAAAACAGCAAGCCGTTCTCGGATGGCGAGTTTGTGAAAGAGTGCTTGGTGGACTCTGCCGCGCTAATATGCCCTGAGAATAAAGAAGCATTTGAAAAAGTCCCGCTGTCCAGGCGAACCGTCACCAGAAGGGTGGAAGGAATCGCGGAGTATCTCGAATGTCAGCTCAAAAGTGGAGTTGAAAGTTTTGACTTTTTCTCTTTGGCTTTGGATGAGAGCTGTGATGTCCGTGACACTGCCCAGTTACTGGTGTTTCTCCGGGGAATAAGGCAGGACTTCAAGATTACGGAGGAGCTGGCAGCATTGAGGTCAATAAAAGGAACGACAACGGGAAGCGATCTGTTCAAGGAGGTCGATGCATGCATGGTCAAGCTTGGACTGAAATGGGACAAACTGGTAGGCGTCACTACTGATGGTTGTCTGAATATGACAGGAAAACATGTCGGACTTTTGAAACAGATCCAAGATAAAGTGACTGAACTCGGCACAGAGCATCATTTAGTGTTGATACATTGTATTATACATCAGCATGTACTGTGCAGGTCTGTGCTAAAACTTAACCATGTTATTGATGTTGTAACAAAAACGGTTAACTTTATCAGGGCACGAGCATTAAATCACAGGCAGTGATTAGAGGTTGCACTTTTAGAGGAGCATGAGAATGAACATGGTGACATCATGTACCACACAGCTGTCAGATGGCTCAGTCTGGGCAAAGTGCTCAAAAGATTTTGGGACCTGAAAACAGAGATTCAAGAGTTTTGTGAGATGAAAGGCAAAAACATCCCGAGCTTTCAGATATGAACTGGATGGCAGATTTTGCATTTGCTGTTGATGTGACGGCACTGATGAATGAACTGAGCACTAAACTGCAAGGCAAGGGCCTTTTCGTTCATGACATGCATAACCTTGTGAAGGCTTTTATGAGAAAGTTGCTGTTTCTTTCAAGTCAACTACAGAACAACACTCTCACTCACATGCAAACCCTTAAAGAAGTCAGACCATCAGCTAATCATCTCTGCAGGTACTCATCCATGTTAGGAGATTTGCATGGTGAGTTTTTAAGGCGATTTGATGATTGTAAAAACATTGAGGATGAAATGCACCTGGTTTCCTCTCCCTTTGCCTGCAGAGTAGATGATGCACCCAGTGATGTTCAGCTGGAGCTCATTGACCTGCAGTCTGACACAGTACTGGCAGAGCACTTTAAGTCAGCATCACTGCTGGAGTTCTACTCATCTCTTAAGGAGGAGAACTTTCCAAACATGAGGAGACATGCTCAGAAGATGTTGGTTCTGTTTGGATCTACCTACATATGTGAACAAACATTCTCAGTAATGAAGTTTACCAAATCCAGGTTCAGATCCTCTCTTACTGATGATCATCTGTCAGCTGTGCTTCGCATCTCCACCTCAGACATTCAACCTGACTTTGATGCACTCGTTAAAGGGCAGCAAAGGCTAGATTTCTCTCACTGAACAAGAAAATACACAAAAGTGTGTTCACTATTACTTTTTGTCTGCACAGCTTGGCAGTTTGACAATCATTATGTGACATATCTTGTTAATGATATTTGACATACAAAGACATTGTGATGTCTTAATAGAAAAAAGTGTTTTTGGTTAATGTAATTAAAAAAAGAGTTACAAATGTTTCATGTTTACAATTGTTTTGAATAACTGTACTGAATAAAATTTTTTTTTGTTAAAATAACCCTCACTTTCTCTTTACCTAATAATAACACAGACACTTACCAGCATGTGTAAACAATGCCATTTGCTGCTTTCAATGTAGAAATAAAATTCATATGCAGAATAGAGTTTAAAGTTTTGGCCTGGCCCTCCACAATATTTTCTGCTTCTCATTTGGCCCCTTCGGAAAAATAATTGCCCACCCCTGCTCAAGGCGCTGAAAAACTTGCTTTAGGTGTGAAAAATGCTCCTCAACTGAAGAACTAGCCACCAAGATGTCGTCCAGGTAAACAGAAACGAAAGCGAGGTCGCGCAGCACAGAGTCCATCAACCTCTGAAAAGCCGTGCCTCTACTCTTGCCTGGCCATAATAAAACATAAAAAAATGACAAGAAAGAATAGAAAGTGTCATCTGCTCAGTGTATTGACACATCTTATACACAAATTGCACTTAACAAGTTTTGAACAATCAAAACTCAGTAACCAATCAGGTGTCTAACATTGTTTGTTTTTTTTAGAGAATCAAAACCACAATATAAAAAAAGCTTTCAATTTCTATTCAAGAAAATGTGCCCATCTTTTCTAAAACTCTCTCTCTCTCTCTCTCTCTCTCTCTCTCTCTCTCTCTCTCTCTCTCTCTCTCTCTCTCTCTCTCTCTCTCTCTCTATCCCTCTCTCTCTCTCTCTCTCTCTCTCTCGCCCCGCTTCCTCATTAGTTTTAATTTTGTTTTTTTTCCGGAATAAATGTGAATGTTTGATGAGAGGCTGTATCTGGCAGCATGAGTCACTCATTGAGTAAAAAGAAAAAAGTGATGGCACGTGTCGCCCCAATTAATCCCTAAAACACAAGAGCCTCTAAACGTATTGAGAACAGGTAGGAAGCATGTTACGAGCTAATAAAACTAGTAAACAGAGTCCATGTGTGTATCAGTGAAAGTGAGCGGGTTTTATGTTTCTATGTTTCTTCAGGTGAGATGTCCAGTTCCTGGACGTTCACAGCACTTTCACGGCTGGGAGACATAGTTTGCATTGTACAGAGAGGTTAAGAGATTTCTCCGACTTTAAAACATAGTGATGAAAGCAACTGTCTGCAGAATCCATGGCAAAGCATGGATTGTCAGCCTGAAAGCGTTGGGAAGTGTCGCAATGCCAATGCATGGCGCATGTGACAGCTGCATTTCTAGTTTATTCCATCTGATTTCTACTGTAATCCTGCTCAGTAATCCCAGTTTTTATCGAATATACCTGTAATGAGATTACACATTTTTTTTGTACTGTAACAGATTACAGTTATATGTTATATAACATATATGTTATATGTTTTTTGTATCCTAATTATGTAACACTGTTACATGTATTCCATGACTACCCAACCCTGGTTGCACCTAAACATGTGATACACACTCAGACCTTACTGAGACTTAATAAACTAAAGTTTTCTAGCTGTGCAATGACTTGAAGTAAAGCTCTGGTAAACAAGCTGCATGTAATGATGTTCATGTAGGTACAAACAGCCAGAAGAGTCTTTAGAGCCAGAAGTGGACAGACGAAATCACCTTGTACTGCAGGTGACAGGAGGAGCAGCAAGGTGGGCGAGATACAGGTTCTGGGAGATTCCCACAACACACTGTAGACAAAAGAAAAGTGTTAAATGCACAGGTTCCACAAGTTGAGAGACTCTTAAGATCAACACCAGGAGACACCAGATCACTTTGATTGATTGTGAGGACAACACACACGGAGTGAGGTGGTATTGAAAGGCTAATTGCAGGAGGAAAGGTTTGTTTTGTAGAATGGGTCTCTTGTATTAAATTCAATGTAATTTGGATCAAATATCTTTGTTATTTTAAAAGCATGTTTTGTTGTGAGATGTAATTTAATTTAATCACAATAACCAGCCAAAGTATTTTCTATGTTTACTACGTTTAAAACTAAATGATCAACCATCTCAACAGTCATTGGTGGACATTTAATGTATGTTTCATCACCTGAAGAGTCCAACTTTGCTTTACATCTTTAACTTATATACAAGTGAAATCACAGCTCTAAGTTCTTGTTACTGAATAGTCCCTAAACGGCTCACCTACATGGCTGTGAGGCCCTGTCCGGAGGGATGGATGAGCCCGATGAAACGTGGGATCAGCCGTTGGTGGAGATTTCCACTCAACCCTTTGAAGCGCTGCTCCCACGTTCCTCCACTTGGACCATGGTTTAATCGAGGAAAATCATGTCACACTGAAAAAACAATTCTGTCATTTCATTTTTGAGTGTACTTTTTTAAGATAGAGCTTCTCAGGCTGGTTTAATCAAGTAAAATCACGTTACAGTCTTAAAGGTGTACAGGAGGATTTTCTTTTTCCGGGTGGATCATCAAGAGTGTTGGTCCTCCCAACTGTCAATCATTCTGGTGATATATTACGCAAGGCCGTCGTACGTGCTCGTCCCCAGGTAGCATGGATCTATTAGTTTTCACTTTCTGCGCATGCACGCTTTCAGGTGTATATGGTGAGCTACGCCTTCAGCGAGCTCGCAGTTCTCACCGGGTACTTTGAAAATGGCAGAGGGTCACAAAAGAGAAAAAGTGTCTTCGAAGTGTATGAGAAGAAGAGAAAGGCTTCGGAAGAGAGAAACAAGACCAGAGTGTTTTTGGGAGATTCTTTCACACGATGGCGTGCGCTGAAAGCCCAGGTTGGGCTTCCCACTGATGCTTCAGTCGCGAAGTTTCTACTCGACAGGTAAAGTTTGGCATTCTATTTGGAGAAATCCATTTCAAATCACTTCCAGTAAAAGTTATCTATGTCTATATTGTAACTTTCCAGGGTTGATTAGTGGAAAAAGTTCAAATCTTCTTGTAAAGTGAGCTTGTGTAAGCGATGCTGACTTGTGACTTGTAAACAGTGCGTGCACGAGGAGAACTGGGCTCGTTCCTGTATCTCGCACACGTTTTAGTAGGCGTTCCGTCTCGGGAGCAGGTAGAGCTTTGCGCATGTGCATTTTTCAAAATCTTTCCTAAAATTCGGGAAAATCCTACTGTACACCTTTAAGATAGAGCTGCTCAGGCTGGTTTAATTGAGAAAAAAATCATGTTATTTTCTTAAGATAGAGCTGCTGAGGCTGGTTTAATCTAGACAAATCGTGTTACTGTCTTTATATAGAGCTGATCTTGCTGGTTTAATCTAGAAAATCACGTGCTGCTCAGGCTGGTTTAATCTCGAAAAATCGTGTTACTGCCTTTAGATAGAGCTGATCAGGCTGGTTTGATCTAGAAAATCACATTACTCTCTTTAGATAGAGCTGATCAGGCTGGTTTGATTTAGAAAATCACGTTACTGTCTCTAGATGGTGCTGCTCAGGCTGGTTTGATTTAGAAAATCACCTTACTGTCTCTAGATGGAGCTGCTCAGGCTGGTTTAATAAAAAAAAAAAAAAAAAAAAAAAAAAAAATCAATCCCGTTGCTGTCTTTAGATATAGCATCTCAGACTGGTTTAATCTAGAGAAATCGTGTTACTGACTTTAGGTAGAGATGCTTAGTGTTGGAATTCGTTCCTGTGTTCCCCTGAATTCCTGCTTGTTCGTTTGATCCGGGAGAGGCAGGAACAGAGTTAATTTCTTCTACAGTGAATTTAATAATCACACAAACAAGAGATTACAAAAATACATATATCAGATTACATAATACGAGCTCAGACCGTTCTTCCTTGCAGACCCAAGTATGCAGGCCAGGTTTACAATGAAGAAGGGCACAACTGCAACACGTGGTTCATATTTATACATTTGCATACACCACCTCAACCTCACATTGGTCGGTTCCTCTATGGTGAATTTGCTATTCCTTTGTTCCCAAAACTGCTTCAAACTGGTTCTTCTCAGAGCTTGACGTTCTGTGGGACAAAGTGACCTCTGACCTCTTATCTGTTGATCCAATCGTACCTTGACCATGTTTTTGCAAGTAGAGCACTGAGGAGACATCGACAACCAACTTGGAATGTCCCTGAACATGGATTTATAGCTGTGTTTTCCCAACTTGGGCACTGGGTGTAGAACCCCACTAGTGTAGAAACACAACTGAATACAATATGTCCAGTTGTCACACAGAAAACGAATGTTTAACCACTATATTCCTTCAATTCCCCTTTTGACCTCTGACCCCAGAGGTCAATAACTAGTGTCAATACAGTATGAGGCACTCTTTGTATAATAGAGGTCATATGTAAGCAAAATCAACAATCATATACTCAAATAGCAACATACAAAACTTTTAAACAGTGGTGACTCCCCCTTGAACTGCAACCTTGTCGTGGTGGGGGAGTTTGAGCTCCCGAATGACCACCTATGTTGCCGGGGGACTTGCCCCTCCTGTGTGCCCACCACCTACAGATGCTGCCGTAGGGGTCGGGTGCATTGTGGATTGGGGGGCAGTCGACGGCAGAGGCCTCGACGACCCGATCCCTGGCCGCAGTTTCAAACAGTTTTATTTAGTGGAGTAACTGCTATTTTCATTTCATCAGGAGTGGCCGAAATGATGCTCCACACGGGATATAGAGTACTTTTGGAATAAAGTTTTTATTTCATTAGAACAAACTAGTACTTTCTCAATTCAAGGTTTAATGATGTGTTTATCAGGTTCAAGCAGTTTCAACCAGTTTTATTTAGTGGAGTAACTACTATTTTCATTTCATCAGGAGTGGCCGAAATGATGCTCCTCACGGGATACAGAGTACTTTTGGAATAAAGTTTTTATTTCATTAGAACAAACTAGTAGTTTCTCAATTCAAGGTTAAACATGATGGACTTAGCAGTTGCAAGCAGTTTCAACCAGTTTTATTTAGTGGAGTAACTGCTATTTTCATTTCATCAGTAGTGGCCGAAATGATGCTCCACACGGGATATAGAGTACTTTTGGAAGAACGTTTTTATTTCATTAGAACAAACTAGTACTTTCTCAATTCAAGGTTAAATGATGTGTTTATCAGGTTCAAGCAGTTTCAACCAGTTTTATTTAGTGGAGTAGCTGCTATTTTCATTTCATTAGGAGTGGCCGAAATGATGCTCCACACGGGATATAGAGTAATTTTGGAAGAAAGTTTTTATTTCATTAGAACAAACTAGTACTTTCTCAATTCAAGGTTAAACATGATGGACTTAGCAGTTGCAAGCACTTTCAAACAATTATATTTAGTGGAGTAGCTGCTATTTTCATTTCATTAGGAGTGGCCGAAATGATGCTCCTCACGGGATATAGAGTAATTTTGGAAGAAAGTTTTTATTTCATTAGAAGAAACTAGTACTTTCTCAATTCAAGTTTAAATGATGTGTTTATTAGGTTCAAGCAGTTTCAACCAGTTTTATTTAGTGGAGTAACTGCTATTTTCATTTCATCAGTAGTGGCCGAAATGATGCTCCTCACGGGATATAGAGTACTTTTGGAATAAAGTTTTTATTTCATTAGAACAAACTAGTACTTTCTCAATTCAAGGTTAAATGATGTGTTTATCATGTTCAAGCAGTTTCAACCAGTTTTATTTAGTGGAGTAACTGCTATTTTCATTTCATCAGGAGTGGCCGAAATGATGCTCCACACGGGATATAGAGTGATTTTGGAATAAAGTTTTTATTTCATTAGAACAAACTAGTAGTTTCTCAATTCAAGGTTAAACATGATGGACTTAGCAGTTGCAAGCACTTTCAAACAATTATATTTAGTGGAGTAGCTGCTATTTTCATTTCATTAGGAGTGGCCGAAATGATGCTCCACACGGGATATAGAGTGATTTTGGAATAAAGTTTTTATTTCATTAGAACAAACTAGTAGTTTCTCAATTCAAGGTTAAACATGATGGACTTAGCAGTTGCAAGCACTTTCAAACAATTATATTTAGTGGAGTAGCTGCTATTTTCATTTCATTAGGAGTGGCCGAAATGATGCTCCACACGGGATATAGAGTGATTTTGGAATAAAGTTTTTATTTCATTAGAACAAACTAGTAGTTTCTCAATTGAAGGTTAAACATGATGGACTTAGCAGTTGCAAGCACTTTCAAACAATTATATTTAGTGGAGTAGCTGCTATTTTCATTTCATCAGGAGTGGCCGAAATGATGCTCCTCACGGGATATAGAGTACTTTTGGAATAAAGTTTTTATTTCATTACAACAAACTAGTACTTTCTCAATTCAAGGTTAAATGATGTGTTTATCAGGTTCAAGCAGTTTCAACCAGTTTTATTTAGTGGAGTAACTACTATTTTCATTTCATTAGGAGTAGCCGAAATGATGCTCCTCACGGGATATAGAGTAATTTTGGAAGAAAGTTTTTATTTCATTAGAAGAAACTAGTACTTTCTCAATTCAAGTTTAAATGATGTGTTTATTAGGTTCAAGCAGTTTCAACCAGTTTTATTTAGTGGAGTAACTGCTATTTTCATTTCATCAGTAGTGGCCGAAATGATGCTCCACACGAGATATAGAGTGATTTTGGAATAAAGTTTTTATTTCATTAGAACAAACTAGTAGTTTCTCAATTCAAGGTTAAACATGATGGACTTAGCAGTTGCAAGCACTTTCAAACAATTATATTTAGTGGAGTAGCTGCTATTTTCATTTCATTAGGAGTGGCCGAAATGATGCTCCACACGGGATATAGAGTACTTTTGGAATAAAGTTTTTATTTCATTAGAACAAACTAGTACTTTCTCAATTCAAGTTTAAATGATGTGTTTATCATGTTCAAGCAGTTTCAACCAGTTTTATTTAGTGGAGTAACTGCTATTTTCATTTCATTAGGAGTGGCCGAAATGATGCTCCTCACGGGATACAGAGGGATTTTGGAATAAAGTTTTTATTTCCTTAGAGTAAACTGGTACTTTTCAAGTCAAGTTTAAACATGAAGTGTTTATTAGGTTATAGCAGTTTCAACCTCTTTTATTATGCTAGGTTTGACTGTTATGGTCTTTTCATCAGTTGTTGCCGAAAAGATGCTTCAGACGAGATACTGAGTATGTTTTTAGAATAAAGTTTTAATTTCATTAGGACAAACTCGTACTTTCACTATTCAAGTATCTACCCAGATAAATGTACACTAACACAACTATTGCTCAACCAAGGTGCTAAAAACACTGTGTTATAGTTGCGAGGTTACAATTTGTATAGACTACAGAAGTGAAAGCCACAGGTTTAACCATCACCTGTGCATTAACAACATTTTCGCACTTTTCGAAACACAGCTTTTGCGTGACTCCTACCTTGAGTCGTCAGAGACACTGCGTGCTCAGAGCAAAGATACCTCGGGAGCCACATGACCCAGTTGAAGACTGTTGTCGCCGGTCTTCTATGGCTGTCTACACAGGAGAGAAGAAACCTCAACAGCGAGTTGCTATGACACACATCCATCAGTGCTCTCAGCCGCACCACCACGTGGTCTCGCAGCTCTTTCACTCCTTTTCAGGAGAAGGAACATTGTAATTTTCCAGCACCTCACAGTGCTATCAGCTCCCTCACTCTCTCCACCGGAGAGAACCAGGATGTTCTAGCTCAGATGACTCTGACCATTCCGATATCCCAAGGGTACCGGTCTTTGGACCAGCCAGCTTGAGTCCCTTGCAGAGGACATAGAGCAGTTCGAACCAAACAACCCGGAAATTCGTGTAGCGGACTACCTGGGGGAGATTGAACGCTGCCTCTTCAACCTGCCTCATCCTTCGTCCCGAGAGAAGCTTACGCTTCTCTGGAAGATGACATCCAGGAGTGTCCATGTTTACATAGAGTCCCTCCCATCTGCCATCAGAGACCATTACTCAGCCCTCTGTCATGCACTTAGGGAAGCAGGATCATCTGCACAATGATCCTGCCTCTGCAAACTTTATTGCATTTACAATCACTCAAAAGGGGGCGGAGACTCCCAGATAGTATTTATAGGTGCCTACGGGCTGCCTACTTCCAAGGCCACAATGCACCAGGATTGGACAAAGACCAGACTTTTAAGTCCCTCTTTGTTAACAACCTCCACAACAGTGTGAGGATCGATGTCGCCCTTTTCTGCAGGACCAAAAACCCCACCATGAAAGACCTCCGCAAACATGCGCAAATGGTGTGGGAGCTGCACCACCGTTCAGGTGAAAACTATGATGGTGATGCAGGTGTCCTGAGGTCTCAGGTGAGGAGAGGTAAGTCTAAAAACCGAGGCTGAGGTCAGACTCAAAACAACTGGGATGCAGATGTCCCACAGTGGATTAAAACCTGCATCAGAGAGGTGAAGCAGCACCTGAACCCGCCTGGTAAGAAGGGACCTGGCTCCCCCTGACCGCATGACTTAGCCCCTCCCCTCCGCACACAAAGTTCATTTTGGCAGGAGGAGGAGATCCAGGAGGTGAAAGAGGCCCATTTGACATTCTTGGGTAATCTTGGCTATGCCAACCACAGATACACTTCAGTGGTGGTAGGGGTTGTTGACACTCTCTCACTACTTGGTACTGGGTCAGAAATCCCCCTCATGTGTTCAGACACCTTCGCACGGGTTGCTAGAACCACGCTTGCGCATGCCACTTAAGGAAAGCCACTTCAGGTGGAAGAGTGTAGCATAAACATCCGAGGCTTCACTCAGGACTTGCACCACATCACTCAATGTGTCTGGGTCAACAGCTTTCCAGGACATGTCAGTGACGCATCCCATCCACGTCACTGATCTGGACACAGAAGAACTGCTTATTGGTCAGGACATCCTAAACCGACTCGCTGCCACCAAACGGCGCCTTTGGTCCCAAGTCATCAGCCCGACTCCCATTGGCTAAGAACTAGGCCACCCAGCTTCCAAAAGCCATCGTTCAGCCAACCCACAGGTCCAAAATCTGACACCTATCTGACACCTGGTCAGATTAAAGTGACCGCATTTCCACCTTTAGAGATGTTAACTGACAGTTCATTCCACAATCTTGAACTAATTCTCATCTCATTGACAATCTGCCTTCGTCCCTCACCAGCGACGACACGCATGACACAACTCTCCTCATTTCCACAACCAAAACCATCACCAGCACTCACCATGTTAACCTTGAACAGGTTCTTCATGGTACAAAACCGAGCACCGAAGGTGACATGGTTGTGCACGCTCCAATGACTCAACCAGAGAATACAGACATTTCAGGTAAACAGACCATGTCTGTACCAGAAGAACCTTATTCAGGCTTCGAGTCAAAGACCGAGCAACGCTCTGCTGAGGCTCGCGCTTTACCACAACAGAAACAAGGAGATGCATTTGTATGAGGAGGTCTCCCGCGATTATCACACGATCTTCGCAAGGGACTCGCACAAAAGGGGGGGGGAGTCACAGACTCACTCCCCCCCCACCCAGTGCGCGTCCCCACTGACCTCGAGGCACTGCCATCTTCTGAAACCCAGTACATACCCTTTCTAGCTGACGGGGTCAAGCGGTCCTGGGCCTGAATTCACTGGTTTGAAACAGCCTGCGCTCGAATCTCACACCTTCCCTGTTATTCAAAATTGTTATATCTAAAGAGAAACATTAATCAATTTAAATAACACTTTTTTTGGCATTAACTATTTCCAGTTTAGCTGGTGGTGGCCCAATGTCATTATTATTTGATAAATAACCAATTTATTCTAATGAATAATTTTTCATAAATAAATTATTTTTGATAAAATGTTGCTCCGTGCTCTTGTTTATCTTCCAACATGTGAGATGTTGTTGATGAATACACAGCACAGTTCCACAGTAACCAATGTGTTTTACACAGCCACAAAAGAAACAGAACACGTCATCAGTCTGCCACGGGACATACACAGAGAGTCAGTTTAGTATTACCATTAGCATGCATTTAATTGGACTGTGGAAGAAAACCAGAGAACCCTGAGGAAACACATGCACACACAAGTTAATTCCACAAACACCTCCAGGTGGATTTAAACCCACGATTTTCTGTATGTAGCCATTGAGACAATTTGACCATTGTAATTGATAGAGCTGATAAAACATTTATTTGGTATATAGTTGTAATCTCAATATGAAAGGTTGTAGAAATTAATCATGCCCAAAAACTCCTGCAGGGCCTTAACCGAGGCTGGACGAGGAAAATCTGTCACCGCTTGCACCTTAGAAGGCAACGGAATGGCACCCTGAGTTTAAATACGATGACCCAAAAAGTCAATCACAGGCAGACCAAACTGGCACTTAGCAGGGTTGGCAATAAGGCCATGTTCCTCAAGGCCAGACCTGGGCATTTTAAGGCCCGCGGGACCCGATTCTGACTGGCCCGCGAAAGATTGCTTAGAATTAAGAAAACAAAAGCTTCTTTCGAATTTTAATGCGTGGACTAAAACCATCGGCTGTATAAACTAAAACGGAAATGCTTTTACTTTGAAGCCTGTTTATTTATGAACAGTGTACGTAACCTACGTACGTCGTATACGTACCCCGTAAAACAAGTCAATCAGTGCATGTGATTAGCGGTCATTGTCGCCCCTCAATGATGTACGGGCACGTCAAGAAAAGAAAGGTGGATGCTGAAGGCCGAAATTTCAAGAAGATTTGGAGCACTAAATATTTGTTTACTGAAGTCGGTGGTAAACCCGTCTGTTTAGTTTGTGGTGAGCACGTCGCCGTGTTTAAGGAGTATAATGTGAGTCGGCATTACGAGACAAAACACGCGGAGAAATACAGACACTTGGTGGAGGCTGAGAGAGCGCGAATATCAGAAGACTTGCTAGCAAAGCTAGCAAAACAACAAGGCTGTTTTAGCAAGCTATACACAGCCCGGGATGCAGCGACCAAGACCAGCTTCGTCATATCCCACAAAATCGCTAAAAACAGCAAGCCGTTCTCGGATGGCGAGTTTGTGAAAGAGTGCTTGGTGGACTCTGCCGCGCTAATATGCCCTGAGAATAAAGAAGCATTTGAAAAAGTCCCGCTGTCCAGGCGAACCGTCACCAGAAGGGTGGAAGGAATCGCGGAGAATCTCGAATGTCAGCTCAAAAGTGGAGTTGAAAGTTTTGACTTTTTCTCTTTGGCTTTGGATGAGAGCTGTGATGTCCGTGACACTGCCCAGTTACTGGTGTTTCTCTGGGGAATAAGGCAGAACTTCAAGATTACGGAGGAGCTGGCAGCATTGAGGTCAATAAAAGGAACGACAACGGGAAGCGATCTGTTCAAGGAGGTCGATGCATGCATGGTCAAGCTTGGACTGAAATGGGACAAACTGGTAGGCGTCACTACTGATGGTTGTCCGAATATGACAGGAAAACATGTCGGACTTTTGAAACAGATCCAAGATAAAGTGACTGAACTCGGCACAGAGCATCATTTAGTGTTGATACATTGTATTATACATCAGCATGTACTGTGCAGGTCTGTGCTAAAACTTAACCATGTTATTGATGTTGTAATAAAAACGGTTAACTTCATCAGGGCACGAGCATTAAATCACAGGCAGTTTGTTGCACTTTTAGAGGAGCATGAGAATGAACATGGTGACATCATGTACCACACAGCTGTCAGATGGCTCAGTCTGGGCAAAGTGCTCAAAAGATTTTGGGACCTGAAAACAGAGATTCAAGAGTTTTGTGAGATGAAAGGCAAAAACATCACGAGCTTTCAGATATGAACTGGATGGCAGATTTTGCATTTGCTGTTGATGTGACGGCACTTATGAATGAACTGAGCACTAAACTGCAAGGCAAGGGCCTTTTCGTTCATGACATGCATAACCTTGTGAAGGCTTTTATGAGAAAGTTGCTGTTTCTTTCAAGTCAACTACAGAACAACACTCTCACTCACATGCAAACCCTTAAAGAAGTCAGACCATCAGCTAATCATCTCTGCAGGTACTCATCCATGTTAGGAGATTTGCATGGTGAGTTTTTAAGGCGATTTGATGATTGTAAAAACATTGAGGATGAAATGCACCTGGTTTCCTCTCCCTTTGCCTGCAGAGTAGATGATGCACCCAGTGATGTTCAGCTGGAGCTCATTGACCTGCAGTCTGACACAGTACTGGCAGAGCACGTTAAGTCAGCATCACTGCTGGAGTTCTACTCATCTCTTAAGGAGGAGAACTTTCCAAACATGAGGAGACATGCTCAGAAGATGTTGGTTCTGTTTGGATCTACCTACATATGTGAACAAACATTCTCAGTAATGAAGTTTACCAAATCCAGGTTCAGATCCTCTCTTACTGATGATCATCTGTCAGCTGTGCTTCGCATCTCCACCTCAGACATTCAACCTGACTTTGATGCACTCGTTAAAGGGCAGCAAAGGCTAGATTTCTCTCACTGAACAAGAAAATACACAAAAGTGTGTTCACTATTACTTTTTGTCTGCACAGCTTGGCAGTTTGACAATCATTATGTGACATATCTTGTTAATGATATTTGACATACAAAGACATTGTGATGTCTTAATAGAAAAAAGTGTTTTTGGTTAATGTAATTAAAAAAAGAGTTACAAATGTTTCATGTTTACAATTGTTTTGAATAACTGTACTGAATAAAAACATTTTTTGTTAAAAAAACCCTCACTTTCTCTTTACCTAATAATAACACAGACATGTGTAAACAATGCCATTTGCTGCTTTCAATGTAGAAATAAAATTCATATGCAGAATAGAGTTTAAACTTTTGACCCGGCCCTCCACAATATTTTCTGCTTCTCATTTGGCCCCTTCGGAAAAATAATTGCCCACCCCTGCTCAAGGCGCTGAAAAACTTGCTTTAGGTGTGAAAAATGCTCCTCAACTGAAGAACTAGCCACCAAGATGTCGTCCAGGTAAACAGAAACGAAAGCGAGGTCGCGCAGCACCGAGTCCATCAACCTCTGAAAAGCCGTGCCTCTACTCTTGCCTGGCCATAATAAAACGTAAAAAAATGACAAGAAAGAATAGAAAGTGTCATCTGCTCAGTGTATTGACACATCTTATACACAAATTGCACTTAACAAGTTTTGAACAATCAAAACTCAGTAACCAATCAGGTGTCTAACATTGTTTGTTTTTTTTAGAGAATCAAAACCACAATATAAATAAAGCTTTCAATTTCTATTCAAGAAAATGTGCCCATCTTTTCTAAAACTCTCTCTCCCCCTCTCTCTCTCTCTCTCTCTCTCTCTCTCTCTCTCTCTCTCTCTCTCTCTCTCTCTCTCTCTCTCTCTCTCTCTCTCGCCCCGCTTCCTCATTAGTTTTAATGTTGTTTTTTTTCCGGAATAAATGTGAATGTTTGATGAGAGGCTGTATCTGGCAGCATGAGTCACTCATTGAGTAAAAAGAAAAAAGTGAGGGCACGTGTCGCCCCAATTAATCCCTAAAACACAAGAGCCTCTAAACGTATTGAGAACAGGTAGGAAGCATGTTACAAGCTAATAAAACTAGTAAACAGAGTCCATGTGTGTATCAGTGAAAGTGAGAGGGTTTTATGTTTCTATGTTTCTTCAGGTGAGATGTCCAGTTCCTGGACGTTCACAGCACTTTCACGGCTGGGAGACATAGTTTGCATTGTACAGAGAGGTTAAGAGATTTCTCCGACTTTAAAACATAGTGATGAAAGCAACTCTCTGCATAATCCATGGCAAAGCATGGATTGTCAGCCTGAAAGCGTCGGGAAGTGTCGCAATGCCAATGCATGGCGCATGTGACAGCTGCATTTCTAGTTTATTCCATCTGATTTCTACTGTAATCCTGCTCAGTAATCCCAGTTTTTATCGAATATACCTGTAATGAGATTACACATTTTTTTTTGTACTGTAACAGATTACAGTTATATGTTATATAACATATATGTTATATGTTTTTTGTATCCTAGTTATGAAACACTGTTACATGTATTCCATTACTACCCAACCCTGGTTGCACCTAAACATGTGATACACACTCAGACCTTACTGAGACTTAATAAACTAAAGTTTTCTAGCTGTGCAATGACTTGAAGTAAAGCTCTGGTAAACAAGCTGCATGTAATGATGTTCATGTAGGTACAAACAGCCAGAAGAGTCTTTAGAGCCAGAAGTGGACAGACGAAATCACCTTGTACTGCAGGTGACAGGAGGAGCAGCAAGGTGGGCGAGATACAGGTTCTGGGAGATTCCCACAACACACTGTAGACAAAAGAAAAGTGTTAAATGCACAGGTTCCACAAGTTGAGAGACTCTTAAGATCAACACCAGGAGACACCAGATCACTTTGATTGATTGTGAGGACAACACACACGGAGTGAGGTGGTATTGAAAGGCTAATTGCAGGAGGAAAGGTTTGTTTTGTAGAATGGGTCTCTTGTATTAAATTCAATGTAATTTGGATCAAATATCTTTGTTATTTTAAAAGCATGTTTTGTTGTGAGATGTAATTTAATTTAATCACAATAACCAACCAAAGTATTTTCTATGTTTACTACGTTTTAAACTAAATGATCAACCATCTCAACAGTCATTGGTGGACATTTAATGTATGTTTCATCACCTGAAGAGTCCAACTTTGCTTTACATCTTTAACTTATATACAAGTGAAATCACAGCTCTAAGTTCTTGTTACTGAATAGTCCCTAAACGGCTCACCTACATGGCTGTGAGGCCCTGTCCGGAGGGATGGATGAGCCCGATGAAACGTGGGATCAGCCGTTGGTGGAGATTTCCACTCAACCCTTTGAAGCGCTGCTCCCACGTTCCTCCACTTGGACCATGGTTTAATCGAGGAAAATCATGTCACACTGAAAAAACAATTCTGTCATTTCATTTTTGAGTGTACTTTTTTAAGATAGAGCTTCTCAGGCTGGTTTAATCAAGTAAAATAATGTTACTGTCTTAAAGGTGTACAGGAGGATTTTCTTTTTCCGGGTGGATCATCAAGAGTGTTGGTCCTCCCAACTGTCAATCATTCTGGTGATATATTACGCAAGGCCGTCGTACGTGCTCGTCCCCAGGTAGCGTGGATCTATTAGTTTTCACTTTCTGCGCATGCGCGCTTTCAGGTGTATATGGTGAACTACGCCTTCAGCGAGCTTGCAGTTCTCACCGGGTACTTTGAAAATGGCAGAGGGTCACAAAAGAGAAAAAGTGTCTTCGAAGTGTATGAGAAGAAGAGAAAGGCTTCGGAAGAGAGAAACAAGACCAGAGTGTTTTTGGGAGATTCTTTCACACGATGGCGTGCGCTGAAAGCCCAGGTTGGGCTTCCCACTGATGCTTCAGTCGCGAAGTTTCTACTCGACAGGTAAAGTTTGGCATTCTATTTGGAGAAATCCATTTCAAATCACTTCCAGTAAAAGTTATCTACGTCTATATTGTAACTTTCCAGGGTTGATTAGTGGAAAAAGTTCAAATCTTCTTGTAAAGTGAGCTTGTGTAAGCGATGCTGACTTGTGACTTGTAAACAGTGCGTGCACGAGGAGAACTGGGCTCGTTCATGTCTCTCGCACACGTTTTAGTAGGCGTTCCGTCTCGGGAGCAGGTAGAGCTTTGCGCATGTGCATTTTTCAAAATCTTTCCTAAAATTCGGAAAATCCTACTGTACACCTTTAAGATAGAGCTGCTCAGGCTGGTTTAATTGAGAAAAAAATCATGTTATTTTCTTAAGATAGAGCTGCTGAGGCTGGTTTAATCTAGACAAATCGTGTTACTGTCTTTATATAGAGCTGATCTTGCTGGTTTAATCTAGAAAATCACGTGCTGCTCAGGCTGGTTTAATCTCAAAAAATCGTGTGCTGCTCAGGCTGGTTTAATCTCAAAAAATCGTGTTACTGCCTTTAGATAGAGCTGATCAGGCTGGTTTGATCTAGAAAATGACATTACTGTCTTTAGATAGAGCTGATCAGGCTGGTTTGATTTAGAAAATCACGTTACTGTCTCTAGATGGTGCTGCTCAGGCTGGTTTGATTTATAAAATCACCTTACTGTCTCTAGATGGAGCTGCTCAGGCTGGTTTAATAAAAAAAAAATAAAATAAATCAATCCCGTTACTGTCTTTAGATATAGCATCTCAGACTGGTTTAATCTAGAGAAATCGTGTTACTGACTTTAGGTAGAGATGCTTAGTGTTGGAATTCGTTCCTGTGTTCCCCTGAATTCCTGCTTGTTCGTTTGATCCGGGAGAGGCAGGAACAGAGTTAATTTCTTCAATAGTGAATTTAATAATCACACAAACAAGAGATTACAAAAATACATATATCAGATTACATAATACGAGCTCAGACCGTTCTTCCTTGCAGACCCAAGTATGCAGGCCAGGTTTACAATGAAGAAGGGCACAACTGCAACACGTGGTTCATATTTATACATTTGCATACACCACCTCAACCTCACATTGGTCGGTTCCTCGTGATGTATGCGTTGCTATGGTGAATTTGCTATTCCTTTGTTCCCAAAACTGCTTCAAACTGGTTCTTCTCAGAGCTTGACGTTCTGTGGGACAAAGTGACCTCTGACCTCTTATCTGTTGATCCAATCGTACCTTGACCATGTTTTTGCAAGTAGAGCACTGAGGAGACATCGCCAACCAACTTGGAATGTCCCTGAACATGGATTTATAGCTGTGTTTTCCCAACTTGGGCAGTGGGAGAAACCCCACTACTGTAGAAACACAACTGAATACAACATGTCCAGTTGTCACACAGAAAACGAATGTTTAACCACTATATTCCTTCAATTCCCCTTTTGACCTCTGACCCCAGAGGTCAATAACTAGTGTCAATACAGTATGAGGCACTCTTTGTGCCTCACAAATAGAGGTCATATGTAAGCAAAATCAACAATCATATACTCAAATAGCAACATACAAAACTTTTAAATGGTGGTGACTCCCCCTTGAACTGCAACCTTGTCGTGGTGGGGGAGTTTGAGCACCCGAATGACCCCCTATGTTGCCGGGGGACTTGCCCCTCCTGTGGGCCCACCACCTACAGATGCTGCCGTAGGGGTCGGGTGCATTGTGGATTGGGGGGCAGTCGACGGCAGAGGCCTCGACGACCCGATCCCCGGCCACAGAATCTGGCTATTGGGACATGGAATGTGACCTCGCTGGGGGGGAAGGAGCCCGAGCTTGTGAGGGAGGCTGAGAGATACCGTCTAGATATAGTCAGGCTCGCCTCCACTTACAACTTGGACTCCGGAACCCAGCTCCTCGACGGGGGCTGGATACTCCACTGCTCTGGAGTTGCCCGCAGTGTAAGGCGGCGGGCTGGAGTGGGCTTGCTGATTGCCCCGCAGCTCAGCCGCCATGTGTTGGAGTTCACCCCAGTGAACGAGAGGGTTGCGTTCCTACGCCTTCGAGTAGGGGACAGGTCTCTGACTGTTGTCTCGGCCAATGCACCGAACAGCAGCTCAGAGTACCCAACCTTCTTGGAGTCCCTGGGAGGGGTGCTGGATAGTGCCCCAACTGGGGACTCCATTGTTCTCCTGGGGGACTTCAACACCCACGTGGCCAATGACAGTGAGACCTGGAAGGGGGTGATTGGGAGGAACGGCCTCCCCGATCTGAACCCGAGAGGTGTTCTGTTATTGGACTTCTGTGCCAGTCACAGCTTGTCCATAACGAACACCATGTTCGAGCACAGGGGTGTCCATAAGTGCACGTGGCACCAGGACACCCTAGGCCGGAGGTCAATGATAGACTTTGTGGTCGTGTCATCTGATCTCTGGCCGTGTGTCTTTGACACTAGGATAAAGAGAAGGGCACAGCTGTCAACTGATCACCACCTGGTGGTGAGTTGGATGCGCTGGACCGGGAGGAGGATAGACTCGACCCAAACCCAAACGTGTTATGAGGGTCTGCTGGGAACATCTGGCTGAGCCCTCCGTCCGCGCAGTTTTCAACTCCCACCTCTGGGAGAGCTTCTCACAGATCCCGAGGGAGGCTGGAGACATTGAGTCCGAGTGGACCATGTTCTCCACTTCCATTGTCAAAGCTGCTGCTCGGAGCTGTGGCCGCAGGGTCTCTGGCGCCTGTCGTGGCGGCAATCCCCGAACCCGGTGGTGGAAACCGGAAGTAAGGGAGGAGGACTTTCGATCGGTCCCGAGGAAATTCTGACAAACCGTCCGGCGCCTTAGGCGGGGGAAGCAGTTCTCCACCAACACTGTTTACAGTGGATGTGGGGAGCTGTTGACCTCAACTGGGGATATCGTTCAAATGGTATATGGTAAATGGTCTAGATTTATATAGCGCCTTCTAACCACACTGAGGTAGTCCCAAAGCGCTTTACATATCAGCTCATTCACCCATTCACGCTCACATTCACACACCAATGGGACAGAGCTGCCATGCAAGGCACTAGTCGACCACTGGGAGCAATTTAGGGTTCAGTGTCTTGCCCAAGGACACTTCGACACATAGACCGGTGTAGACTGGGATCGAAACTCCGACCTCTCACTCCGAAGACGACCACTCTACCGCCCTAGCCACGGTCGTTCAAGATCCCGGATACAAGCGGCTGAAATGAGCTTCCTTCGTAGGGTGGCTGGGCACACCCTTAGAGATAGGGTGAGGAGCTCAGCCACCAGGGAGGAGCTCGGAGTAGAGCCGCTGCTCCTCCACATCGAGAGGAGCCAGCTGAAGTGGCTCGGGCACCTATTTTGGATGCCCCCCGGACGCCTCCCAAGGGAGGTGTTCCGGGCATGTCCCTCCGGTAGGAGGGCTCAGGGCAGACCCAGGACACACTGGAGGGATTATGTCTCTCGGCTGGCCTGGGAACGCCTTGGGGTGCCACCGGAAGAGCTGGAGGAAGTGTCTGGGGTGAGGGAAGTCTGGGCAACTATGCTCAGACTGCTGCCTCCGCGACCCGGCCCCGGATAAGCGGCAGAAAATGGATGGATGGATGGATGGATGGACTTGGCACGTCACATGAACAGAGAGGAGCGCTATTTCACCTCCTCCCTTGCTGTCGTCTACTTCTCTGTGTTCTTCTTACTTCGGTGTACAGGGATTATTCTGCCCTTTGACGTGTGGAGCTGTCTCCTGGATTAGCCGATCCAGGGGCAACTTGTTTCAGATGGATGGAGGTTTCCTGAAGAGTGCGATGTGGTTTTCCCGCCAGAGTACACTGCGACAGATGGCACCGCATTGTTCCTCTTGTATCCAGGGTTCGACTAACGGCCGGACCCTCCTCTCCAGTACCCTGGAATAGACTTTCCTGGGGAGCCTTTGTCACTCAGCCGAACAGCGTGAGACGTCCTCTCGACGACCTTAAATCGACCCGTTGACCTGGGCTCGGACCACTTCCTCTTTATCACCCTGAGAAGTACCCAGGGGCTGGTGTTGAGGATCTCAGCCGAGTTCCCCCTGGCTGCCGGTCCCGGCAACCTGTGCAGAGAAACGAGATTCCAGACATCTCAAAACTGCGTTGTCACATCTCTCACCTGAACATAGATTTTGCTCTTGTATAGATTTGGCTAATGCTTTTTTCTGTCTGCCACTGGCGGATCAGGTGAAACCACTGCAAACAGGTCCGACTTATTGCCGCCAATGCAAACCAAACTCCTGTTCCGGGAATACAAAGACCGAACAGCCCTTAACAAAGGGCCCCGGACTCCATGCTCCCGGAGCACCCCCCCACAGAATGTCTCAGGGGACGCGGTCGAACGCCTTCTCCAGATCCAGAAAACACATGTGGACTGGTTGGGCAAACTCCCATGAACCCTCAAGCAGCTGGTGGAGGGTATAGAGCTGGTCCAGTGTTCCACGACCAGAATGAAAACCGCATTATTCCTCTTGGATCCAAGGTTTGACTAACGGCCGAAAGTCCTCTTCCATGGCCTCTCCGAACTCCTCCCAGACCCGAGTTATTGCCTCCACCACAGCCATGAACTATGGGTCATGACCGAAAGAACGAGATCCCGGATACAAGCGGTTGAAGTGAGCTTCCTGCGTAGGGTGGCTGAGCGCACCCTTAGAGATTATTACTATTTTCATTTCATCAGTAGTGGCCGAAATGATGCTCCACACGGGATATAGAGTAATTTTGGAATAAAGTTTTTATTTCATTAGAACAAACTAGTACTTTCTCAATTCAAGTTTAAATGATGTGTTAATCATGTTCAAGCAGTTTCAACCAGTTTTATTTAGTGGAGTAACTGCTATTTTCATTTCATCAGGAGTGGCCGAAATGATGCTCCACACGGGATATAGAGTACTTTTGGAATAAAGTTTTTATTTCATTAGAACAAACTAGTACTTTCTCAATTCAAGTTTAAATGATGTGTTTATCAGGTTCAAGCAGTTTCAACCAGTTTTATTTAGTGAAGTAACTGCTATTTTCATTTCATCAGGAGTGGCCGAAATGATGCTCCTCACGGGATATAAAGTGATTTTGGAATAAAGTTTTTATTTTATTAGAACAAACTAGTACTTTCTCAATTCAAGTTTAAACATGATGGACTTAGCAGTTGCAAGCACTTTCAAATAATTATATTTAGTGGAGTAACTGCTATTTTCATTTCATCAGGAGTGGCCGAAATGATGCTCCTCACGGGATATAGAGTGATTTTGGAATAAAGTTTTTATTTCATTAGAACAAACTAGTACTTTCTCAATTCAACTTTTAAATGATGTGTTTATCAGGTTCAAGCAGTTTCAACCAGTTTTATTTAGTGGAGTAACTGCTATTTTCATTTCATCAGTAGTGGCCGAAATGATGCTCCTCACGGGATACAGAGTGATTTTGGAATAAAGTTATTATTTCATTAGAACAAACTAGTACTTTCTCAATTCAAGTTTAAATGATGTGTTTATCATGTTCAAGCAGTTTCAACCAGTTTTATTTAGTGGAGTAACTGCTATTTTCATTTCATCAGGAGTGGCCGAAATGATGCTCCACACGGGATATAGAGTACTTTTGGAATAAAGTTTTTATTTCATTAGAACAAACTAGTACTTTCTCAATTCAAGGTTAAACATGATGGACTTAGCAGTTGCAAGCACTTTCAAACAATTATATTTAGTGGAGTAGCTGCTATTTTCATTTCATTAGGAGTGGCCGAAATGATGCTCCACACGAGATATAGAGTACTTTTGGAAGAAAGTTTTTATTTCATTAGAACAAACTAGTACTTTCTCAATTCAAGTTTAAATGATGTGTTTATCAGGTTCAAGCAGTTTCAACCAGTTTTATTTAGTGAAGTAACTGCTATTTTCATTTCATCAGGAGTGGCCGAAATGATGCTCCACACGGGATATAGAGTGATTTTGGAATAAAGTTTTTATTTTATTAGAACAAACTAGTACTTTCTCAATTCAAGTTTAAATGATGTGTTTATCAGGTTCAAGCAGTTTCAACCAGTTTTATTTAGTGAAGTAACTGCTATTTTCATTTCATCAGGAGTGGCCGAAATGATGCTCCACACGGGATATAGAGTGATTTTGGAATAAAGTTTTTATTTCATTAGAACAAACTAGTACTTTCTCAATTCAAGGTTAAACATGATGGACTTAGCAGTTGCAAGCACTTTCAAACAATTATATTTAGTGGAGTAGCTGCTATTTTCATTTCATTAGGAGTGGCCGAAATGATGCTCCACACGGGATATAGAGTGATTTTGGAAGAAAGTTTTTATTTCATTAGAACAAACTAGTACTTTCTCAATTCAAGTTTAAATGATGTGTTTATTAGGTTCAAGCAGTTTCAACCAGTTTTATTTAGTGGAGTAACTGCTACTTTCAGTTCATCAGTAGTGGCCGAAATGATGCTCCACACGAGATATAGAGTGATTTTGGAAGAAAGTTTTTATTTCATTAGAACAAACTAGTACTTTCTCAATTCAAGTTTAAATGATGTGTTTATCAGGTTCAAGCAGTTTCAACCAGTTTTATTTAGTGGAGTAGCTGCTATTTTCATTTCACCAGGAGTGGCCGAAATGATGCTCCACACGAGATATAGAGTGATTTTGGAAGAAAGTTTTTATTTCATTAGAACAAACTAGTACTTTCTCAATTCAAGTTTAAATGATGTGTTTATCAGGTTCAAGCAGTTTCAACCAGTTTTATTTAGTGAAGTAACTGCTATTTTCATTTCATCAGGAGTGGCCGAAATGATGCTCCACACGGGATATAGAGTACTTTTGGAATAAAGTTTTTATTTCATTAGAACAAACTAGTACTTTCTCAATTCAAGGTTAAACATGATGGACTTAGCAGTTGCAAGCACTTTCAAACAATTATATTTAGTGGAGTAACTGCTATTTTCATTTCATCAGGAGTGGCCAAAACGATGCTCCTATCGGGATATAGAGTGATTTTGGAATAAAGTTTTTATTTCATTAGAACAAACTAGTACTTTCTCAATTCAAGTTTAAACATGATGGACTTAGCAGTTGCAAGCACTTTCAACCAATTATATTTAGTGGAGTAAATGCTATTTTCATTTCATTAGGAGTGGCCGAAATGATGCTCCACACGGGATATAGAGTAATTTTGGAAGAAAGTTTTTATTTCATTAGAACAAACTAGTACTTTCTCAATTCAAGGTTCAACATGATGGACTTAGCAGTTGCAAGCACTTTCAAACAATTATATTTAGTGGAGTAGCTGCTATTTTCATTTCATTAGGAGTGGCCGAAATGATGCTCCACACGGGATATAGAGTACTTTTGGAAGAAAGTTTTTATTTCAATACAACAAACTAGTACTTTCTCAATTCAAGTTTAAATGATGTGTTTATCAGGTTCAAGCAGTTTCAACCAGTTTTATTTAGTGGAGTAACTGCTATTTTCATTTCATCAGTAGTGGCCGAAATGATGCTCCTCACGGGATATAGAGTACTTTTGGAATAAAGTTTTTATTTCATTAGAACAAACTAGTACTTTCTCAATTCAAGGTTAAACATGATGGACTTAGCAGTTGCAAGCACTTTCAAACAATTATATTTAGTGGAGTAGCTGCTATTTTCATTTCATTAGGAGTGGCCGAAATGATGCTCCACACGGGATATAGAGTAATTTTGGAAGAAAGTTTTTATTTCAATACAACAAACTAGTACTTTCTCAATTCAAGTTTAAATGATGTGTTTATCAGGTTCAAGCAGTTTCAACCAGTTTTATTTAGTGGAGTAGCTGCTATTTTCATTTCACCAGGAGTGGCCGAAATGATGCTCCACACGAGATATAGAGTGATTTTGGAATAAAGTTTTTATTTCATTAGAACAAACTAGTACTTTCTCAATTCAAGTTTAAACATGATGGACTTAGCAGTTGCAAGCACTTTCAAACAATTATATTTAGTGGAGTAACTGCTATTTTCATTTCATCAGTAGTGGCCGAAATGATGCTCCTCACGGGATATAGAGTGATTTTGGAATAAAGTTTTTATTTCATTAGAACAAACTAGTACTTTCTCAATTCAAGTTTAAATGATGTGTTTATCATGTTCAAGCAGTTTCAACCAGTCTTATTTAGTGGAGTAACTGCTATTTTCATTTCATTAGGAGTGGCCGAAATGATGCTCCACACGGGATATAGAGTAATTTTGGAAGAAAGTTTTTATTTCAATACAACAAACTAGTACTTTCTCAATTCAAGTTTAAATGATGTGTTTATCAGGTTCAAGCAGTTTCAACCAGTTTTATTTAGTGGAGTAACTGCTATTTTCATTTCATCAGGAGTGGCCGAAATGATGCTTCCACACGAGATATAGAGTGATTTTGGAAGAAAGTTTTTATTTCATTAGAACAAACTAGTACTTTCTCAATTCAAGTTTAAATGATGTGTTTATCAGGTTCAAGCAGTTTCAACCAGTTTTATTTAGTGAAGTAACTGCTATTTTCATTTCATCAGGAGTGGCCGAAATGATGCTCCTCACGGGATATAGAGTGATTTTGGAATAAAGTTTTTATTTTATGAGAACAAACTAGTACTTTCTCAATTCAAGTTTAAACATGATGGACTTAGCAGTTGCAAGCAGTTTCAACCAGTTTTATTTAGTGGAGTAACTGCTACTTTCAGTTCATCAGTAGTGGCCGAAATGATGCTCCACACGAGATATAGAGTGATTTTGGAAGAAAGTTTTTATTTCATTAGAACAAACTAGTACTTTCTCAATTCAAGTTTAAATGATGTGTTTATCAGGTTCAAGCAGTTTCAACCAGTCTTATTTAGTGGAGTAACTGCTATTTTCATTTCATCAGTAGTGGCCGAAATGATGCTCCACACGAGATATAGAGTGATTTTGGAAGAAAGTTTTTATTTCATTAGAACAAACTAGTACTTTCTCAATTAAAGTTTAAATGATGTGTTTATCAGGTTCAAGCAGTTTCAACCAGTTTTATTTAGTGGAGTAACTGCTATTTTCATTTCATCAGTAGTGGCCGAAATGATGCTCCACACGAGATATAGAGTGATTTTGGAAGAAAGTTTTTATTTCATTAGAACAAACTAGTACTTTCTCAATTAAAGTTTAAATGATGTGTTTATCAGGTTCAAGCAGTTTCAACCAGTTTTATTTAGTGGAGTAACTGCTACTTTCATTTCATCAGGAGTGGCCGAAATGATGCTCCACACGGGATATAGAGTGATTTTGGAATAAAGTTTTTATTTTATGAGAACAAACTAGTACTTTCTCAATTCAAGTTTAAACATGATGGACTTAGCAGTTTCAAGCACTTTCAAACAATTATATTTAGTGGAGTAGCTGCTATTTTCATTTCATTAGGAGTGGCCGAAATGATGCTCCACACGGGATATAGAGTAATTTTGGAAGAAAGTTTTTATTTCATTAGAACAAACTAGTACTTTCTCAATTCAAGTTTAAACATGATGGACTTAGCAGTTGCAAGCACTTTCAAACAATTATATTTAGTGGAGTAGCTGCTATTTTCATTTCATTAGGAGTGGCCGAAATGATGCTCCACACGGGATATAGAGTAATTTTGGAATAAAGTTTTTATTTCCTTAGAGCAAACTGGTACTTTTCAATTCAAGTTTAAACATGAAGTGTTTATTAGGTTATAGCAGTTTCAACCTCTTTTATTATGCTAGGTTTGACTGTTATGGTCTTTTCATCAGTTGTTGCCGAAAAGATGCTTCAGACGAGATACTGAGTATGTTTTTAGAATAAAGTTTTAATTTCATTAGGACAAACTCGTACTTTCACTATTCAAGTATCTACCCAGATAAATGTACACTAACACAACTATTGCTCAACCAAGGTGCTAAAAACACTGTGTTATAGTTGCGAGGTTACAATTTGTATAGACTACAGAAGTGAAAGCCACAGGTTTAACCATCACCTGTGCATTAACAACATTTTCGCACTTTTCGAAACACAGCTTTTGCGTGACTCCTACCATGAGTCGTCAGAGACACTGCGTGCTCAGAGCAAAGATACCTCGGGAGCCACATGACCCAGTTGAAGACTGTTGTCGCCGGTCTTCTATGGCTGTCAACACAGGAGAGAAGAAACCTCAACAGCGAGTTGCTATGACACACATCCATCAGTGCTCTCAGCCGCACCACCACGTGGTCTCGCAGCTCTTTCACTCCTTTTCAGGAGAAGGAACATTGTAATTTTCCAGCACCTCACAGTGCTATCAGCTCCCTCACTCTCTCCACCGGAGAGAACCAGGATGTTCTAGCTCAGATGACTCTGACCATTCCGATCTCCCAAGGGTACCTGGTCTTTGGACCAGCCAGCTTGAGTCCCTTGCAGAGGACATAGAGCAGTTCGAACCAAACAACCCGGAAATTCGTGTAGCGGACTACCTGGGGGAGATTGAACGCTGCCTCTTCAACCTGCCTCATCCTTCGTCCCGAGAGAAGCTTACGCTTCTCTGGAAGATGACATCCAGGAGTGTCCATGTTTACATAGAGTCCCTCCCATCTGCCATCAGAGACCATTACTCAGCCCTCTGTCATGCACTTAGGGAAGCAGGATCATCTGCACAATGATCCTGCCTCTGCAAACTTTATTGCATTTACAATCACTCAAAAGGGGGCGGAGACTCCCAGATAGTATTTATAGGTGCCTACGGGCTGCCTACTTCCAAGGCCACAATGCACCAGGATTGGACAAAGACCAGACTTTTAAGTCCCTCTTCGTTAACAACCTCCACAACAGTGTGAGGATCGATGTCGCCCTTTTCTGCAGGACCAAAAACCCCACCATGAAAGACCTCCGCAAACATGCGCAGATGGTGTGGTGTGCATCACCATCATAGTTTTCACCTGAACGGTGGTTCAGGTGAAAACTATGATGGTGATGCAGGTGTCCTGAGGTCTCAGGTGAGGAGAGGTAAGTCTAAAAAAAAAAAAAAAACCGAGGCTGAGGTCAGACTCAAAACAACTGGGATGCAGATGTCCCACAGTGGATTAAAACCTGCATCAGAGAGGTGAAGCAGCACCTGAACCCGCCTGGTAAGAAGGGACCTGGCTCCCCCTGACCGCATGACTTAGCCCCTCCCCTCCGCACACAAAGTTCATTTTGGCAGGAGGAGGAGATCCAGGAGGTGAAAGAGGCCCATTTGACATTCTTGGGTAATCTTGGCTATGCCAACCACAGATACACTTCAGTGGTGGTAGGGGTTGTTGACACTCTCTCACTGCTTGGTACTGGGTCAGAAATCCCCCTCATGTGTTCAGACACCTTCGCACGGGTTGCTAGAACCACGCTTGCGCATGCCACTTAAGGAAAGCCACTTCAGGTGGAAGAGTGTAGCATAAACATCCGAGGCTTCACTCAGGACTTGCACCACATCACTCAATGTGTCTGGGTCAACAGCTTTCCAGGACATGTCAGCGACGCATCCCATCCACGTCACTGATCTGGACACAGAAGAACTGCTTATTGGTCAGGACATCCTAAACCGACTCGCTGCCACCAAACGGCACCTTTGGTCCCAAGTCGTCAGCCCGACTCCCATTGGCTAAGAACTAGGCCACCCAGCTTCCAACAGCCATCGTTCAGCCAACCCACGGGTCCAAAATCTGACACCTATCTAACACCTGGTCAGATTAAAGTGACCGCATTTCCACCTTTAGAGATGTTAACTGACAGTTCATTCCACAATCTTGAACTAATTCTCATCTCATTGACAATCTGCCTTCGTCCCTCACCAGCGACGACACGCATGACACAACTCTCCTCATTTCCACAACCAAAACCATCACCAGCACTCACCATGTTAACCTTGAACAGGTTCTTCATGGTACAAAACCGAGCACCGAAGGTGACATGGTTGTGCACGCTCCAATGACTCAACCAGAGAATACAGACATTTCAGGTAAACAGACCATGTCTGTACCAGAAGAACCTTATTCAGGCTTCGAGTCAAAGACCGAGCAACGCTCTGCTGAGGCTCGCGCTTTACCACAACAGAAACAAGGAGATGCATTTGTATGAGGAGGTCTCCCGCGATTATCACACGATCTTCGCAAGGGACTCGCACAAAAGGGGGGGGGGAGTCACAGACTCACTCCCCCCCCCACCCAGTGCGCGTCCCCACTGACCTCGAGGCACTGCCATCTTCTGAAACCCAGTACATACCCTTTCTAGCTGACGGGGTCAAGCGGTCCTGGGCCTGAATTCACTGGTTTGAAACAGCCTGCGCTCGAATCTCACACCTTCCCTGTTATTCAAAATTGTTATATCTAAAGAGAAACATTAATCAATTTAAATAACACTTTTTTTGGCATTAACTATTTCCAGTTTAGCTGGTGGTGGCCCAATGTCATTATTATTTGATAAATAACCAATTTATTCTAATGAATAATTTTTCATAAATAAATTAATTTTGATAAAATGTTGCTCCGTGCTCTTGTTTATCTTCCAACATGTGAGATGTTGTTGATGAATACACAGCACAGTTCCTCAGTAACCAATGTGTTTTACACAGCCACAAAAGAAACAGAACACGTCATCAGTCTGCCACGGGACATACACAGAGAGTCAGTTTAGTATTACCATTAGCATGAATTTAATTGGACTGTGGAAGAAAACCAGAGAACCCTGAGGAAACACATGCACACACAAGTTAATTCCACAAACACCTCCAGGTGGATTTAAACCCACGATTTTCTGTATGTAGCCATTGAGACAATTTGACCATCGTAATTGATAGAGCTGATAAAACATTTATTTGGTATATAGTTGTAATCTCAATATGAAAGGTTGTAGAAATTAATCATGCCCAAAAACTCCTGCAGGGCCTTAACCGAGGCTGGACGAGGAAAATCTGTCACCGCTTGCACCTTAGAAGGCAACGGAATGGCACCCTGAGTTGAAATACGATGACCCAAAAAGTCAATCACAGGCAGACCAAACTGGCACTTAGCAGGGTTGGCAATAAGGCCATGTTCCTCAAGGCCAGACCTGGGCATTTTAAGGCCCGCGGGACCCGATTCTGACCGGCCCGCGAAAGATTGCTTAGAATTAAGAAAACAAAAGCTTCTTTCGAATTTTAATGCGTGGACTAAAACCATCGGCTGTATAAACTAAAACGGAAATGCTTTTACTTTGAAGCCTGTTTATTTATGAACAGTGTACGTAACCTACGTACGTCGTATACGTACCCCGTAAAACAAGTCAATCAGTGCATGTGATTAGCGGTCATTGTCGCCCCTCAATGATGTACGGGCACGTCAAGAAAAGAAAGGTGGATGCTGAAGGCCGAAATTTCAAGAAGATTTGGAGCACTAAATATTTGTTTACTGAAGTCGGTGGTAAACCCGTCTGTTTAGTTTGTGGTGAGCACGTCGCCGTGTTTAAGGAGTATAATGTGAGTCGGCATTATGAGACAAAACACGCGGAGAAATACAGACACTTGGTGGAGGCTGAGAGAGTGCGAATATCAGAAGACTTACTAGCAAAGCTAGCAAAACAACAAGGCTGTTTTAGCAAACTACACACAGCCCGGGATGCAGCGACCAAGACCAGCTTCGTCATATCCCACAAAATCGCTAAAAACAGCAAGCCGTTCTCGGATGGCGAGTTTGTGAAAGAGTGCTTGGTGGACTCTGCCGCGCTAATATGCCCTGAGAATAAAGAAGCATTTGAAAAAGTCCCGCTGTCCAGGCGAACCGTCACCAGAAGGGTGGAAGGAATCGCGGAGTATCTCGAATGTCAGCTCAAAAGTGGTGTTGAAAGTTTTGACTTTTTCTCTTTGGCTTTGGATGAGAGCTGTGATGTCCGTGACACTGCCCAGTTACTGGTGTTTCTCCGGGGAATAAGGCAGGACTTCAAGATTACGGAGGAGCTGGCAGCATTGAGGTCAATAAAAGGAACGACAACGGGAAGCGATCTGTTCAAGGAGGTCGATGCATGCATGGTCAAGCTTGGACTGAAATGGGACAAACTGGTAGGCGTCACTACTGATGGTTGTCTGAATATGACAGGAAAACATGTCGGACTTTTGAAACAGATCCAAGATAAAGTGACTGAACTCGGCACAGAGCATCATTTAGTGTTGATACATTGTATTATACATCAGCATGTACTGTGCAGGTCTGTGCTAAAACTTAACCATGTTATTGATGTTGTAACAAAAACGGTTAACTTCATCAGGGCACGAGCATTAAATCACAGGCAGTTTGTTGCACTTTTAGAGGAGCATGAGAATGAACATGGTGACATCATGTACCACACAGCTGTCAGATGGCTCAGTCTGGGCAAAGTGCTCAAAAGATTTTGGGACCT
The DNA here is from genome assembly GCF_963422515.1 of Blennius ocellaris. Lineage (NCBI taxonomy): Eukaryota > Metazoa > Chordata > Actinopteri > Blenniiformes > Blenniidae > Blennius > Blennius ocellaris. The sequence continues at coordinate 28,454,247 of NC_137659.1, read as the reverse complement.
GAAAACAGAGATTCAAGAGTTTTGTGAGATGAAAGGCAAAAACATCCCGAGCTTTCAGATATGAACTGGATGGCAGATTTTGCATTTGCTGTTGATGTGACGGCACTGATGAATGAACTGAGCACTAAACTGCAAGGCAAGGGCCTTTTCGTTCATGACATGCATAACCTTGTGAAGGCTTTTATGAGAAAGTTGCTGTTTCTTTCAAGTCAACTACAGAACAACACTCTCACTCACATGCAAACCCTTAAAGAAGTCAGACCATCAGCTAATCATCTCTGCAGGTACTCATCCATGTTAGGAGATTTGCATGGTGAGTTTTTAAGGCGATTTGATGATTGTAAAAACATTGAGGATGAAATGCACCTGGTTTCCTCTCCCTTTGCCTGCAGAGTAGATGATGCACCCAGTGATGTTCAGCTGGAGCTCATTGACCTGCAGTCTGACACAGTACTGGCAGAGCACGTTAAGTCAGCATCACTGCTGGAGTTCTACTCATCTCTTAAGGAGGAGAACTTTCCAAACATGAGGAGACATGCTCAGAAGATGTTGGTTCTGTTTGGATCTACCTACATATGTGAACAAACATTCTCAGTAATGAAGTTTACCAAATCCAGGTTCAGATCCTCTCTTACTGATGATCATCTGTCAGCTGTGCTTCGCATCTCCACCTCAGACATTCAACCTGACTTTAATGCACTCGTTAAAGGGCAGCAAAGGCTAGATTTCTCTCACTGAACAAGAAAATACACAAAAGTGTGTTCACTATTACTTTTTGTCTGCACAGCTTGGCAGTTTGACAATCATTATGTGACATATCTTGTTAATGATATTTGACATACAAAGACATTGTGATGTCTTAATAGAAAAAAGTGTTTTTGGTTAATGTAATTAAAAAAAGAGTTACAAATGTTTCATGTTTACAATTGTTTTGAATAACTGTACTGAATAAAAACATTTTTTGTTAAAATAACCCTCACTTTCTTTTTACCTAATAATAACACAGACACTTACCAGCATGTGTAAACAATGCCATTTGCTGCTTTCAATGTAGAAATAAAATTCATATGCAGAATAGAGTTTAAACTTTTGGCCCGGCCCTCCACAATATTTTCTGCTTCTCATTTGGCCCCTTCGGAAAAATAATTGCCCACCCCTGCTCAAGGCGCTGAAAAACTTGCTTTAGGTGTGAAAAATGCTCCTCAACTGAAGAACTAGCCACCAAGATGTCGTCCAGGTAAACAGAAACGAAAGCGAGGTCGCGCAGCACAGAGTCCATCAACCTCTGAAAAGCCGTGCCTCTACTCTTGCCTGGCCATAATAAAACATAAAAAAATGACAAGAAAGAATAGAAAGTGTCATCTGCTCAGTGTATTGACACATCTTATACACAGCAGACACAAATTGCACTTAACAAGTTTTGAACAATCAAAACTCAGTAACCAATCAGGTGTCTAACATTGTTTGTTTTTTTTAGAGAATCAAAACCACAATATAAAAAAAGCTTTCAATTTCTATTCAAGAAAATGTGCCCATCTTTTCTAAAACTCTCTCTCTCTCTCTCTCTCTCTCTCTCTCTCTCTCTCTCTCTCTCTCTCTCGCCCCGCTTCCTCATTAGTTTTAATTTTGTTTTTTTTTCCGGAATAAATGTGAATGTTTGATGAGAGGCTGTATCTGGCAGCATGAGTCACTCATTGAGTAAAAAGAAAAAAGTGATGGCACGTGTCGCCCCAATTAATCCCTAAAACACAAGAGCCTCTAAACGTATTGAGAACAGGTAGGAAGCATGTTACAAGCTAATAAAACTAGTAAACAGAGTCCATGTGTGTATCAGTGAAAGTGAGCGGGTTTTATGTTTCTATGTTTCTTCAGGTGAGATGTCCAGTTCCTGGACGTTCACAGCACTTTCACGGCTGGGAGACATAGTTTGCATTGTACAGAGAGGTTAAGAGATTTCTCCGACTTTAAAACATAGTGATGAAAGCAACTCTCTGCATAATCCATGGCAAAGCATGGATTGTCAGCCTGAAAGCGTCGGGAAGTGTCGCAATGCCAATGCATGGCGCATGTGACAGCTGCATTTCTAGTTTATTCCATCTGATTTCTACTGTAATCCTGCTCAGTAATCCCAGTTTTTATCAAATATACCTGTAATGAGATTACACATTTTTTTTTGTACTGTAACAGATTACAGTTATATGTTATATAACATATATGTTATATGTTTTTTGTATCCTAGTTATGAAACACTGTTACATGTATTCCATTACTACCCAACCCTGGTTGCACCTAAACATGTGATACACACTCAGACCTTACTGAGACTTAATAAACTAAAGTTTTCTAGCTGTGCAATGACTTGAAGTAAAGCTCTGGTAAACAAGCTGCATGTAATGATGTTCATGTAGGTACAAACAGCCAGAAGAGTCTTTAGAGCCAGAAGTGGACAGACAAAATCACCTTGTACTGCAGGTGACAGGAGGAGCAGCAAGGTCGGCGAGATACAGGTTCTGGGAGATTCCCACAACACACTGTAGACAAAAGAAAAGTGTTAAATGCACAGGTTCCACAAGTTGAGAGACTCTTAAGATCAACACCAGGAGACACCAGATCACTTTGATTGATTGTGAGGACAACACACACGGAGTGAGGTGGTATTGAAAGGCTAATTGCAGGAGGAAAGGTTTGTTTTGTAGAATGGGTCTCTTGTATTGTTCAATGTAATTTGGATCAAATATCTTTGTTATTTTAAAAGCATGTTTTGTTGTGAGATGTAATTTAATTTAATCACAATAACCAGCCAAAGTATTTTCTATGTTTACTACGTTTAAAACTAAATGATCAACCATCTCAACAGTCATTGGTGGACATTTAATGTATGTTTCATCACCTGAAGAGTCCAACTTTGCTTTACATCTTTAACTTATATACAAGTGAAATCACAGCTCTAAGTTCTTGTTACTGAATAGTCCCTAAACGGCTCACCTACATGGCTGTGAGGCCCTGTCCGGAGGGATGGATGAGCCCGATGAAACGTGGGATCAGCCGTTGGTGGAGATTTCCACTCAACCCTTTGAAGCGCTGCTCCCACGTTCCTCCACTTGGACCATGGTTTAATCGAGGAAAATCATGTCACACTGAAAAAACAATTCTGTCATTTCATTTTTGAGTGTACTTTTTTAAGATAGAGCTTCTCAGGCTGGTTTAATCAAGTAAAATCATGTTACTGTCTTAAAGGTGTACAGGATGATTTTCTTTTTCCGGGTGGATCATCAAGAGTGTTGGTCCTCCCAACTGTCAATCATTCTGGTGATATATTACGCAAGGCCGTCGTACGTGCTCGTCCCCAGGTAGCGTGGATCAATTAGTTTTCACTTTCTGCGCATGCGCGCTTTCAGGTGTATATGGTGAGCTACGCCTTCAGCGAGCTCGCAGTTCTCACCGGGTACTTTGAAAATGGCAGAGGGTCACAAAAGAGAAAAAGTGTCTTCGAAGTGTATGAGAAGAAGAGAAAGGCTTCGGAAGAGAGAAACAAGACCAGAGTGTTTTTGGGAGATTCTTTCACACGATGGCGTGCGCTGAAAGCCCAGGTTGGGCTTCCCACTGATGCTTCAGTCGCGAAGTTTCTACTCGACAGGTAAAGTTTGGCATTCTATTTGGAGAAATCCATTTCAAATCACTTCCAGTAAAAGTTATCTACGTCTATATTGTAAATTTCCAGGGTTGATTAGTGGAAAAAGTTCAAATCTTCTTGTAAAGTGAGCTTGTGTAAGCGATGCTGACTTGTGACTTGTAAACAGTGCGTGCACGAGGAGAACTGGGCTCGTTCATGTCTCTCGCACACGTTTTAGTAGGCGTTCCGTCTCGGGAGCAGGTAGAGCTTTGCGCATGTGCATTTTTCAAAAGGTGGAGAGGGCGGTTCTTTCCTAAAATTCGGGAAAATCCTACTGTACACCTTTAAGATAGGTCAGGCTGGTTTAATTGAGAAAAAAATCATGTTATTTTCTTAAGATAGAGCTGCTCAGGCTGGTTTAATCTAGACAAATCATGTTACTGTGTTGATATAGAGCTGATCTTGCTGGTTTAATCTAGAAAATCACGTGCTGCTCAGGCTGGTTTAATCTCGAAAAATCGTGTTACTGCCTTTAGATAGAGCTGATCAGGCTGGTTTGATCCAGAAAAGTCATATTACTGTCTTTAGATAGAGCTGCTCAGGCTAGTTTAATCTAGAAAAATTGTGTTACTGCCTTGAGATAGAGCTGGTCTTGCTGGTTTAATCTAGAAAATCACGTGCTGCTCAGGCTGGTTTAATCTTGAAAAATTGTGTTACTGCCTTTAGATAGAGCTGATCAGGCTGGTTTGATTTAGAAAATCACGTTACTGTCTCTAGATGGTGCTGCTCAGGCTGGTTTGATTTAGAAAATCACCTTACTGTCTCTAGATGGAGCTGCTCAGGCTGGTTTAATAAAAAATAAATAAATAAATAAAAAAATCAATCCCGTTACTGTCTTTAGATATAGCATCTCAGACTGGTTTAATCTAGAGAAATCGTCTTACTGACTTTAGGTAGAGATGCTTAGTGTTGGAATTCGTTCCTGTGTTCCCCTGAATTCCTGCTTGTTTGTTTGATCCGGGAGAGGCAGGAACAGAGTTAATTTCTTCTACAGTGAATTTAATAATCACACAAACAAGAGATTACAAAAATACATATATCAGATTACATAATACGAGCTGGAGCAGGAGTCTGGTTCGCATTGCCGGCAGTAAGTCGGACCTGTTCCCTGTGCACGTTGGCCTCCGGCAGGGGTGTCCTTTATCACCGGTTCTGTTCATCATATATATGGACAGGATTTCTAGGCACAGCCGGGGGCCGGAGGGGGTCCGGCTTGGGGACCACAGAATCTCATCTCTGCTATTTGCGGATGATGTGGTTCTGTTGGCCCCATCAAGCCTGGATCTCCAGCGTGCACTGACACGGTTCGCAGCCGAGTGTGAAGCAGCTGGGATGAGGATCAGCACCTCTAAATCCGAGGCCATGGTTCTCGACCGGAAAAAGGTGGCTTGCCCCCTCCAGGTCGGTGGAGTGCCTTTGTCCCAAGTGGAGGAGTTTAAGTATCTTGGGGTCTTGTTCACGAGTGGGGGAAAGATGGAGCGTGAGATCGACAGGCGGATCGGTGCAGCGTCTGCAGTTATGCGGACGTTGTATCGGTCCGTCGTGGTGAAGAAGGAGCTGAGCCAAAAAGCGAAGCTCTCGATTTACCGGTCGATCTTTGTTCCTACCCTCACCTATGGTCATGAACTATGGGTCATGACCGAAAGAACGAGATCCCGGATACAAGCGGCTGAAATGAGCTTCCTCCGTAGGGTGGCTGGGCGTACCCTTAGAGATAGGGTGAGGAGCTCAGTCACCAGGGAGGAGCTCGGAGTAGAGCCGCTGCTCCTCCACATCGTGGAGCAAGTACTTTCAACCAATTATATTTAGTGGAGTAACTGCTATTTTCATTTCATTAGGAGTGGCCGAAATGATGCTCCACATGGGATATAGAGTACTTTTGGAAGAACGTTTTTATTTCATTAGAACAAACTAGTACTTTCTCAATTCAAGGTTAAATGATGTGTTTATCAGGTTCAAGCAGTTTCAACCAGCTTTATTTAGTGGAGTAACTGCTATTTTCATTTCATCAGTAGTGGCCGAAATGATGCTCCACACTGGATACAGAGTGATTTTGGAATAAAGTTTTAATTTCATTAGAACAAACTTGTATTTTCTCAATTCAAGTTTAAATGATGTGTTTATCAGGTTCAAGCAGTTTCAACCAGCTTTATTTAGTGGAGTAACTGCTATTTTCATTTCATCAGTAGTGGCCGAAATGATGCTCCTCACGGGATACAGAGTGATTTTGGAATAAAGTTTTAATTTCATTAGAACAAACTAGTACTTTCTCAATTCAAGTTTAAATGATGTGTTTATCAGGTTCAAGCAGTTTCAACCAGTTTTATTTAGTGGAGTAACTGCTATTTTCATTTCATCAGTAGTGGCCGAAATGATGCTCCTCACGGGATACAGAGTGATTTTGGAATAAAGTTTTTATTTCATTAGAACAAACTAGTACTTTCTCAATTCAAGTTTAAATGATGTGTTTATCAGGTTCAAGCAGTTTCAACCAGTTTTATTTGGTCGAGTAACTGCTATTTTCATTTCATTAGGAGTGGCCGAAATGATGCTCCACATGGGATATAGAGTAATTTTGGAATAAAGTTTTTATTTCATTAGAACAAACTAGTACTTTCTCAATTCAAGTTTAAATGATGTGTTTATCAGGTTCAAGCAGTTTCAACCAGTTTTATTTGGTCGAGTAACTGCTATTTTCATTTCATTAGGAGTGGCCGAAATGATGCTCCACACGGGATATAGAGTAATTTTGGAATAAAGTTTTTATTTCATTAGAACAAACTAGTACTTTCTCAATTCAAGGTTCAACATGATGGACTTAGCAGTTGCAAGCACTTTCAAACAATTATATTTAGTGGAGTAGCTGCTATTTTCATTTCATCAGTAGTGGCCGAAATGATGCTCCACACGAGCTATAGAGTGATTTTGGAAGAAAGTTTTTATTTCATTAGAACAAACTCGTACTTTCTCAATTCAAGGTTAAACATGATGGACTTAGCAGTTGCAAGCACTTTCAAACAATTATATTTAGTGGAGTAGCTGCTATTTTCATTTCATTAGGAGTGGCCGAAATGATGCTCCACACGGGATATAGAGTAATTTTGGAAGAAAGTTTTTATTTCATTACAACAAACTAGTACTTTCTCAATTCAAGTTTAAACATGATGGACTTAGCAGTTGCAAGTACTTTCAACCAATTATATTTAGTGGAGTAACTGCTACTTTCATTTCATTAGGAGTGGCCGAAATGATGCTTCCACACGGGATATAGAGTACTTTTGGAAGAAAGTTTTTATTTCATTAGAACAAACTAGTACTTTCTCAATTCAAGTTTAAATGATGTGTTTATCAGGTTCAAGCAGTTTCAACCAGTTTTATTTAGTGGAGTAACTGCTATTTTCATTTCATCAGTAGTGGCCGAAATGATGCTCCTCACGGGATACAGAGTGATTTTGGAATAAAGTTTTAATTTCATTAGAACAAACTTGTATTTTCTCAATTCAAGTTTAAATGATGTGTTTATCATGTTCAAGCAGTTTCAACCAGTTTTATTTAGTGGAGTAACTGCTATTTTCATTTCATCAGGAGTGGCCGAAATGATGCTCCTCACGGGATACAGAGTGATTTTGGAATAAAGTTTTTATTTCATTAGAACAAACTAGTACTTTCTCAATTCAAGTTTAAATGATGTGTTTATCAGGTTCAAGCAGTTTCAACCAGTTTTATTTAGTGAAGTAACTGCTATTTTCATTTCATTAGGAGTGGCCGAAATGATGCTCCACACGGGATATAGAGTAATTTTGGAATAAAGTTTTTATTTCCTTAGAGCAAACTGGTACTTTTCAATTCAAGTTTAAACATGAAGTGTTTATTAGGTTAAAGCAGTTTCAACCTCTTTTATTATGCTAGGTTTGACTGTGTTTTTACTCGCAACGATTTGCGGCCCTCCCGCTTCCAGGGAGGGGGGTAATCGGTGGCAGGGAATTCGCCTAGCTTCTAACTGCCAACGCCCGGACGCTAACCCCGTTCACTGCCACGACCGACCCGGTGCCGAGCAGCCTCAGCAGCACGGTCGGTCGAGCGGCTACGCCCGTTAACGGCAGCTTCCCTCTGTTGACTATGGCACTTGGTGAATGTGCTAGGTTTGTAGTTTAGAGGTTGTGGGAAAACCCCAGGGATTACTTATTTGGAACCAGGATGACCTGCGAGAACCTGTTGGGTGATGTTACGGAGCACGGCAACTTGGGAGAAAATACAGGGAGACTTCACTTTAACTGCAATGCATACATTTAGTTTGGGAATAATAGTCAGCATGGGTTAGGCAACAGCAGCAGCATCAATTGTTACATCCGATTAATAATAATAATAGCCAAACAGTCTGCTCTGCACTAAGATTATACGACCTGACTCGGGGTTGAGAGAGAGTGGGAGGTGAGGCGAACAGCCTGCGCTTTTAGCTGCCAGTGCCCGCTCCCGGGCCTGTCCCGGATCGAACTTCCCTTGAGGGGAACTTTTCTTCCGTTGACAGGGGGGAGTGGACGGTTCCTGCCTCGAAAGCCGAATGTGATGTTGCAATCCAAAGGTGCGAATGTTGTAATCCAAGCTTCCAGAGAAAGTTGGAAGCTTCGGTCAATCCACCCGAGGTCCCCGGTCTACGTCTGGTCGATTGATTGCAAATCCTTTTTCGGGCACGTCCTTTAACCCCGGAGATTCCGTCGGAGATCGGCTCCTCTTCGCGGAGGCGTCTCTCCTCGGCGAAGTACTCCAGTAAACTCCCGCGAATGGCACATGTCACATGGCTCTTGTATATTCTCAACTCCTCTTCTCTCAGCGACGCCGCCCCTCGCGTTAGCAGTCCCTGTTAGCAGCCCTTTGTTAGCAGACTATTGCTAAATCCCAATTCTCTCTCTCTTCCCCTCAAGTAAAAAGCAAAACATCTAAAATAGCAGTTTAAACTCTCGCATACATTGTCTGGCTTTTCACCTAGCATCAGTTCCCCTTTTTCGGTCCCCGTTGCTAGGCTACTTATCCGTTTCACCCACTCAGCCACCTCCTGTCATCAATCTTCCCGTCATAACACTCTACTACTGGCTTCCTGTAAACTGCACGAATACAATGTAACACTTTGATCATAGCTAACGGTAATAATTCTATTTAGCTGCACACACATTTTTCAGGCCTTCCTTACTCCGAGCTATAATAGCACCTACACACTGCTTTAACCATTCATGTCATGCAACATTACATTTTTATACTTTTGATCACATACATGTTTTATTCATCGCAGACAGTTTCAGTTCCTTCCCCCCCCCCAACATTCCTGGTGGTGTGTGCTGTAATCTCAACACACAGCCAGCCCCACTTGACAACTGTTATGGTCTTTTCATCAGTTGTTGCCGAAAAGATGCTTCAGACGAGATACTGAGTATGTTTTTAGAATAAAGTTTTAATTTCATTAGGACAAACTCGTACTTTCACTATTCAGGTATCTACCCAGATAAATGTACACTAACACAACTACTGCTCAACCAAGGTGCTAAAAACACTGTGTTATAGTTGCGAGGTTACAATTTGTATAGACTACAGAAGTGAAAGCCACAGGTGTAACCATCACCTGTGCATTAACAACATTTTCGCACTTTTCGAAACACAGCTTTTGCGTGACTCCTACCATGAGTCGTCAGAGACACTGCGTGCTCAGAGCAAAGATACCTCGGGAGCCACATGACCCAGTTGAAGACTGTTGTCGCCGGTCTTCTATGGCTGTCTACACAGGAGAGAAGAAACCTCAACAGCGAGTTGCTATGACACACATCCATCAGTGCTCTCAGCCGCACCACCACGTGGTCTCGCAGCTCTTTCACTCCTTTTCAGGAGAAGGAACATTGTAATTTTCCAGCACCTCACAGTGCTATCAGCTCCCTCACTCTCTCCACCGGAGAGAACCAGGATGTTCTAGCTCAGATGACTCTGACCATTCCGATCTCCCAAGGGTACCTGGTCTTTGGACCAGCCAGCTTGAGTCCCTTGCAGAGGACATAGAGCAGTTCGAACCAAACAACCCGGAAATTCGTGTAGCGGACTACCTGGGGGAGGTTGAACGCTGCCTCTTCAACCTGCCTCATCCTTCGTCCCGAGAGAAGCTTACGCTTCTCTGGAAGATGACATCCAGGAGTGTCCATGTTTACATAGAGTCCCTCCCATCTGCCATCAGAGACCATTACTCAGCCCTCTGTCATGCACTTAGGGAAGCAGGATCATCTGCACAATGATCCTGCCTCTGCAAACTTTGGTGCATTTACAATCACTCAAAAGGGGGCGGAGACTCCCAGATAGTATTTATAGGTGCCTAAGGGCTGCCTACTTCCAAGGCCACAATGCACCAGGATTGGACAAAGACCAGACTTTTAAGTCCCTCTTCGTTAACAACTTCCACAACAGTGTGAGGATCGATGTCGCCCTTTTCTGCAGGACCAAAAACCCCACCATGAAAGACCTCCGCAACCATGCGCAGATGGTGTGGGAGCTGCACCACCGTTCAGGTGAAAACTATGATGGTGATGCAGGTGTCCTAGGGTCTCAGGTGAGGAGAGGTAAGTCTAAAAACCGAGGCTGAGGTCAGACTCAAAACAACTGGGATGCAGATGGGATCCACAGTGGATTAAAACCTGCATCAGAGAGGTGAAGCAGCACCTGAACCCGCCTGGTAAGAAGGGACCTGGCTCCCCCTGACCGCATGACTTAGCCCCTCCCCTCCGCACACAAAGTTCATTTTGGCAGGAGGAGGAGATCCAGGAGGTGAAAGAGGCCCATTTGACATTCTTGGGTAATCTTGGCTATGCCAACCACAGATACACTTCAGTGGTGGTAGGGGTTGTTGACACTCTCTCACTGCTAGGTACTGGGTCAGAAATCCCCCTCATGTGTTCAGACACCTTCGCACGGGTTGCTAGAACCACGCTTGCGCATGCCACTTAAGGAAAGCCACTTCAGGTGGAAGAGTGTAGCATAAACATCCGAGGCTTCACTCAGGACTTGCACCACATCACTCAATGTGTCTGGGTCAACAGCTTTCCAGGACATGTCAGCGACGCATCCCATCCACGTCACTGATCTGGACACAGAAGAACTGCTTATTGGTCAGGACATCCTAAACCGACTCGCTGCTACCAAACGGCACCTTTGGTCCCAAGTCATCAGCCCGACTCCCATTGGCTAAGAACTAGGCCACCCAGCTTCCAACAGCCATCGTTCAGCCAACCCACGGGTCCAAAATCTGACACCTATCTAACACCTGGTCAGATTAAAGTGACCGCATTTCCACCTTTAGAGATGTTAACTGACAGTTCATTCCACAATCTTGAACTAATTCTCATCTCATTGACAATCTGCCTTCGTCCCTCACCAGCGACGACACGCATGACACAACTCTCCTCATTTCCACAACCAAAACCATCATCAGCACTCACCATGTTAACCTTGAACAGGTTCTTCATGGTACAAAACCGAGCACCAAAGGTGACATGGTTGTGCACGCTCCAATGACTCAACCAGAGAATACAGACATTTCAGGTAAACAGACCATGTCTGTACCAGAAGAACCTTATTCAGGCTTCGAGTCAAAGACCGAGCAACGCTCTGCTGAGGCTCGCGCTTTACCACAACAGAAACAAGGAGATGCATTTGTATGAGGAGGTCTCCCGCGATTATCACACGATCTTCGCAAGGGACTCGCACAAAAGGGGGGGGGAGTCACAGACTCACTCCCCCCCCACCCAGTGCGCGTCCCCACTGACCTCGAGGCACTGCCATCTTCTGAAACCCAGTACATACCCTTTCTAGCTGACGGGGTCAAGCGGTCCTGGGCCTGAATTCACTGGTTTGAAACAGCCTGCGCTCGAATCTCACACCTTCCCTGTTATTCAAAATTGTTATATCTAAAGAGAAACATTAATCAATTTAAATAACACTTTTTTTGGCATTAACTATTTCCAGTTTAGCTGGTGGTGGCCCAATGTCATTATTATTTGATAAATAACCAATTTATTCTAATGAATAATTTTTCATAAATAAATTATTTTTGATAAAATGTTGCTCCGTGCTCTTGTTTATCTTCCAACATGTGAGATGTTGTTGATGAATACACAGCACAGTTCCACAGTAACCAATGTGTTTTACACAGCCACAAAAGAAACAGAACACGTCATCAGTCTGCCACGGGACATACACAGAGAGTCAGTTTAGTATTACCATTAGCATGCATTTAATTGGACTGTGGAAGAAAACCAGAGAACCCTGAGGAAACACATGCACACACAAGTTAATTCCACAAACACCTCCAGGTGGATTTAAACCCACGATTTTCTGTATGTAGCCATTGAGACAATTTGACCATCGTAATTGATAGAGCTGATAAAACATTTATTTGGTATATAGTTGTAATCTCAATATGAAAGGTTGTAGAAATTAATCATGCCCAAAAACTCCTGCAGGGCCTTAACCGAGGCTGGACGAGGAAAATCTGTCACCGCTTGCACCTTAGAAGGCAACGGAATGGCACCCTGAGTTGAAATACGATGACCCAAAAAGTCAATCACAGGCAGACCAAACTGGCACTTAGCAGGGTTGGCAAGAAGGCCATGTTCCTCAAGGCCAGACCTGGGCATTTTAAGGCCCGCGGGACCCGATTCTGACCGGCCCGCGAAAGATTGCTTAGAATTAAGTAAACAAAAGCTTCTTTCGAATTTTAATGCGTGGACTAAAACCATCGGCTGTATAAACTAAAACGGAAATGCTTTTACTTTGAAGCCTGTTTATTTATGAACAGTGTACGTAACCTACGTACGTCGTATACGTACCCCGTAAAACAAGTCAATCAGTGCATGTGATTAGCGGTCATTGTCGCCCCTCAATGATGTACGGGCACGTCAAGAAAAGAAAGGTGGATGCTGAAGGCCGAAATTTCAAGAAGATTTGGAGCACTAAATATTTGTTTACTGAAGTCGGTGGTAAACCCGTCTGTTTAGTTTGTGGTGAGCACGTCGCCGTGTTTAAGGAGTATAATGTGAGTCGGCATTATGAGACAAAACACGCGGAGAAATACAGACACTTGGTGGAGGCTGAGAGAGTGCGAATATCAGAAGACTTGCTAGCAAAGCTAGCAAAACAACAAGGCTGTTTTAGCAAGCTACACACAGCCCGGGATGCAGCGACCAAGACCAGCTTCGTCATATCCCACAAAATCGCTAAAAACAGCAAGCCGTTCTCGGATGGCGAGTTTGTGAAAGAGTGCTTGGTGGACTCTGCCGCGCTAATATGCCCTGAGAATAAAGAAGCATTTGAAAAAGTCCCGCTGTCCAGGCGAACCGTCACCAGAAGGGTGGAAGGAATCGCGGAGAATCTCGAATGTCAGCTCAAAAGTGGTGTTGAAAGTTTTGACTTTTTCTCTTTGGCTTTGGATGAGAGCTGTGATGTCCGTGACACTGCCCAGTTACTGGTGTTTCTCCGGGGAATAAGGCAGAACTTCAAGATTACGGAGGAGCTGGCAGCATTGAGGTCAATAAAAGGAACGACAACGGGAAGCGATCTGTTCAAGGAGGTCGATGCATGCATGGTCAAGCTTGGACTGAAATGGGACAAACTGGTAGGCGTCACTACTGATGGTTGTCCGAATATGACAGGAAAACATGTCGGACTTTTGAAACAGATCCAAGATAAGGTGACTGAACTCGGCACAGAGCATCATTTAGTGTTGATACATTGTATTATACATCAGCATGTACTGTGCAGGTCTGTGCTAAAACTTAACCATGTTATTGATGTTGTAACAAAAACGGTTAACTTTATCAGGGCACGAGCATTAAATCACAGGCAGTGATTAGAGGTTGCACTTTTAGAGGAGCATGAGAATGAACATGGTGACATCATGTACCACACAGCTGTCAGATGGCTCAGTCTGGGCAAAGTGCTCAAAAGATTTTGGGACCTGAAAACAGAGATTCAAGAGTTTTGTGAGATGAAAGGCAAAAACATCCCGAGCTTTCAGATATGAACTGGATGGCAGATTTTGCATTTGCTGTTGATGTGACGGCACTGATGAATGAACTGAGCACTAAACTGCAAGGCAAGGGCCTTTTCGTTCATGACATGCATAACCTTGTGAAGGCTTTTATGAGAAAGTTGCTGTTTCTTTCAAGTCAACTACAGAACAACACTCTCACTCACATGCAAACCCTTAAAGAAGTCAGACCATCAGCTAATCATCTCTGCAGGTACTCATCCATGTTAGGAGATTTGCATGGTGAGTTTTTAAGGCGATTTGATGATTGTAAAAACATTGAGGATGAAATGCACCTGGTTTCCTCTCCCTTTGCCTGCAGAGTAGATGATGCACCCAGTGATGTTCAGCTGGAGCTCATTGACCTGCAGTCTGACACAGTACTGGCAGAGCACTTTAAGTCAGCATCACTGCTGGAGTTCTACTCATCTCTTAAGGAGGAGAACTTTCCAAACATGAGGAGACATGCTCAGAAGATGTTGGTTCTGTTTGGATCTACCTACATATGTGAACAAACATTCTCAGTAATGAAGTTTACCAAATCCAGGTTCAGATCCTCTCTTACTGATGATCATCTGTCAGCTGTGCTTCGCATCTCCACCTCAGACATTCAACCTGACTTTGATGCACTCGTTAAAGGGCAGCAAAGGCTAGATTTCTCTCACTGAACAAGAAAATACACAAAAGTGTGTTCACTATTACTTTTTGTCTGCACAGCTTGGCAGTTTGACAATCATTATGTGACATATCTTGTTAATGATATTTGACATACAAAGACAGTGTGATGTCTTAATAGAAAAAAGTGTTTTTGGTTAATGTAATTAAAAAAAGAGTTACAAATGTTTCATGTTTACAATTGTTTTGAATAACTGTACTGAATAAAAACATTTTTTGTTAAAATAACCCTCACTTTCTCTTTACCTAATAATAACACAGACACTTACCAGCATGTGTAAACAATGCCATTTGCTGCTTTCAATGTAGAAATAAAATTCATATGCAGAATAGAGTTTAAACTTTTGGCCCGGCCCTCCACAATATTTTCTGCTTCTCATTTGGCCCCTTCGGAAAAATAATTGCCCACCCCTGCTCAAGGCGCTGAAAAACTTGCTTTAGGTGTGAAAAATGCTCCTCAACTGAAGAACTAGCCACCAAGATGTCGTCCAGGTAAACAGAAACGAAAGCGAGGTCGCGCAGCACAGAGTCCATCAACCTCTGAAAAGCCGTGCCTCTACTCTTGCCTGGCCATAATAAAACATAAAAAAATGACAAGAAAGAATAGAAAGTGTCATCTGCTCAGTGTATTGACACATCTTATACACAAATTGCACTTAACAAGTTTTGAACAATCAAAACTCAGTAACCAATCAGGTGTCTAACATTGTTTGTTTTTTTTAGAGAATCAAAACCACAATATAAATAAAGCTTTCAATTTCTATTCAAGAAAATGTGCCCATCTTTTCTAAAACTCTCTCTCCCTCTCCCTCTCTCTCTCTCTCTCTCTCTCTCTCTCTCTCTCTCTCTCTCGCCCCGCTTCCTCATTAGTTTTAATTTTGGTTTTTTTCCGGAATAAATGTGAATGTTTGATGAGAGGCTGTATCTGGCAGCATGAGTCACTCATTGAGTAAAAAGAAAAAAGTGATGGCACGTGTCGCCCCAATTAATCCCTAAAACACAAGAGCCTCTAAACGTATTGAGAACAGGTAGGAAGCATGTTACTAGCTAATAAAACTAGTAAACAGAGTCCATGTGTGTATCAGTGAAAGTGAGCGGGTTTTATGTTTCTATGTTTCTTCAGGTGAGATGTCCAGTTCCTGGACGTTCACAGCACTTTCACGGCTGGGAGACATAGTTTGCATTGTACAGAGAGGTTAAGAGATTTCTCCGACTTTAAAACATAGTGATGAAAGCAACTGTCTGCAGAATCCATGGCAAAGCATGGATTGTCAGCCTGAAAGCGTTGGGAAGTGTCGCAATGCCAATGCATGGCGCATGTGACAGCTGCATTTCTAGTTTATTCCATCTGATTTCTACTGTAATCCTGCTCAGTAATCCCAGTTTTTATCGAATATACCTGTAATGAGATTACACTTTTTTTTTTGTACTGTAACAGATTACAGTTATATGTTATATAACATATATGTTATATGTTTTTTGTATCCTAGTTATGAAACACTGTTACATGTATTCCATTACTACCCAACCCTGGTTGCACCTAAACATGTGATACACACTCAGACCTTACTGAGACTTAATAAACTAAAGTTTTCTAGCTGTGCAATGACTTGAAGTAAAGCTCTGGTAAACAAGCTGCATGTAATGATGTTCATGTAGGTACAAACAGCCAGAAGAGTCTTTAGAGCCAGAAGTGGACAGACGAAATCACCTTGTACTGCAGGTGACAGGAGGAGCAGCAAGGTGGGCGAGATACAGGTTCTGGGAGATTCCCACAACACACTGTAGACAAAAGAAAAGTGTTAAATGCACAGGTTCCACAAGTTGAGAGACTCTTAAGATCAACACCAGGAGACACCAGATCACTTTGATTGATTGTGAGGACAACACACACGGAGTGAGGTGGTATTGAAAGGCTAATTGCAGGAGGAAAGGTTTGTTTTGTAGAATGGGTCTCTTGTATTAAATTCAATGTAATTTGGATCAAATATCTTTGTTATTTTAAAAGCATGTTTTGTTGTGAGATGTAATTTAATTTAATCACAATAACCAGCCAAAGTATTTTCTATGTTTACTACGTTTAAAACTAAATGATCAACCATCTCAACAGTCATTGGTTTCTTATTTAATGTATGTTTTCATCACCTGAAGAGTCCAACTTTGCTTTACATCTTTAACTTATATACAAGTGAAATCACAGCTCTAAGTTCTTGTTACTGAATAGTCCCTAAACGGCTCACCTACATGGCTGTGAGGCCCTGTCCGGAGGGATGGATGAGCCCGATGAAACGTGGGATCAGCCGTTGGTGGAGATTTCCACTCAACCCTTTGAAGCGCTGCTCCCACGTTCCTCCACTTGGACCATGGTTTAATCGAGGAAAATCATGTCACACTGAAAAAACAATTCTGTCATTTCATTTTTGAGTGTACTTTTTTAAGATAGAGCTTCTCAGGCTGGTTTAATCAAGTAAAATCATGTTACTGTCTTAAAGGTGTACAGGAGGATTTTCTTTTTCCGGGTGGATCATCAAGACTATTGGTACTCCCAACTGTCAATCATTCTGGTGATATATTACGCAAGGCCGTCGTACGTGCTCGTCCCCAGGTAGCGTGGATCTATTAGTTTTCACTTTCTGCGCATGCGCGCTTTCAGGTGTATATGGTGAGCTACGCCTTCAGCGAGCTCGCAGTTCTCACCGGGTACTTTGAAAATGGCAGAGGGTCACAAAAGAGAAAAAGTGTCTTCGAAGTGTATGAGAAGAAGAGAAAGGCTTCGGAAGAGAGAAACAAGACCAGAGTGTTTTTGGGAGATTCTTTCACACGATGGCGTGCGCTGAAAGCCCAGGTTGGCCTTCCCACTGATGCTTCAGTCGCGAAGTTTCTACTCGACAGGTAAAGTTTGGCATTCTATTTGGAGAAATCCATTTCAAATCACTTCCAGTAAAAGTTATCTATGTCTATATTGTAACTTTCCAGGGTTGATTAGTGGAAAAAGTTCAAATCTTCTTGTAAAGTGAGCTTGTGTAAGCGATGCTGACTTGTGACTTGTAAACAGTGCGTGCACGAGGAGAACTGGGCTCGTTCATGTCTCTCGCACACGTTTTAGTAGGCGTTCCGTCTCGGGAGCAGGTAGAGCTTTGCGCATGTGCATTTTTCAAAATCTTTCCTAAAATTCGGGAAAATCCTACTGTACACCTTTAAGCTAGAGCTGCTCAGGCTGGTTTAATTGAGAAAAAAAATCATGTTATTTTCTTAAGATAGAGCTGCTGAGGCTGGTTTAATCTAGACAAATCTTGTTACTGTCTTTATATAGAGCTGATCTTGCTGGTTTAATGTAGAAAATCACGTGCTGCTCAGGCTGGTTTAATCTCGAAAAATCGTGTTACTGCCTTTAGATAGAGCTGATCAGGCTGGTTTGATCTAGAAAATCACATTACTGTCTTTAGATAGAGCTGATCAGGCTGGTTTGATTTAGAAAATCACGTTACTGTCTCTAGATGGTGCTGCTCAGGCTGGTTTGATTTAGAAAATCACCTTACTGTCTCTAGATGGAGCTGCTCAGGCTGGTTTAATAAAAAAATAAAAATAAAAAAAATAAATCAATCCCGTTACTGTCTTTAGATATAGCATCTCAGACTGGTTTAATCTAGAGAAATCGTGTTACTGACTTTAGGTAGAGATGCTTAATGTTGGAATTCGTTCCTGTGTTCCCCTGAATTCCTGCTTGTTCGTTTGATCCGGGAGAGGCAAGAACAGAGTTAATTTCTTCAATAGTGAATTTAATAATCACACAAACAAGAGATTACAAAAATACATATATCAGATTACATAATACGAGCTCAGACCGTTCTTCCTTGCAGACCCAAGTATGCAGGCCAGGTTTACAATGAAGAAGGGCACAACTGCAACACGTGGTTCATATTTATACATTTGCATACACCACCTCAACCTCACATTGGTCGGTTCCTCGTGATGTATGCGTTGCTATGGTGAATTTGCTATTCCTTTGTTCCCAAAACTGCTTCAAACTGGTTCTTCTCAGAGCTTGACGTTCTGTGGGACAAAGTGACCTCTGACCTCTTATCTGTTGATCCAATCGTACCTTGACCATGTTTTTGCAAGTAGAGCACTGAGGAGACATCGACAACCAACTTGGAATGTCCCTGAACATGGATTTATAGCTGTGTTTTCCCAACTTGGGCACTGGGTGTAGAACCCCACTAGTGTAGAAACACAACTGAATACAATATGTCCAGTTGTCACACAGAAAACGAATGTTTAACCACTATATTCCTTCAATTCCCCTTTTGACCTCTGACCCCAGAGGTCAATAACTAGTGTCAATACAGTATGAGGCACTCTTTGTATAATAGAGGTCATATGTAAGCAAAATCAACAATCATATACTCAAATAGCAACATACAAAACTTTTAAACACTGGTGACTCCCCCTTGAACTGCAACCTTGTCGTGGTGGGGGAGTTTGAGCTCCCGAATGACCACCTATGTTGCCGGGGGACTTGCCCCTCCTGTGGGCCCACCACCTACAGATGCTGCCGTAGGGGTCGGGTGCATTGTGGATTGGGGGGCAGTCGACGGCAGAGGCCTCGACGACCCGATCCCTGGCCGCAGTTTCAAACAGTTTTATTTAGTGGAGTAACTGCTATTTTCATTTCATCAGGAGTGGCCGAAATGATGCTCCACACGGGATATAGAGTACTTTTGGAATAAAGTTTTTATTTCATTAGAACAAACTAGTACTTTCTCAATTCAAGGTTAAATGATGTGTTTATCAGGTTCAAGCAGTTTCAACCAGTTTTATTTAGTGGAGTAACTACTATTTTCATTTCATCAGGAGTGGCCGAAATGATGCTCCTCACGGGATACAGAGTACTTTTGGAATAAAGTTTTTATTTCATTAGAACAAACTAGTACTTTCTCAATTCAAGGTTAAATGATGTGTTTATCAGGTTCAAGCAGTTTCAACCAGTTTTATTTAGTGGAGTAGCTGCTATTTTCATTTCATTAGGAGTGGCCGAAATGATGCTCCACACGGGATATAGAGTAATTTTGGAAGAAAGTTTTTATTTCATTAGAACAAACTAGTACTTTCTCAATTCAAGGTTAAACATGATGGACTTAGCAGTTGCAAGCACTTTCAAACAATTATATTTAGTGGAGTAGCTGCTATTTTCATTTCATTAGGAGTGGCCGAAATGATGCTCCACACGGGATATAGAGTAATTTTGGAATAAAGTTTTTATTTCATTAGAACAAACTAGTACTTTCTCAATTCAAGTTTAAATGATGTGTTTATCAGGTTCAAGCAGTTTCAACCAGTTTTACTTAGTGGAATAACTGCTATTTTCATTTCATCAGGAGTGGCCGAAATGATGCTCCACACGGGATATAGAGTACTTTTGGAATAAAGTTTTTATTTCATTAGAACAAACTAGTAGTTTCTCAATTCAAGGTTAAACATGATGGACTTAGCAGTTGCAAGCACTTTCAAACAATTATATTTAGTGGAGTAACTGCTATTTTCATTTCATTAGGAGTGGCCGAAATGATGCTCCACACGGGATATAGAGTAATTTTGGAATAAAGTTTTTATTTCATTAGAACAAACTAGTACTTTCTCAATTCAAGGTTAAATGATGTGTTTATCAGGTTCAAGCAGTTTCAACCAGTTTTATTTAGTGGAGTAACTACTATTTTCATTTCATTAGGAGTGGCCGAAATGATGCTCCACACGGGATATAGAGTGATTTTGGAAGAAAGTTTTTATTTCATTAGAAGAAACTAGTACTTTCTCAATTCAAGTTTAAATGATGTGTTTATTAGGTTCAAGCAGTTTCAACCAGTTTTATTTAGTGGAGTAACTACTATTTTCATTTCATCAGTAGTGGCCGAAATGATGCTCCACACGGGATATAGAGTACTTTTGGAATAAAGTTTTTATTTAATTAGAACAAACTAGTACTTTCTCAATTCAAGTTTAAACATGAAGTGTTTATTAGGTTATAGCAGTTTCAACCTCTTTTATTATGCTAGGTTTGACTGTTATGGTCTTTTCATCAGTTGTTGCCGAAAAGATGCTTCAGACGAGATACTGAGTATGTTTTTAGAATAAAGTTTTAATTTCATTAGGACAAACTCGTACTTTCACTATTCAAGTATCTACCCAGATAAATGTACACTAACACAACTATTGCTCAACCAAGGTGCTAAAAACACTGTGTTATAGTTGCGAGGTTACAATTTGTATAGACTACAGAAGTGAAAGCCACAGGTGTAACCATCACCTGTGCATTAACAACATTTTCGCACTTTTCGAAACACAGCTTTTGCGTGACTCCTACCATGAGTCGTCAGAGACACTGCGTGCTCAGAGCAAAGATACCTCGGGAGCCACATGACCCAGTTGAAGACTGTTGTCGCCGGTCTTCTATGGCTGTCTACACAGGAGAGAAGAAACCTCAACAGCGAGTTGCTATGACACACATCCATCAGTGCTCTCAGCCGCACCACCACGTGGTCTCGCAGCTCTTTCACTCCTTTTCAGGAGAAGGAACATTGTAATTTTCCAGCACCTCACAGTGCTATCAGCTCCCTCACTCTCTCCACCGGAGAGAACCAGGATGTTCTAGCTCAGATGACTCTGACCATTCCGATATCCCAAGGGTACCTGGTCTTTGGACCAGCCAGCTTGAGTCCCTTGCAGAGGACATAGAGCAGTTCGAACCAAACAACCCGGAAATTCGTGTAGCGGACTACCTGGGGGAGATTGAACGCTGCCTCTTCAACCTGCCTCATCCTTCGTCCCGAGAGAAGCTTACGCTTCTCTGGAAGATGACATCCAGGAGTGTCCATGTTTACATAGAGTCCCTCCCATCTGCCATCAGAGACCATTACTCAGCCCTCTGTCATGCACTTAGGGAAGCAGGATCATCTGCAAAATGATCCTGCCTCTGCAAACTTTATTGCATTTACAATCACTCAAAAGGGGGCAGAGACTCCCAGATAGTATTTATAGGTGCCTACGGGCTGCCTACTTCCAAGGCCACAATGCACCAGGATTGGACCAAGACCAGACTTTTAAGTCCCTCTTTGTTAACAACCTCCACAACAGTGTGAGAATCGATGTCGCCCTTTTCTGCAGGACCAAAAACCCCACCATGAAAGACCTCCGCAAACATGCGCAGATGGTGTGGGAGCTGCACCACCGTTCAGGTGAAAACTATGATGGTGATGCAGGTGTCCTGAGGTCTCAGGTGAGGAGAGGTAAGTCTAAAAACCGAGGCTGAGGTCAGACTCAAAACAACTGGGATGCAGATGTCCCACAGTGGATTAAAACCTGCATCAGAGAGGTGAAGCAGCACCTGAACCCGCCTGGTAAGAAGGGACCTGGCTCCCCCTGACCGCATGACTTAGCCCCTCCCCTCCGCACACAAAGTTCATTTTGGCAGGAGGAGGAGATCCAGGAGGTGAAAGAGGCCCATTTGACATTCTTGGGTAATCTTGGCTATGCCAACCACAGATACACTTCAGTGGTGGTAGGGGTTGTTGACACTCTCTCACTGCTTGGTACTGGGTCAGAAATCCCCCTCATGTGTTCAGACACCTTCGCACGGGTTGCTAGAACCACGCTTGCGCATGCCACTTAAGGAAAGCCACTTCAGGTGGAAGAGTGTAGCATAAACATCCGAGGCTTCACTCAGGACTTGCACCACATCACTCAATGTGTCTGGGTCAACAGCTTTCCAGGACATGTCAGCGACGCATCCCATCCACGTCACTGATCTGGACACAGAAGAACTGCTTATTGGTCAGGACATCCTAAACCGACTCGCTGCCACCAAACGGCGCCTTTGGTCCCAAGTCATCAGCCCGACTCCCATTGGCTAAGAACTAGGCCACCCAGCTTCCAACAGCCATCGTTCAGCCAACCCACAGGTCCAAAATCTGACACCTATCTGACACCTGGTCAGATTAAAGTGACCGCATTTCCACCTTTAGAGATGTTAACTGACAGTTCATTCCACAATCTTGAACTAATTCTCATCTCATTGACAATCTGCCTTCGTCCCTCACCAGCGACGACACGCATGACACAACTCTCCTCATTTCCACAACCAAAACCATCACCAGCACTCACCATGTTAACCTTGAACAGGTTCTTCATGGTACAAAACCGAGCACCGAAGGTGACATGGTTGTGCACGCTCCAATGACTCAACCAGAGAATACAGACATTTCAGGTAAACAGACCATGTCTGTACCAGAAGAACCTTATTCAGGCTTCGAGTCAAAGACCGAGCAACGCTCTGCTGAGGCTCGCGCTTTACCACAACAGAAACAAGGAGATGCATTTGTATGAGGAGGTCTCCCGCGATTATCACACGATCTTCGCAAGGGACTCGCACAAAAGGGGGGGGGAGTCACAGACTCACTCCCCCCCCACCCAGTGCGCGTCCCCACTGACCTCGAGGCACTGCCATCTTCTGAAACCCAGTACATACCCTTTCTAGCTGACGGGGTCAAGCGGTCCTGGGCCTGAATTCACTGGTTTGAAACAGCCTGCGCTCGAATCTCACACCTTCCCTGTTATTCAAAATTGTTATATCTAAAGAGAAACATTAATCAATTTAAATAACACTTTTTTTGGCATTAACTATTTCCAGTTTAGCTGGTGGTGGCCCAATGTCATTATTATTTGATAAATAACCAATTTATTCTAATGAATAATTTTTCATAAATAAATTATTTTTGATAAAATGTTGCTCCGTGCTCTTGTTTATCTTCCAACATGTGAGATGTTGTTGATGAATACACAGCACAGTTCCTCAGTAACCAATGTGTTTTACACAGCCACAAAAGAAACAGAACACGTCATCAGTCTGCCACGGGACATACACAGAGAGTCAGTTTAGTATTACCATTAGCATGCATTTAATTGGACTGTGGAAGAAAACCAGAGAACCCTGAGGAAACACATGCACACACAAGTTAATTCCACAAACACCTCCAGGTGGATTTAAACCCACGATTTTCTGTATGTAGCCATTGAGACAATTTGACCATCGTAATTGATAGAGCTGATAAAACATTTATTTGGTATATAGTTGTAATCTCAATATGAAAGGTTGTAGAAATTAATCATGCCCAAAAACTCCTGCAGGGCCTTAACCGAGGCTGGACGAGGAAAATCTGTCACCGCTTGCACCTTAGAAGGCAACGGAATGGCACCCTGAGTTGAAATACGATGACCCAAAAAGTCAATCACAGGCAGACCAAACTGGCACTTAGCAGGGTTGGCAATAAGGCCATGTTCCTCAAGGCCAGACCTGGGCATTTTAAGGCCCGCGGGACCCGATTCTGACCGGCCCGCGAAAGATTGCTTAGAATTAAGAAAACAAAAGCTTCTTTCGAATTTTAATGCGTGGACTAAAACCATCGGCTGTATAAACTAAAACGGAAATGCTTTTACTTTGAAGCCTGTTTATTTATGAACAGTGTACGTAACCTACGTACGTCGTATACGTACCCCGTAAAACAAGTCAATCAGTGCATGTGATTAGCGGTCATTGTCGCCCCTCAATGATGATGTCAAGAAAAGAAAGGTGGATGCTGAAGGCCGAAATTTCAAGAAGATTTGGAGCACTAAATATTTGTTTACTGAAGTCGGTGGTAAACCCGTCTGTTTAGTTTGTGGTGAGCACGTCGCCGTGTTTAAGGAGTATAATGTGAGTCGGCATTATGAGACAAAACACGCGGAGAAATACAGACACTTGGTGGAGGCTGAGAGAGTGCGAATATCAGAAGACTTACTAGCAAAGCTAGCAAAACAACAAGGCTGTTTTAGCAAACTACACACAGCCCGGGATGCAGCGACCAAGACCAGCTTCGTCATATCCCACAAAATCGCTAAAAACAGCAAGCCGTTCTCGGATGGCGAGTTTGTGAAAGAGTGCTTGGTGGACTCTGCCGCGCTAATATGCCCTGAG
This sequence comes from Blennius ocellaris, assembly GCF_963422515.1. NCBI lineage: Eukaryota > Metazoa > Chordata > Actinopteri > Blenniiformes > Blenniidae > Blennius > Blennius ocellaris. Next base: position 28,429,836 of record NC_137659.1, on the reverse strand, counting down.
AATAAAGAAGCATTTGAAAAAGTCCCGCTGTCCAGGCGAACCGTCACCAGAAGGGTGGAAGGAATCGCGGAGTATCTCGAATGTCAGCTCAAAAGTGGAGTTGAAAGTTTTGACTTTTTCTCTTTGGCTTTGGATGAGAGCTGTGATGTCCGTGACACTGCCCAGTTACTGGTGTTTCTCCGGGGAATAAGGCAGGACTTCAAGATTACGGAGGAGCTGGCAGCATTGAGGTCAATAAAAGGAACGACAACGGGAAGCGATCTGTTCAAGGAGGTCGATGCATGCATGGTCAAGCTTGGACTGAAATGGGACAAACTGGTAGGCGTCACTACTGATGGTTGTCTGAATATGACAGGAAAACATGTCGGACTTTTGAAACAGATCCAAGATAAAGTGACTGAACTCGGCACAGAGCATCATTTAGTGTTGATACATTGTATTATACATCAGCATGTACTGTGCAGGTCTGTGCTAAAACTTAACCATGTTATTGATGTTGTAACAAAAACGGTTAACTTTATCAGGGCACGAGCATTAAATCACAGGCAGTGATTAGAGGTTGCACTTTTAGAGGAGCATGAGAATGAACATGGTGACATCATGTACCACACAGCTGTCAGATGGCTCAGTCTGGGCAAAGTGCTCAAAAGATTTTGGGACCTGAAAACAGAGATTCAAGAGTTTTGTGAGATGAAAGGCAAAAACATCCCGAGCTTTCAGATATGAACTGGATGGCAGATTTTGCATTTGCTGTTGATGTGACGGCACTGATGAATGAACTGAGCACTAAACTGCAAGGCAAGGGCCTTTTCGTTCATGACATGCATAACCTTGTGAAGGCTTTTATGAGAAAGTTGCTGTTTCTTTCAAGTCAACTACAGAACAACACTCTCACTCACATGCAAACCCTTAAAGAAGTCAGACCATCAGCTAATCATCTCTGCAGGTACTCATCCATGTTAGGAGATTTGCATGGTGAGTTTTTAAGGCGATTTGATGATTGTAAAAACATTGAGGATGAAATGCACCTGGTTTCCTCTCCCTTTGCCTGCAGAGTAGATGATGCACCCAGTGATGTTCAGCTGGAGCTCATTGACCTGCAGTCTGACACAGTACTGGCAGAGCACTTTAAGTCAGCATCACTGCTGGAGTTCTACTCATCTCTTAAGGAGGAGAACTTTCCAAACATGAGGAGACATGCTCAGAAGATGTTGGTTCTGTTTGGATCTACCTACATATGTGAACAAACATTCTCAGTAATGAAGTTTACCAAATCCAGGTTCAGATCCTCTCTTACTGATGATCATCTGTCAGCTGTGCTTCGCATCTCCACCTCAGACATTCAACCTGACTTTGATGCACTCGTTAAAGGGCAGCAAAGGCTAGATTTCTCTCACTGAACAAGAAAATACACAAAAGTGTGTTCACTATTACTTTTTGTCTGCACAGCTTGGCAGTTTGACAATCATTATGTGACATATCTTGTTAATGATATTTGACATACAAAGACATTGTGATGTCTTAATAGAAAAAAGTGTTTTTGGTTAATGTAATTAAAAAAAGAGTTACAAATGTTTCATGTTTACAATTGTTTTGAATAACTGTACTGAATAAAATTTTTTTTTGTTAAAATAACCCTCACTTTCTCTTTACCTAATAATAACACAGACACTTACCAGCATGTGTAAACAATGCCATTTGCTGCTTTCAATGTAGAAATAAAATTCATATGCAGAATAGAGTTTAAAGTTTTGGCCTGGCCCTCCACAATATTTTCTGCTTCTCATTTGGCCCCTTCGGAAAAATAATTGCCCACCCCTGCTCAAGGCGCTGAAAAACTTGCTTTAGGTGTGAAAAATGCTCCTCAACTGAAGAACTAGCCACCAAGATGTCGTCCAGGTAAACAGAAACGAAAGCGAGGTCGCGCAGCACAGAGTCCATCAACCTCTGAAAAGCCGTGCCTCTACTCTTGCCTGGCCATAATAAAACATAAAAAAATGACAAGAAAGAATAGAAAGTGTCATCTGCTCAGTGTATTGACACATCTTATACACAAATTGCACTTAACAAGTTTTGAACAATCAAAACTCAGTAACCAATCAGGTGTCTAACATTGTTTGTTTTTTTTAGAGAATCAAAACCACAATATAAAAAAAGCTTTCAATTTCTATTCAAGAAAATGTGCCCATCTTTTCTAAAACTCTCTCTCTCTCTCTCTCTCTCTCTCTCTCTCTCTCTCTCTCTCTCTCTCTCTCTCTCTCTCTCTCTCTCTCTCTCTCTATCCCTCTCTCTCTCTCTCTCTCTCTCTCTCGCCCCGCTTCCTCATTAGTTTTAATTTTGTTTTTTTTCCGGAATAAATGTGAATGTTTGATGAGAGGCTGTATCTGGCAGCATGAGTCACTCATTGAGTAAAAAGAAAAAAGTGATGGCACGTGTCGCCCCAATTAATCCCTAAAACACAAGAGCCTCTAAACGTATTGAGAACAGGTAGGAAGCATGTTACGAGCTAATAAAACTAGTAAACAGAGTCCATGTGTGTATCAGTGAAAGTGAGCGGGTTTTATGTTTCTATGTTTCTTCAGGTGAGATGTCCAGTTCCTGGACGTTCACAGCACTTTCACGGCTGGGAGACATAGTTTGCATTGTACAGAGAGGTTAAGAGATTTCTCCGACTTTAAAACATAGTGATGAAAGCAACTGTCTGCAGAATCCATGGCAAAGCATGGATTGTCAGCCTGAAAGCGTTGGGAAGTGTCGCAATGCCAATGCATGGCGCATGTGACAGCTGCATTTCTAGTTTATTCCATCTGATTTCTACTGTAATCCTGCTCAGTAATCCCAGTTTTTATCGAATATACCTGTAATGAGATTACACATTTTTTTTGTACTGTAACAGATTACAGTTATATGTTATATAACATATATGTTATATGTTTTTTGTATCCTAATTATGTAACACTGTTACATGTATTCCATGACTACCCAACCCTGGTTGCACCTAAACATGTGATACACACTCAGACCTTACTGAGACTTAATAAACTAAAGTTTTCTAGCTGTGCAATGACTTGAAGTAAAGCTCTGGTAAACAAGCTGCATGTAATGATGTTCATGTAGGTACAAACAGCCAGAAGAGTCTTTAGAGCCAGAAGTGGACAGACGAAATCACCTTGTACTGCAGGTGACAGGAGGAGCAGCAAGGTGGGCGAGATACAGGTTCTGGGAGATTCCCACAACACACTGTAGACAAAAGAAAAGTGTTAAATGCACAGGTTCCACAAGTTGAGAGACTCTTAAGATCAACACCAGGAGACACCAGATCACTTTGATTGATTGTGAGGACAACACACACGGAGTGAGGTGGTATTGAAAGGCTAATTGCAGGAGGAAAGGTTTGTTTTGTAGAATGGGTCTCTTGTATTAAATTCAATGTAATTTGGATCAAATATCTTTGTTATTTTAAAAGCATGTTTTGTTGTGAGATGTAATTTAATTTAATCACAATAACCAGCCAAAGTATTTTCTATGTTTACTACGTTTAAAACTAAATGATCAACCATCTCAACAGTCATTGGTGGACATTTAATGTATGTTTCATCACCTGAAGAGTCCAACTTTGCTTTACATCTTTAACTTATATACAAGTGAAATCACAGCTCTAAGTTCTTGTTACTGAATAGTCCCTAAACGGCTCACCTACATGGCTGTGAGGCCCTGTCCGGAGGGATGGATGAGCCCGATGAAACGTGGGATCAGCCGTTGGTGGAGATTTCCACTCAACCCTTTGAAGCGCTGCTCCCACGTTCCTCCACTTGGACCATGGTTTAATCGAGGAAAATCATGTCACACTGAAAAAACAATTCTGTCATTTCATTTTTGAGTGTACTTTTTTAAGATAGAGCTTCTCAGGCTGGTTTAATCAAGTAAAATCACGTTACAGTCTTAAAGGTGTACAGGAGGATTTTCTTTTTCCGGGTGGATCATCAAGAGTGTTGGTCCTCCCAACTGTCAATCATTCTGGTGATATATTACGCAAGGCCGTCGTACGTGCTCGTCCCCAGGTAGCATGGATCTATTAGTTTTCACTTTCTGCGCATGCACGCTTTCAGGTGTATATGGTGAGCTACGCCTTCAGCGAGCTCGCAGTTCTCACCGGGTACTTTGAAAATGGCAGAGGGTCACAAAAGAGAAAAAGTGTCTTCGAAGTGTATGAGAAGAAGAGAAAGGCTTCGGAAGAGAGAAACAAGACCAGAGTGTTTTTGGGAGATTCTTTCACACGATGGCGTGCGCTGAAAGCCCAGGTTGGGCTTCCCACTGATGCTTCAGTCGCGAAGTTTCTACTCGACAGGTAAAGTTTGGCATTCTATTTGGAGAAATCCATTTCAAATCACTTCCAGTAAAAGTTATCTATGTCTATATTGTAACTTTCCAGGGTTGATTAGTGGAAAAAGTTCAAATCTTCTTGTAAAGTGAGCTTGTGTAAGCGATGCTGACTTGTGACTTGTAAACAGTGCGTGCACGAGGAGAACTGGGCTCGTTCCTGTATCTCGCACACGTTTTAGTAGGCGTTCCGTCTCGGGAGCAGGTAGAGCTTTGCGCATGTGCATTTTTCAAAATCTTTCCTAAAATTCGGGAAAATCCTACTGTACACCTTTAAGATAGAGCTGCTCAGGCTGGTTTAATTGAGAAAAAAATCATGTTATTTTCTTAAGATAGAGCTGCTGAGGCTGGTTTAATCTAGACAAATCGTGTTACTGTCTTTATATAGAGCTGATCTTGCTGGTTTAATCTAGAAAATCACGTGCTGCTCAGGCTGGTTTAATCTCGAAAAATCGTGTTACTGCCTTTAGATAGAGCTGATCAGGCTGGTTTGATCTAGAAAATCACATTACTCTCTTTAGATAGAGCTGATCAGGCTGGTTTGATTTAGAAAATCACGTTACTGTCTCTAGATGGTGCTGCTCAGGCTGGTTTGATTTAGAAAATCACCTTACTGTCTCTAGATGGAGCTGCTCAGGCTGGTTTAATAAAAAAAAAAAAAAAAAAAAAAAAAAAAATCAATCCCGTTGCTGTCTTTAGATATAGCATCTCAGACTGGTTTAATCTAGAGAAATCGTGTTACTGACTTTAGGTAGAGATGCTTAGTGTTGGAATTCGTTCCTGTGTTCCCCTGAATTCCTGCTTGTTCGTTTGATCCGGGAGAGGCAGGAACAGAGTTAATTTCTTCTACAGTGAATTTAATAATCACACAAACAAGAGATTACAAAAATACATATATCAGATTACATAATACGAGCTCAGACCGTTCTTCCTTGCAGACCCAAGTATGCAGGCCAGGTTTACAATGAAGAAGGGCACAACTGCAACACGTGGTTCATATTTATACATTTGCATACACCACCTCAACCTCACATTGGTCGGTTCCTCTATGGTGAATTTGCTATTCCTTTGTTCCCAAAACTGCTTCAAACTGGTTCTTCTCAGAGCTTGACGTTCTGTGGGACAAAGTGACCTCTGACCTCTTATCTGTTGATCCAATCGTACCTTGACCATGTTTTTGCAAGTAGAGCACTGAGGAGACATCGACAACCAACTTGGAATGTCCCTGAACATGGATTTATAGCTGTGTTTTCCCAACTTGGGCACTGGGTGTAGAACCCCACTAGTGTAGAAACACAACTGAATACAATATGTCCAGTTGTCACACAGAAAACGAATGTTTAACCACTATATTCCTTCAATTCCCCTTTTGACCTCTGACCCCAGAGGTCAATAACTAGTGTCAATACAGTATGAGGCACTCTTTGTATAATAGAGGTCATATGTAAGCAAAATCAACAATCATATACTCAAATAGCAACATACAAAACTTTTAAACAGTGGTGACTCCCCCTTGAACTGCAACCTTGTCGTGGTGGGGGAGTTTGAGCTCCCGAATGACCACCTATGTTGCCGGGGGACTTGCCCCTCCTGTGTGCCCACCACCTACAGATGCTGCCGTAGGGGTCGGGTGCATTGTGGATTGGGGGGCAGTCGACGGCAGAGGCCTCGACGACCCGATCCCTGGCCGCAGTTTCAAACAGTTTTATTTAGTGGAGTAACTGCTATTTTCATTTCATCAGGAGTGGCCGAAATGATGCTCCACACGGGATATAGAGTACTTTTGGAATAAAGTTTTTATTTCATTAGAACAAACTAGTACTTTCTCAATTCAAGGTTTAATGATGTGTTTATCAGGTTCAAGCAGTTTCAACCAGTTTTATTTAGTGGAGTAACTACTATTTTCATTTCATTAGGAGTGGTCGAAATGATGCTCCTCACGGGATACAGAGTGATTTTGGAATAAAGTTTTTATTTCATTAGAACAAACTAGTACTTTCTCAATTCAAGTTTAAATGATGTGTTTATCATGTTCAAGCAGTTTCAACCAGTTTTATTTAGTGGAGTAACTGCTATTTTCATTTCATTAGGAGTGGCCGAAATGATGCTCCACACGGGATATAGAGTGATTTTGGAAGAAAGTTTTTATTTCATTAGAACAAACTAGTACTTTCTCAATTCAAGTTTAAATGATGTGTTTATCATGTTCAAGCAGTTTCAACCAGTTTTATTTAATGGAGTAACTGCTATTTTCATTTCATCAGGAGTGGCCGAAATGATGCTCCACACGGGATATAGAGTACTTTTGGAATAAAGTTTTTATTTCATTAGAACAAACTAGTACTTTCTCAATTCAAGGTTAAACATGATGGACTTAGCAGTTGCAAGCACTTTCAAACAATTATATTTAGTGGAGTAGCTGCTATTTTCATTTCATTAGGAGTGGCCGAAATGATGCTCCTCACGGGATATAGAGTGATTTTGGAATAAAGTTTTTATTTCATTAGAACAAACTAGTACTTTCTCAATTCAAGTTTAAATGATGTGTTTATCATGTTCAAGCAGTTTCAACCAGTTTTATTTAGTGGAATAACTGCTATTTTCATTTCATCAGGAGTGGCCGAAATGATGCTCGACACGGGATATAGAGTACTTTTGGAATAAAGTTTTTATTTCATTAGAACAAACTAGTAGTTTCTCAATTCAAGGTTAAACATGATGGACTTAGCAGTTGCAAGCACTTTCAAACAATTATATTTAGTGGAGTAGCTGCTATTTTCATTTCATTAGGAGTGGCCAAAATGATGCTCCACACGGGATATAGAGTAATTTTGGAATAAAGTTTTTATTTCATTAGAACAAACTAGTACTTTCTCAATTCAAGTTTAAATGATGTGTTTATCAGGTTCAAGCAGTTTCAACCGGTTTTATTTAGTGGAATAACTGCTATTTTCATTTCATCAGGAGTGGCCGAAATGATGCTCCACACGGGATATAGAGTACTTTTGGAATAAAGTTTTTATTTCATTAGAACAAACTAGTACTTTCTCAATTCAAGGTTAAATGATGTGTTTATCAGGTTCAAGCAGTTTCAACCAGTTTTATTTAGTGGAGTAACTACTATTTTCATTTCATTAGGAGTAGCCGAAATGATGCTCCTCACGGGATATAGAGTAATTTTGGAAGAAAGTTTTTATTTCATTAGAAGAAACTAGTACTTTCTCAATTCAAGTTTAAATGATGTGTTTATTAGGTTCAAGCAGTTTCAACCAGTTTTATTTAGTGGAGTAACTGCTATTTTCATTTCATCAGTAGTGGCCGAAATGATGCTCCACACGGGATATAGAGTACTTTTGGAATAAAGTTTTTATTTCATTAGAACAAACTAGTACTTTCTCAATTCAAGTTTAAATGATGTGTTTATCATGTTCAAGCAGTTTCAACCAGTTTTATTTAGTGGAGTAACTGCTATTTTCATTTCATCAGTAGTGGCCGAAATGATGCTCCTCACGGGATACAGAGTGATTTTGGAATAAAGTTTTTATTTCATTAGAACAAACTAGTACTTTCTCAATTCAAGTTTAAATGATGTGTTTATCATGTTCAAGCAGTTTCAACCAGTTTTATTTAGTGGAGTAACTGCTATTTTCATTTCATCAAAAGTGGCCGAAATGATGCTCCTCACGGGATACAGAGTGATTTTGGAATAAAGTTTTTATTTCCTTAGAGTAAACTGGTACTTTTCAAGTCAAGTTTAAACATGAAGTGTTTATTAGGTTATAGCAGTTTCAACCTCTTTTATTATGCTAGGTTTGACTGTTATGGTCTTTTCATCAGTTGTTGCCGAAAAGATGCTTCAGACGAGATACTGAGTATGTTTTTAGAATAAAGTTTTAATTTCATTAGGACAAACTCGTACTTTCACTATTCAGGTATCTACCCAGATAAATGTACACTAACACAACTACTGCTCAACCAAGGTGCTAAAAACACTGTGTTATAGTTGCGAGGTTACAATTTGTATAGACTACAGAAGTGAAAGCCACAGGTGTAACCATCACCTGTGCATTAACAACATTTTCGCACTTTTCGAAACACAGCTTTTGCGTGACTCCTACCATGAGTCGTCAGAGACACTGCGTGCTCAGAGCAAAGATACCTCGGGAGCCACATGACCCAGTTGAAGACTGTTGTCGCCGGTCTTCTATGGCTGTCTACACAGGAGAGAAGAAACCTCAACAGCGAGTTGCTATGACACACATCCATCAGTGCTCTCAGCCGCACCACCACGTGGTCTCGCAGCTCTTTCACTCCTTTTCAGGAGAAGGAACATTGTAATTTTCCAGCACCTCACAGTGCTATCAGCTCCCTCACTCTCTCCACCGGAGAGAACCAGGATGTTCTAGCTCAGATGACTCTGACCATTCCGATATCCCAAGGGTACCGGTCTTTGGACCAGCCAGCTTGAGTCCCTTGCAGAGGACATAGATCAGTTCGAACCAAACAACCCGGAAATTCGTGTTGCGGACTACCTGGGGGAGATCGAACGCTGCCTCTTCAACCTGCCTCATCCTTCGTCCCGAGAGAAGCTTACGCTTCTCTGGAAGATGACATCCAGGAGTGTCCATGTTTACATAGAGTCCCTCCCATCTGCCATCAGAGACCATTACTCAGCCCTCTGTCATGCACTTAGGGAAGCAGGATCATCTGCACAATGATCCTGCCTCTGCAAACTTTATTGCATTTACAATCACTCAAAAGGGGGCGGAGACTCCCAGATAGTATTTATAGGTGCCTACGGGCTGCCTACTTCCAAGGCCACAATGCACCAGGATTGGACAAAGACCAGACTTTTAAGTCCCTCTTTGTTAACAACCTCCACAACAGTGTGAGGATCGATGTCGCCCTTTTCTGCAGGACCAAAAACCCCACCATGAAAGACCTCCGCAAACATGCGCAGATGGTGTGGGAGCTGCACCACCGTTCAGGTGAAAACTATGATGGTGATGCAGGTGTCCTGAGGTCTCAGGTGAGGAGAGGTAAGTCTAAAAACCGAGGCTGAGGTCAGACTCAAAACAACTGGGATGCAGATGTCCCACAGTGGATTAAAACCTGCATCAGAGAGGTGAAGCAGCACCTGAACCCGCCTGGTAAGAAGGGACCTGGCTCCCCCTGACCGCATGACTTAGCCCCTCCCCTCCGCACACAAAGTTCATTTTGGCAGGAGGAGGAGATCCAGGAGGTGAAAGAGGCCCATTTGACATTCTTGGGTAATCTTGGCTATGCCAACCACAGATACACTTCAGTGGTGGTAGGGGTTGTTGACACTCTCTCACTGCTTGGTACTGGGTCAGAAATCCCCCTCATGTGTTCAGACACCTTCGCACGGGTTGCTAGAACCACGCTTGCGCATGCCACTTAAGGAAAGCCACTTCAGGTGGAAGAGTGTAGCATAAACATCCGAGGCTTCACTCAGGACTTGCACCACATCACTCAATGTGTCTGGGTCAACAGCTTTCCAGGACATGTCAGCGACGCATCCCATCCACGTCACTGATCTGGACACAGAAGAACTGCTTATTGGTCAGGACATCCTAAACCGACTCGCTGCCACCAAACGGCGCCTTTGGTCCCAAGTCATCAGCCCGACTCCCATTGGCTAAGAACTAGGCCACCCAGCTTCCAACAGCCATCGTTCAGCCAACCCACAGGTCCAAAATCTGACACCTATCTGACACCTGGTCAGATTAAAGTGACCGCATTTCCACCTTTAGAGATGTTAACTGACAGTTCATTCCACAATCTTGAACTAATTCTCATCTCATTGACAATCTGCCTTCGTCCCTCACCAGCGACGACACGCATGACACAATTCTCCTCATTTCCACAACCAAAACCATCACCAGCACTCACCATGTTAACCTTGAACCTTCATGGTACAAAACCGAGCACCGAAGGTGACATGGTTGTGCACGCTCCAATGACTCAACCAGAGAATACAGACATTTCAGGTAAACAGACCATGTCTGTACCAGAAGAACCTTATTCAGGCTTCGAGTCAAAGACCGAGCAACGCTCTGCTGAGGCTCGCGCTTTACCACAACAGAAACAAGGAGATGCATTTGTATGAGGAGGTCTCCCGCGATTATCACACGATCTTCGCAAGGGACTCGCACAAAAGGGGGGGGGAGTCACAGACTCACTCCCCCCCCACCCAGTGCGCGTCCCCACTGACCTCGAGGCACTGCCATCTTCTGAAACCCAGTACATACCCTTTCTAGCTGACGGGGTCAAGCGGTCCTGGGCCTGAATTCACTGGTTTGAAACAGCCTGCGCTCGAATCTCACACCATCCCTGTTATTCAAAATTGTTATATCTAAAGAGAAACATTAATCAATTTAAATAACACTTTTTTTGGCATTAACTATTTCCAGTTTAGCTGGTGGTGGCCCAATGTCATTATTATTTGATAAATAACCAATTTATTCTAATGAATAATTTTTCATAAATAAATTATTTTTGATAAAATGTTGCTCCGTGCTCTTGTTTATCTTCCAACATGTGAGATGTTGTTGATGAATACACAGCACAGTTCCACAGTAACCAATGTGTTTTACACAGCCACAAAAGAAACAGAACACGTCATCAGTCTGCCACGGGACATACACAGAGAGTCAGTTTAGTATTACCATTAGCATGCATTTAATTGGACTGTGGAAGAAAACCAGAGAACCCTGAGGAAACACATGCACACACAAGTTAATTCCACAAACACCTCCAGGTGGATTTAAACCCACGATTTTCTGTATGTAGCCATTGAGACAATTTGACCATCGTAATTGATAGAGCTGATAAAACATTTATTTGGTATATAGTTGTAATCTCAATATGAAAGGTTGTAGAAATTAATCATGCCCAAAAACTCCTGCAGGGCCTTAACCGAGGCTGGACGAGGAAAATCTGTCACCGCTTGCACCTTAGAAGGCAACGGAATGGCACCCTGAGTTGAAATACGATGACCCAAAAAGTCAATCACAGGCAGACCAAACTGGCACTTAGCAGGGTTGGCAAGAAGGCCATGTTCCTCAAGGCCAGACCTGGGCATTTTAAGGCCCGCGGGACCCGATTCTCACCGGCCCGCGAAAGATTGCTTAGAATTAAGTAAACAAAAGCTTCTTTCGAATTTTAATGCGTGGACTAAAACCATCGGCTGTATAAACTAAAACGGAAATGCTTTTACTTTGAAGCCTGTTTATTTATGAACAGTGTACCTAACCTACGTACGTCGTATACGTACCCCATAAACAAGTCAATCAGTGCATGTGATTAGCGGTCATTGTCGCCCCTCAATGATGTACGGGCACGTCAAGAAAAGAAAGGTGGATGCTGAAGGCCGAAATTTCAAGAAGATTTGGAGCACTAAATATTTGTTTACTGAAGTCGGTGGTAAACCCGTCTGTTTAGTTTGTGGTGAGCACGTCGCCGTGTTTAAGGAGTATAATGTGAGTCGGCATTATGAGACAAAACACGCGGAGAAATACAGACACTTGGTGGAGGCTGAGAGAGTGCGAATATCAGAAGACTTGCTAGCAAAGCTAGCAAAACAACAAGGCTGTTTTAGCAAGCTACACACAGCCCGGGATGCAGCGACCAAGACCAGCTTCGTCATATCCCACAAAATCGCTAAAAACAGCAAGCCGTTCTCGGATGGCGAGTTTGTGAAAGAGTGCTTGGTGGACTCTGCCGCGCTAATATGCCCTGAGAATAAAGAAGCATTTGAAAAAGTCCCGCTGTCCAGGCGAACCGTCACCAGAAGGGTGGAAGGAATCGCGGAGAATCTCGAATGTCAGCTCAAAAGTGGAGTTGACAGTTTTGACTTTTTCTCTTTGGCTTTGGATGAGAGCTGTGATGTCCGTGACACTGCCCAGTTACTGGTGTTTCTCCGGGGAATAAGGCAGGACTTCAAGATTATGGAGGAGCTGGCAGCATTGAGGTCAATAAAAGGAACGACAACGGGAAGCGATCTGTTCAAGGAGGTCGATGCATGCATGGTCAAGCTTGGACTGAAATGGGACAAACTGGTAGGCGTCACTTCTGATGGTTGTCCGAATATGACAGGAAAACATGTCGGACTTTTGAAACAGATCCAAGATAAAGTGACTGAACTCGGCACAGAGCATCATTTAGTGTTGATACATTGTATTATACATCAGCATGTACTGTGCAGGTCTGTGCTAAAACTTAACCATGTTATTGATGTTGTAACAAAAACGGTTAACTTCATCAGGGCACGAGCATTAAATCACAGGCAGTTTGTTGCACTTTTAGAGGAGCATGAGAATGAACATGGTGACATCATGTACCACACAGCTGTCAGATGGCTCAGTCTGGGCAAAGTGCTCAAAAGATTTTGGGACCTGAAAACAGAGATTCAAGAGTTTTGTGAGATGAAAGGCAAAAACATCCCGAGCTTTCAGATATGAACTGGATGGCAGATTTTGCATTTGCTGTTGATGTGACGGCACTGATGAATGAACTGAGCACTAAACTGCAAGGCAAGGGCCTTTTCGTTCATGACATGCATAACCTTGTGAAGGCTTTTATGAGAAAGTTGCTGTTTCTTTCAAGTCAACTACAGAACAACACTCTCACTCACATGCAAACCCTTAAAGAAGTCAGACCATCAGCTAATCATCTCTGCAGGTACTCATCCATGTTAGGAGATTTGCATGGTGAGTTTTTAAGGCGATTTGATGATTGTAAAAACATTGAGGATGAAATGCACCTGGTTTCCTCTCCCTTTGCCTGCAGAGTAGATGATGCACCCAGTGATGTTCAGCTGGAGCTCATTGACCTGCAGTCTGACACAGTACTGGCAGAGCACGTTAAGTCAGCATCACTGCTGGAGTTCTACTCATCTCTTAAGGAGGAGAACTTTCCAAACATGAGGAGACATGCTCAGAAGATGTTGGTTCTGTTTGGATCTACCTACATATGTGAACAAACATTCTCAGTAATGAAGTTTACCAAATCCAGGTTCAGATCCTCTCTTACTGATGATCATCTGTCAGCTGTGCTTCGCATCTCCACCTCAGACATTCAACCTGACTTTGATGCACTCGTTAAAGGGCAGCAAAGGCTAGATTTCTCTCACTGAACAAGAAAATACACAAAAGTGTGTTCACTATTACTTTTTGTCTGCACAGCTTGGCAGTTTGACAATCATTATGTGACATATCTTGTTAATGATATTTGACATACAAAGACATTGTGATGTCTTAATAGAAAAAAGTGTTTTTGGTTAATGTAATTAAAAAAAGAGTTACAAATGTTTCATGTTTACAATTGTTTTGAATAACTGTACTGAATAAAAACATTTTTTGTTAAAATAACCCTCACTTTCTCTTTACCTAATAATAACACAGACACTTACCAGCATGTGTAAACAATACCATTTGCTGCTTTCAATGTAGAAATAAAATTCATATGCAGAATAGAATTTAAACTTTTGGCCCGGCCCTCCACAATATTTTCTGCTTCTCGGAAAAATAATTGCCCACCCCTGCTCAAGGCGCTGAAAAACTTGCTTTAGGTGTGAAAAATGCTCCTCAACTGAAGAACTAGCCACCAAGATGTCGTCCAGGTAAACAGAAACGAAAGCGAGGTCGCGCAGCACAGAGTCCATCAACCTCTGAAAAGCCGTGCCTCTACTCTTGCCTGGCCATAATAAAACATAAAAAAATGACAAGAAAGAATAGAAAGTGTCATCTGCTCAGTGTATTGACACATCTTATACACAAATTGCACTTAACAAGTTTTGAACAATCAAAACTCAGTAACCAATCAGGTGTCTAACATTGTTTGTTTTTTTTAGAGAATCAAAACCACAATATAAAAAAAGCTTTCAATTTCTATTCAAGAAAATGTGCCCATCTTTTCTAAAACTCTCTCTCTCTCTCTCTCTCTCTCTCTCTCTCTCTCTCTCTCGCCCCGCTTCCTCATTAGTTTTAATGTTGTTTTTTTTCCGGAATAAATGTGAATGTTTGATGAGAGGCTGTATCTGGCAGCATGCGTCACTCATTGAGTAAAAAGAAAAAAGTGAGGGCACGTGTCGCCCCAATTAATCCCTAAAACACAAGAGCCTCTAAACGTATTGAGAACAGGTAGGAAGCATGTTACAAGCTAATAAAACTAGTAAACAGAATCCATGTGTGTATCAGTGAAAGTGAGAGGGTTTTATGTTTCTATGTTTCTTCAGGTGAGATGTCCAGTTCCTGGACGTTCACAGCACTTTCACGGCTGGGAGACATAGTTTGCATTGTACAGAGAGGTTAAGAGATTTCTCCGACTTTAAAACATAGTGATGAAAGCAACTCTCTGCATAATCCATGGCAAAGCATGGATTGTCAGCCTGAAAGCGTCGGGAAGTGTCGCAATGCCAATGCATGGCGCATGTGACAGCTACATTTCTAGTTTATTCCATCTGATTTCTACTGTAATCCTGCTCAGTAATCCCAGTTTTTATCGAATATACCTGTAATGAGATTACACATTTTTTTTTGTACTGTAACAGATTTCAGTTATATGTTATATAACATATATGTTATATGTTTTTTGTATCCTAGTTATGAAACACTGTTACATGTATTCCATTACTACCCAACCCTGGTTGCACCTAAACATGTGATACACACTCAGACCTTACTGAGACTTAATAAACTAAAGTTTTCTAGCTGTGCAATGACTTGAAGTAAAGCTCTGGTAAACAAGCTGCATGTAATGATGTTCATGTAGGCTCTGTAACAGCCAGAAGAGTCTTTGGAGCCAGAAGTGGACAGACGAAATCACCTTGTACTGCAGGTGACAGGAGGAGCAGCAAGGTGGGCGAGATACAGGTTCTGGGAGATTCCCACAACACACTGTAGACAAAAGAAAAGTGTTAAATGCACAGGTTCCACAAGTTGAGAGACTCTTAAGATCAACACCAGGAGACACCAGATCACTTTGATTGATTGTGAGGACAACACACACGGAGTGAGGTGGTATTGAAAGGCTAATTGCAGGAGGAAAGGTTTGTTTTGTAGAATGGGTCTCTTGTATTAAATTCAATGTAATTTGGATCAAATATCTTTGTTATTTTAAAAGCATGTTTTGTTGTGAGATGTAATTTAATTTAATCACAATAACCAACCAAAGTATTTTCTATGTTTACTACGTTTTAAACTAAATGATCAACCATCTCAACAGTCATTGGTGGACATTTAATGTATGTTTCATCACCTGAAGAGTCCAACTTTGCTTTACATCTTTAACTTATATACAAGTGAAATCACAGCTCTAAGTTCTTGTTACTGAATAGTCCCTAAACGGCTCACCTACATGGCTGTGAGGCCCTGTCCGGAGGGATGGATGAGCCCGATGAAACGTGGGATCAGCCGTTGGTGGAGATTTCCACTCAACCCTTTGAAGCGCTGCTCCCACGTTCCTCCACTTGGACCATGGTTTAATCGAGGAAAATCATGTCACACTCAAAAAACAATTCTGTCATTTCATTTTTGAGTGTACTTTTTTAAGATAGAGCTTCTCAGGCTGGTTTAATCAAGTAAAATAATGTTACTGTCTTAAAGGTGTACAGGAGGATTTTCTTTTTCCGGGTGGATCATCAAGAGTGTTGGTCCTCCCAACTGTCAATCATTCTGGTGATATATTACGCAAGGCCGTCGTACGTGCTCGTCCCCAGGTAGCGTGGATCTATTAGTTTTCACTTTCTGCGCATGCGCGCTTTCAGGTGTATATGGTGAGCTACGCCTTCAGCGAGCTTGCAGTTCTCACCGGGTACTTTGAAAATGGCAGAGGGTCACAAAAGAGAAAAAGTGTCTTCGAAGTGTATGAGAAGAAGAGAAAGGCTTCGGAAGAGAGAAACAAGACCAGAGTGTTTTTGGGAGATTCTTTCACACGATGGCGTGCGCTGAAAGCCCAGGTTGGGCTTCCCACTGATGCTTCAGTCGCGAAGTTTCTACTCGACAGGTAAAGTTTGGCATTCTATTTGGAGAAATCCATTTCAAATCACTTCCAGTAAAAGTTATCTATGTCTATATTGTAACTTTCCAGGGTTGATTAGTGGAAAAAGTTCAAATCTTCTTGTAAAGTGAGCTTGTGTAAGCGATGCTGACTTGTGACTTGTAAACAGTGCGTGCACGAGGAGAACTGGGCTCGTTCATGTCTCTCGCACACGTTTTAGTAGGCGTTCCGTCTCGGGAGCAGGTAGAGCTTTGCGCATGTGCATTTTTCAAAATCTTTCCTAAAATTCGGAAAATCCTACTGTACACCTTTAAGATAGAGCTGCTCAGGCTGGTTTAATTGAGAAAAAAATCATGTTATTTTCTTAAGATAGAGCTGCTGAGGCTGGTTTAATCTAGACAAATCGTGTTACTGTCTTTATATAGAGCTGATCTTGCTGGTTTAATCTAGAAAATCACGTGCTGCTCAGGCTGGTTTAATCTCAAAAAATCGTGTGCTGCTCAGGCTGGTTTAATCTCAAAAAATCGTGTTACTGCCTTTAGATAGAGCTGATCAGGCTGGTTTGATCTAGAAAATGACATTACTGTCTTTAGATAGAGCTGATCAGGCTGGTTTGATTTAGAAAATCACGTTACTGTCTCTAGATGGTGCTGCTCAGGCTGGTTTGATTTATAAAATCACCTTACTGTCTCTAGATGGAGCTGCTCAGGCTGGTTTAATAAAAAAAAAAAAAAAAAAAAAAAAATCAATCCCGTTACTGTCTTTAGATATAGCATCTCAGACTGGTTTAATCTAGAGAAATCGTGTTACTGACTTTAGGTAGAGATGCTTAGTGTTGGAATTCGTTCCTGTGTTCCCCTGAATTCCTGCTTGTTCGTTTGATCCGGGAGAGGCAGGAACAGAGTTAATTTCTTCAATAGTGAATTTAATAATCACACAAACAAGAGATTACAAAAATACATATATCAGATTACATAATACGAGCTCAGACCGTTCTTCCTTGCAGACCCAAGTATGCAGGCCAGGTTTACAATGAAGAAGGGCACAACTGCAACACGTGGTTCATATTTATACATTTGCATACACCACCTCAACCTCACATTGGTCGGTTCCTCGTGATGTATGCGTTGCTATGGTGAATTTGCTATTCCTTTGTTCCCAAAACTGCTTCAAACTGGTTCTTCTCAGAGCTTGACGTTCTGTGGGACAAAGTGACCTCTGACCTCTTATCTGTTGATCCAATCGTACCTTGACCATGTTTTTGCAAGTAGAGCACTGAGGAGACATCGCCAACCAACTTGGAATGTCCCTGAACATGGATTTATAGCTGTGTTTTCCCAACTTGGGCAGTGGGAGAAACCCCACTACTGTAGAAACACAACTGAATACAATATGTCCAGTTGTCACACAGAAAACGAATGTTTAACCACTATATTCCTTCAATTCCCCTTTTGACCTCTGACCCCAGAGGTCAATAACTAGTGTCAATACAGTATGAGGCACTCTTTGTGCCTCACAAATAGAGGTCATATGTAAGCAAAATCAACAATCATATACTCAAATAGCAACATACAAAACTTTTAAATGGTGGTGACTCCCCCTTGAACTGCAACCTTGTCGTGGTGGGGGAGTTTGAGCACCCGAATGACCCCCTATGTTGCCGGGGGACTTGCCCCTCCTGTGGGCCCACCACCTACAGATGCTGCCGTAGGGGTCGGGTGCATTGTGGATTGGGGGGCAGTCGACGGCAGAGGCCTCGACGACCCGATCCCCGGCCACAGAATCTGGCTATTGGGACATGGAATGTGACCTCGCTGGGGGGGAAGGAGCCCGAGCTTGTGAGGGAGGCTGAGAGATACCGTCTAGATATAGTCAGGCTCGCCTCCACTTACAGCTTGGACTCCGGAACCCAGCTCCTCGACGGGGGCTGGATACTCCACTGCTCTGGAGTTGCCCGCAGTGTAAGGCGGCGGGCTGGAGTGGGCTTGCTGATTGCCCCGCAGCTCAGCCGCCATGTGTTGGAGTTCACCCCAGTGAACGAGAGGGTTGCGTTCCTACGCCTTCGAGTAGGGGACAGGTCTCTGACTGTTGTCTCGGCCAATGCACCGAACAGCAGCTCAGAGTACCCAACCTTCTTGGAGTCCCTGGGAGGGGTGCTGGATAGTGCCCCAACTGGGGACTCCATTGTTCTCCTGGGGGACTTCAACACCCACGTGGCAAATGACAGTGAGACCTGGAAGGGGGTGATTGGGAGGAACGGCCTCCCCGATCTGAACCCGAGAGGTGTTCTGTTATTGGACTTCTGTGCCAGTCACAGCTTGTCCATAACGAACACCATGTTCGAGCACAGGGGTGTCCATAAGTGCACGTGGCACCAGGACACCCTAGGCCGGAGGTCAATGATAGACTTTGTGGTCGTGTCATCTGATCTCTGGCCGTGTGTCTTTGACACTAGGATAAAGAGAAGGGCACAGCTGTCAACTGATCACCACCTGGTGGTGAGTTGGATGCGCTGGACCGGGAGGAGGATAGACTCGACCCAAACCCAAACGTGTTATGAGGGTCTGCTGGGAACATCTGGCTGAGCCCTCCGTCCGCGCAGTTTTCAACTCCCACCTCTGGGAGAGCTTCTCACAGATCCCGAGGGAGGCTGGAGACATTGAGTCCGAGTGGACCATGTTCTCCACTTCCATTGTCAAAGCTGCTGCTCGGAGCTGTGGCCGCAGGGTCTCTGGCGCCTGTCGTGGCGGCAATCCCCGAACCCGGTGGTGGAAACCGGAAGTAAGGGAGGAGGACTTTCGATCGGTCCCGAGGAAATTCTGACAAACCGTCCGGCGCCTTAGGCGGGGGAAGCAGTTCTCCACCAACACTGTTTACAGTGGATGTGGGGAGCTGTTGACCTCAACTGGGGATATCGTTCAAATGGTATATGGTAAATGGTCTAGATTTATATAGCGCCTTCTAACCACACTGAGGTAGTCCCAAAGCGCTTTACATATCAGCTCATTCACCCATTCACGCTCACATTCACACACCAATGGGACAGAGCTGCCATGCAAGGCACTAGTCGACCACTGGGAGCAATTTAGGGTTCAGTGTCTTGCCCAAGGACACTTCGACACATAGACCGGTGTAGACTGGGATCGAAACTCCGACCTCTCACTCCGAAGACGACCACTCTACCACCCTAGCCACGGTCGTTCAAGATCCCGGATACAAGCGGCTGAAATGAGCTTCCTTCGTAGGGTGGCTGGGCACACCCTTAGAGATAGGGTGAGGAGCTCAGCCACCAGGGAGGAGCTCGGAGTAGAGCCGCTGCTCCTCCACATCGAGAGGAGCCAGCTGAAGTGGCTCGGGCACCTATTTTGGATGCCCCCCGGACGCCTCCCAAGGGAGGTGTTCCGGGCATGTCCCTCCGGTAGGAGGGCTCAGGGCAGACCCAGGACACACTGGAGGGATTATGTCTCTCGGCTGGCCTGGGAACGCCTTGGGGTGCCACCGGAAGAGCTGGAGGAAGTGTCTGGGGTGAGGGAAGTCTGGGCAACTATGCTCAGACTGCTGCCTCCGCGACCCGGCCCCGGATAAGCGGCAGAAAATGGATGGATGGATGGATGGATGGACTTGGCACGTCACATGAACAGAGAGGAGCGCTATTTCACCTCCTCCCTTGCTGTCGTCTACTTCTCTGTGTTCTTCTTACTTCGGTGTACAGGGATTATTCTGCCCTTTGACGTGTGGAGCTGTCTCCTGGATTAGCCGATCCAGGGGCAACTTGTTTCAGATGGATGGAGGTTTCCTGAAGAGTGCGATGTGGTTTTCCCGCCAGAGTACACTGCGACAGATGGCACCGCATTGTTCCTCTTGTATCCAGGGTTCGACTAACGGCCGGACCCTCCTCTCCAGTACCCTGGAATAGACTTTCCTGGGGAGCCTTTGTCACTCAGCCGAACAGCGTGAGACGTCCTCTCGACGACCTTAAATCGACCCGTTGACCTGGGCTCGGACCACTTCCTCTTTATCACCCTGAGAAGTACCCAGGGGCTGGTGTTGAGGATCTCAGCCGAGTTCCCCCTGGCTGCCGGTCCCGGCAACCTGTGCAGAGAAACGAGATTCCAGACATCTCAAAACTGCGTTGTCACATCTCTCACCTGAACATAGATTTTGCTCTTGTATAGATTTGGCTAATGCTTTTTTCTGTCTGCCACTGGCGGATCAGGTGAAACCACTGCAAACAGGTCCGACTTATTGCCGCCAATGCAAACCAAACTCCTGTTCCGGGAATACAAAGACCGAACAGCCCTTAACAAAGGGCCCCGGACTCCATGCTCCCGGAGCACCCCCCCACAGAATGTCTCAGGGGACGCGGTCGAACGCCTTCTCCAGATCCAGAAAACACATGTGGACTGGTTGGGCAAACTCCCATGAACCCTCAAGCAGCTGGTGGAGGGTATAGAGCTGGTCCAGTGTTCCACGACCAGAATGAAAACCGCATTATTCCTCTTGGATCCAAGGTTTGACTAACGGCCGAAAGTCCTCTTCCATGGCCTCTCCGAACTCCTCCCAGACCCGAGTTATTGCCTCCACCACAGCCATGAACTATGGGTCATGACCGAAAGAACGAGATCCCGGATACAAGCGGTTGAAGTGAGCTTCCTGCGTAGGGTGGCTGAGCGCACCCTTAGAGATTATTACTATTTTCATTTCATCAGTAGTGGCCGAAATGATGCTCCACACGGGATATAGAGTAATTTTGGAATATAGTTTTTATTTCATTATAACAAACTAGTACTTTCTCAATTCAAGTTTAAATGATGTGTTAATCATGTTCAAGCAGTTTCAACCAGTTTTATTTAGTGGAGTAACTGCTATTTTCATTTCATCAGGAGTGGCCGAAATGATGCTCCACACGGGATATAGAGTACTTTTGGAATAAAGTTTTTATTTCATTAGAACAAACTAGTACTTTCTCAATTCAAGTTTAAATGATGTGTTTATCAGGTTCAAGCAGTTTCAACCAGTTTTATTTAGTGGAGTAACTGCTATTTTCATTTCATCAGTAGTGGCCGAAATGATGCTCCTCACGGGATACAGAGTGATTTTGGAATAAAGTTATTATTTCATTAGAACAAACTAGTACTTTCTCAATTCAAGTTTAAACATGATAGACTTAGCAGTTGCAAGCACTTTCAAACAATTATATTTAGTGGAGTAGCTGCTATTTTCATTTCATTAGGAGTGGCCGAAATGATGCTCCACACGGGATATAGAGTAATTTTGGAAGAAAGTTTTTATTTCAATACAACAAACTAGTACTTTCTCAATTAAAGTTTAAATGATGTGTTTATCAGGTTCAAGCAGTTTCAACCAGTTTTATTTAGTGGAGTAACTGCTATTTTCATTTCATCAGGAGTGGCCGAAATGATGCTCCTCACGGGATATAGAGTGATTTTGGAATAGAGTTTTTATTTCATTAGAACAAACTAGTACTTTCTCAATTCAAGTTTAAATGATGTGTTTATCATGTTCAAGCAGTTTCAACCAGTTTTATTTAGTGGAGTAACTGCTATTTTCATTTCATCAGGAGTGGCCGAAATGATGCTCCACACGGGATATAGAGTACTTTTGGAATAAAGTTTTTATTTCATTAGAACAAACTAGTACTTTCTCAATTCAAGGTTAAACATGATGGACTTAGCAGTTGCAAGCACTTTCAAACAATTATATTTAGTGGAGTAGCTGCTATTTTCATTTCATTAGGAGTGGCCGAAATGATGCTCCACACGAGATATAGAGTGATTATGGAAGAAAGTTTTTATTTTATTAGAACAAACTAGTACTTTCTCAATTCAAGTTTAAATGATGTGTTTATTAGGTTCAAGCAGTTTCAACCAGTTTTATTTAGTGGAGTAACTGCTATTTTCATTTCATCAGTAGTGGCCGAAATGATGCTCCTCACGGGATACAGAGTGATTTTGGAATAAAGTTTTTATTTCATTAGAACAAACTAGTACTTTCTCAATTCAAGTTTAAATGATGTGTTTATCATGTTCAAGCAGTTTCAACCAGTTTTATTTAGTGGAGTAACTGCTATTTTCATTTCATCAGGAGTGGCCGAAATGATGCTCCACACGGGATATAGAGTACTTTTGGAATAAAGTTTTTATTTCATTAGAACAAACTAGTACTTTCTCAATTCAAGGTTAAACATGATGGACTTAGCAGTTGCAAGCACTTTCAAACAATTATATTTAGTGGAGTAGCTGCTATTTTCATTTCATTAAGAGTGGCCGAAATGATGCTCCACACGGGATATAGAGTAATTTTGGAAGAAAGTTTTTATTTCAATACAACAAACTAGTACTTTCTCAATTCAAGTTTAAATGATGTGTTTATCAGGTTCAAGCAGTTTCAACCAGTTTTATTTAGTGGAGTAACTGCTATTTTCATTTCATCAGTAGTGGCCGAAATGATGCTCCACACGAGATATAGAGTGATTTTGGAAGAAAGTTTTTATTTCATTAGAACAAACTAGTACTTTCTCAATTAAAGTTTAAATGATGTGTTTATCAGGTTCAAGCAGTTTCAACCAGTTTTATTTAGTGGAGTAACTGCTACTTTCAGTTCATCAGTAGTGGCCGAAATGATGCTCCACACGGGATATAGAGTGATTTTGGAAGAAAGTTTTTATTTCATTAGAACAAACTAGTACTTTCTCAATTCAAGTTTAAATGATGTGTTTATCAGGTTCAAGCAGTTTCAACCAGTTTTATTTAGTGGAATAACTGCTATTTTCATTTCATCAGGAGTGGCCGAAATGATGCTCCACACGGGATATAGAGTAATTTTGGAATAAAGTTTTTATTTCCTTAGAGCAAACTGGTACTTTTCAATTCAAGTTTAAACATGAAGTGTTTATTAGGTTATAGCAGTTTCAACCTCTTTTATTATGCTAGGTTTGACTGTTATGGTCTTTTCATCAGTTGTTGCCGAAAAGATGCTTCAGACGAGATACTGAGTATGTTTTTAGAATAAAGTTTTAATTTCATTAGGACAAACTCGTACTTTCACTATTCAAGTATCTACCCAGATAAATGTACACTAACACAACTATTGCTCAACCAAGGTGCTAAAAACACTGTTTTATAGGTGCGAGGTTACAATTTGTATAGACTACAGAAGTGAAAGCCACAGGTTTAACCATCACCTGTGCATTAACAACATTTTCGCACTTTTCGAAACACAGCTTTTGCGTGACTCCTACCATGAGTCGTCAGAGACACTGCGTGCTCAGAGCAAAGATACCTCGGGAGCCACATGACCCAGTTGAAGACTGTTGTCGCCGGTCTTCTATGGCTGTCAACACAGGAGAGAAGAAACCTCAACGCTCCAATGACTCAACCAGAGAATACAGACATTTCAGGTAAACAGACCATGTCTGTACCAGAAGAACCTTATTCAGGCTTCGAGTCAAAGACCGAGCAACGCTCTGCTGAGGCTCGCGCTTTACCACAACAGAAACAAGGAGATGCATTTGTATGAGGAGGTCTCCCGCGATTATCACACGATCTTCGCAAGGGACTCGCACAAAAGGGGGGGGGAGTCACAGACTCACTCCCCCTCCACCCAGTGCGCGTCCCCACTGACCTCGAGGCACTGCCATCTTCTGAAACCCAGTACATACCCTTTCTAGCTGACGGGGTCAAGCGGTCCTGGGCCTGAATTCACTGGTTTGAAACAGCCTGCGCTCGAATCTCACACCTTCCCTGTTATTCAAAATTGTTATATCTAAAGAGAAACATTAATCAATTTAAATAACACTTTTTTTGGCATTAACTATTTCCAGTTTAGCTGGTGGTGGCCCAATGTCATTATTATTTGATAAATAACCAATTTATTCTAATGAATAATTTTTCATAAATAAATTAATTTTGATAAAATGTTGCTCCGTGCTCTTGTTTATCTTCCAACATGTGAGATGTTGTTGATGAATACACAGCACAGTTCCTCAGTAACCAATGTGTTTTACACAGCCACAAAAGAAACAGAACACGTCATCAGTCTGCCACGGGACATACACAGAGAGTCAGTTTAGTATTACCATTAGCATGCATTTAATTGGACTGTGGAAGAAAACCAGAGAACCCTGAGGAAACACATGCACACACAAGTTAATTCCACAAACACCTCCAGGTGGATTTAAACCCATGATTTTATGTATGCAGCCATTGAGACAATTTGACCATTGTAATTGATAGAGCTGATAAAACATTTATTTGGTATATAGTTGTAATCTCAATATGAAAGGTTGTAGAAATTAATCATGCCCAAAAACTCCTGCAGGGCCTTAACCGAGGCTGGACGAGGAAAATCTGTCACCGCTTGCACCTTAGAAGGCAACGGAATGGCACCCTGAGTTGAAATACGATGACCCAAAAAGTCAATCACAGGCAGACCAAACTGGCACTTAGCAGGGTTGGCAAGAAGGCCATGTTCCTCAAGGCCAGACCTGGGCATTTTAAGGCCCGTGGGACCCGATTCTGACCGGCCCGCGAAAGATTGCTTAGAATTAAGAAAACAAAAGCTTCTTTCGAATTTTAATGCGTGGACTAAAACCATCGGCTGTATAAACTAAAACGGAAATGCTTTTACTTTGAAGCCTGTTTATTTATGAACAGTGTACGTAACCTACGTACGTCGTATACGTACCCCGTAAAACAAGTCAATCAGTGCATGTGATTAGCGGTCATTGTCGCCCCTCAATGATGTACGGGCACGTCAAGAAAAGAAAGGTGGATGCTGAAGGCCGAAATTTCAAGAAGATTTGGAGCACTAAATATTTGTTTACTGAAGTCGGTGGTAAACCCGTCTGTTTAGTTTGTGGTGAGCACGTCGCCGTGTTTAAGGAGTATAATGTGAGTCGGCATTATGAGACAAAACACGCGGAGAAATACAGACACTTGGTGGAGGCTGAGAGAGTGCGAATATCAGAAGACTTGCTAGCAAAGCTAGCAAAACAACAAGGCTGTTTTAGCAAGCTACACACAGCCCGGGATGCAGCGACCAAGACCAGCTTCGTCATATCCCACAAAATCGCTAAAAACAGCAAGCCGTTCTCGGATGGCGAGTTTGTGAAAGAGTGCTTGGTGGACTCTGCCGCGCTAATATGCCCTGAGAATAAAGAAGCATTTGAAAAAGTCCCGCTGTCCAGGCGAACCGTCACCAGAAGGTTGGAAGGAATCGCGGAGAATCTCGAATGTCAGCTCAAAAGTGGAGTTGACGGTTTTGACTTTTTCTCTTTGGCTTTGGATGAGAGCTGTGATGTCCGTGACACTGCCCAGTTACTGGTGTTTCTCCGGGGAATAAGGCAGGACTTCAAGATTACGGAGGAGCTGGCAGCATTGAGGTCAATAAAAGGAACGACAACGGGAAGTGATCTGTTCAAGGAGGTCGATGCATGCATGGTCAAGCTTGGACTGAAATGGGACAAACTGGTAGGCGTCACTACTGATGGTTGTCCGAATATGACAGGAAAACATGTCGGACTTTTGAAACAGATCCAAGATAAAGTGACTGAACTCGGCACAGAGCATCATTTAGTGTTGATACATTGTATTATACATCAGCATGTACTGTGCAGGTCTGTGCTAAAACTTAACCATGTTATTGATGTTGTAACAAAAACGGTTAACTTTATCAGGGCACGAGCATTAAATCACAGGCAGTTTGTTGCACTTTTAGAGGAGCATGAGAATGAACATGGTGACATAATGTACCACACAGCTGTCAGATGGCTCAGTCTGGGCAAAGTGCTCAAAAGATTTTGGGACCTGAAAACAGAGATTCAAGAGTTTTGTGAGATGAAAGGCAAAAACATCCCGAGCTTTCAGATATGAACTGGATGGCAGATTTTGCATTTGCTGTTGATGTGACGGCACTGATGAATGAACTGAGCACTAAACTGCAAGGCAAGGGCCTTTTCGTTCATGACATGCATAACCTTGTGAAGGCTTTTATGAGAAAGTTGCTGTTTCTTTCAAGTCAACTACAGAACAACACTCTCACTCACATGCAAACCCTTAAAGAAGTCAGACCATCAGCTAATCATCTCTGCAGGTACTCATCCATGTTAGGAGATTTGCATGGTGAGTTTTTAAGGCGATTTGATGATTGTAAAAACATTGAGGATGAAATGCACCTGGTTTCCTCTCCCTTTGCCTGCAGAGTAGATGATGCACCCAGTGATGTTCAGCTGGAGCTCATTGACCTGCAGTCTGACACAGTACTGGCAGAGCACGTTAAGTCAGCATCACTGCTGGAGTTCTACTCATCTCTTAAGGAGGAGAACTTTCCAAACATGAGGAGACATGCTCAGAAGATGTTGGTTCTGTTTGGATCTACCTACATATGTAAACAAACATTCTCAGTAATGAAGTTTACCAAATCCAGGTTCAGATCCTCTCTTACTGATGATCATCTGTCAGCTGTGCTTCGCATCTCCACCTCAGATATTCAACCTGACTTTGATGCACTCGTTAAAGGGCAGCAAAGGCTAGATTTCTCTCACTGAACAAGAAAATACACAAAAGTGTGTTCACTATTACTTTTTGTCTGCACAGCTTGGCAGTTTGACAATCATTATGTGACATATCTTGTTAATGATATTTGACATACAAAGACATTGTGATGTCTTAATAGAAAAAAGTGTTTTTGGTTAATGTAATTAAAAAAAGAGTTACAAATGTTTCATGTTTACAATTGTTTTGAATAACTGTACTGAATAAAAAATTTTTTTGTTAAAATAACCCTCACTTTCTCTTTACCTAATAATAACACAGACACTTACCAGCATGTGTAAACAATGCCATTTGCTGCTTTCAATGTAGAAATAAAATTCATATGCAGAATAGAGTTTAAACTTTTGGCCCGGCCCTCCACAATATTTTCTGCTTCTCATTTGGCCCCTTCGGAAAAATAATTGCCCACCCCTGCTCAAGGCGCTGAAAAACTTGCTTTAGGTGTGAAAAATGCTCCTCAACTGAAGAACTAGCCACCAAGATGTCGTCCAGGTAAACAGAAACGAAAGCGAGGTCGCGCAGCACCGAGTCCATCAACCTCTGAAAAGCCGTGCCTCTACTCTAGCCTGGCCATAATAAAACATAAAAAAATGACAAGAAAGAATAGAAAGTGTCATCTGCTCAGTGTATTGACACATCTTATACACAGCAGACACAAATTGCACTTAACAAGTTTTGAACAATCAAAACTCAGTAACCAATCAGGTGTCTAACATTGTTTTTTTTTTTTAGAGAATCAAAACCACAATATAAATAAAGCTTTCAATTTCTATTCAAGAAAATGTGCCCATCTTTTCTAAAACTCTCTCTCCCTCTCTCTCTCTCTCTCTCTCTCTCTCTCTCTCTCTCTCTCTCTCTCTCTCTCTCTCTCTCTCTCTCTCTCGCCCCGCTTCCTCATTAGTTTTAATGTTGTTTTTTTTCCGGAATAAATGTGAATGTTTGATGAGAGGCTGTATCTGGCAGCATGCGTCACTCATTGAGTAAAAAGAAAAAAGTGAGGGCACGTGTCGCCCCAATTAATCCCTAAAACACAAGAGCCTCTAAACGTATTGAGAACAGGTAGGAAGCATGTTACAAGCTAATAAAACTAGTAAACAGAATCCATGTGTGTATCAGTGAAAGTGAGAGGGTTTTATGTTTCTATGTTTCTTCAGGTGAGATGTCCAGTTCCTGGACGTTCACAGCACTTTCACGGCTGGGAGACATAGTTTGCATTGTACAGAGAGGTTAAGAGATTTCTCCGACTTTAAAACATAGTGATGAAAGCAACTCTCTGCATAATCCATGGCAAAGCATGGATTGTCAGCCTGAAAGCGTCGGGAAGTGTCGCAATGCCAATGCATGGCGCATGTGACAGCTACATTTCTAGTTTATTCCATCTGATTTCTACTGTAATCCTGCTCAGTAATCCCAGTTTTTATCGAATATACCTGTAATGAGATTACACATTTTTTTTTGTACTGTAACAGATTTCAGTTATATGTTATATAACATATATGTTATATGTTTTTTGTATCCTAGTTATGAAACACTGTTACATGTATTCCATTACTACCCAACCCTGGTTGCACCTAAACATGTGATACACACTCAGACCTTACTGAGACTTAATAAACTAAAGTTTTCTAGCTGTGCAATGACTTGAAGTAAAGCTCTGGTAAACAAGCTGCATGTAATGATGTTCATGTAGGCTCTGTAACAGCCAGAAGAGTCTTTGGAGCCAGAAGTGGACAGACGAAATCACCTTGTACTGCAGGTGACAGGAGGAGCAGCAAGGTGGGCGAGATACAGGTTCTGGGAGATTCCCACAACACACTGTAGACAAAAGAAAAGTGTTAAATGCACAGGTTCCACAAGTTGAGAGACTCTTAAGATCAACACCAGGAGACACCAGATCACTTTGATTGATTGTGAGGACAACACACACGGAGTGAGGTGGTATTGAAAGGCTAATTGCAGGAGGAAAGGTTTGTTTTGTAGAATGGGTCTCTTGTATTAAATTCAATGTAATTTGGATCAAATATCTTTGTTATTTTAAAAGCATGTTTTGTTGTGAGATGTAATTTAATTTAATCACAATAACCAACCAAAGTATTTTCTATGTTTACTACGTTTTAAACTAAATGATCAACCATCTCAACAGTCATTGGTGGACATTTAATGTATGTTTCATCACCTGAAGAGTCCAACTTTGCTTTACATCTTTAACTTATATACAAGTGAAATCACAGCTCTAAGTTCTTGTTACTGAATAGTCCCTAAACGGCTCACCTACATGGCTGTGAGGCCCTCTCCGGAGGGATGGATGAGCCCGATGAAACGTGGGATCAGCCGTTGGTGGAGATTTCCACTCAACCCTTTGAAGCGCTGCTCCCACGTTCCTCCACTTGGACCATGGTTTAATCGAGGAAAATCATGTCACACTCAAAAAACAATTCTGTCATTTCATTTTTGAGTGTACTTTTTTAAGATAGAGCTTCTCAGGCTGGTTTAATCAAGTAAAATAATGTTACTGTCTTAAAGGTGTACAGGAGGATTTTCTTTTTCCGGGTGGATCATCAAGAGTGTTGGTCCTCCCAACTGTCAATCATTCTGGTGATATATTACGCAAGGCCGTCGTACGTGCTCGTCCCCAGGTAGCGTGGATCTATTAGTTTTCACTTTCTGCGCATGCGCGCTTTCAGGTGTATATGGTGAGCTACGCCTTCAGCGAGCTTGCAGTTCTCACCGGGTACTTTGAAAATGGCAGAGGGTCACAAAAGAGAAAAAGTGTCTTCGAAGTGTATGAGAAGAAGAGAAAGGCTTCGGAAGAGAGAAACAAGACCAGAGTGTTTTTGGGAGATTCTTTCACACGATGGCGTGCGCTGAAAGCCCAGGTTGGGCTTCCCACTGATGCTTCAGTCGCGAAGTTTCTACTCGACAGGTAAAGTTTGGCATTCTATTTGGAGAAATCCATTTCAAATCACTTCCAGTAAAAGTTATCTATGTCTATATTGTAACTTTCCAGGGTTGATTAGTGGAAAAAGTTCAAATCTTCTTGTAAAGTGAGCTTGTGTACGCGATGCTGACTTGTGACTTGTAAACAGTGCGTGCACGAGGAGAACTGGGCTCGTTCATGTATCTCGCACACGTTTTAGTAGGCGTTCCGTCTCGGGAGCAGGTAGAGCTTTGCGCATGTGCATTTTTCAAAATCTTTCCTAAAATTCGGAAAATCCTACTGTACACCTTTAAGATAGAGCTGCTCAGGCTGGTTTAATTGAGAAAAAAATCATGTTATTTTCTTAAGATAGAGCTGCTGAGGCTGGTTTAATCTAGACAAATCGTGTTACTGTCTTTATATAGAGCTGATCTTGCTGGTTTAATCTAGAAAATCACGTGCTGCTCAGGCTGGTTTAATCTCAAAAAATCGTGTGCTGCTCAGGCTGGTTTAATCTCAAAAAATCGTGTTACTGCCTTTAGATAGAGCTGATCAGGCTGGTTTGATCTAGAAAATGACATTACTGTCTTTAGATAGAGCTGATCAGGCTGGTTTGATTTAGAAAATCACGTTACTGTCTCTAGATGGTGCTGCTCAGGCTGGTTTGATTTATAAAATCACCTTACTGTCTCTAGATGGAGCTGCTCAGGCTGGTTTAATAAAAAAAAAAAAAAAAAAAAAAAATCAATCCCGTTACTGTCTTTAGATATAGCATCTCAGACTGGTTTAATCTAGAGAAATCGTGTTACTGACTTTAGGTAGAGATGCTTAGTGTTGGAATTCGTTCCTGTGTTCCCCTGAATTCCTGCTTGTTCGTTTGATCCGGGAGAGGCAGGAACAGAGTTAATTTCTTCAATAGTGAATTTAATAATCACACAAAAAAGAGATTACAAAAATACATATATCAGATTACATAATACGAGCTCAGACCGTTCTTCCTTGCAGACCCAAGTATGCAGGCCAGGTTTACAATGAAGAAGGGCACAACTGCAACACGTGGTTCATATTTATACATTTGCATACACCACCTCAACCTCACATTGGTCGGTTCCTCGTGATGTATGCGTTGCTATGGTGAATTTGCTATTCCTTTGTTCCCAAAACTGCTTCAAACTGGTTCTTCTCAGAGCTTGACGTTCTGTGGGACAAAGTGACCTCTGACCTCTTATCTGTTGATCCAATCGTACCTTGACCATGTTTTTGCAAGTAGAGCACTGAGGAGACATCGCCAACCAACTTGGAATGTCCCTGAACATGGATTTATAGCTGTGTTTTCCCAACTTGGGCAGTGGGAGAAACCCCACTACTGTAGAAACACAACTGAATACAATATGTCCAGTTGTCACACAGAAAACGAATGTTTAACCACTATATTCCTTCAATTCCCCTTTTGACCTCTGACCCCAGAGGTCAATAACTAGTGTCAATACAGTATGAGGCACTCTTTGTGCCTCACAAATAGAGGTCATATGTAAGCAAAATCAACAATCATATACTCAAATAGCAACATACAAAACTTTTAAATGGTGGTGACTCCCCCTTGAACTGCAACCTTGTCGTGGTGGGGGAGTTTGAGCACCCGAATGACCCCCTATGTTGCCGGGGGACTTGCCCCTCCTGTGGGCCCACCACCTACAGATGCTGCCGTAGGGGTCGGGTGCATTGTGGATTGGGGGGCAGTCGACGGCAGAGGCCTCGACGACCCGATCCCCGGCCACAGAATCTGGCTATTGGGACATGGAATGTGACCTCGCTGGGGGGGAAGGAGCCCGAGCTTGTGAGGGAGGCTGAGAGATACCGTCTAGATATAGTCAGGCTCGCCTCCACTTACAGCTTGGACTCCGGAACCCAGCTCCTCGACGGGGGCTGGATACTCCACTGCTCTGGAGTTGCCCGCAGTGTAAGGCGGCGGGCTGGAGTGGGCTTGCTGATTGCCCCGCAGCTCAGCCGCCATGTGTTGGAGTTCACCCCAGTGAACGAGAGGGTTGCGTTCCTACGCCTTCGAGTAGGGGACAGGTCTCTGACTGTTGTCTCGGCCAATGCACCGAACAGCAGCTCAGAGTACCCAACCTTCTTGGAGTCCCTGGGAGGGGTGCTGGATAGTGCCCCAACTGGGGACTCCATTGTTCTCCTGGGGGACTTCAACACCCACGTGGCCAATGACAGTGAGACCTGGAAGGGGGTGATTGGGAGGAACGGCCTCCCCGATCTGAACCCGAGAGGTGTTCTGTTATTGGACTTCTGTGCCAGTCACAGCTTGTCCATAACGAACACCATGTTCGAGCACAGGGGTGTCCATAAGTGCACGTGGCACCAGGACACCCTAGGCCGGAGGTCAATGATAGACTTTGTGGTCGTGTCATCTGATCTCTGGCCGTGTGTCTTTGACACTAGGATAAAGAGAAGGGCACAGCTGTCAACTGATCACCACCTGGTGGTGAGTTGGATGCGCTGGACCGGGAGGAGGATAGACTCGACCCAAACCCAAACGTGTTATGAGGGTCTGCTGGGAACATCTGGCTGAGCCCTCCGTCCGCGCAGTTTTCAACTCCCACCTCTGGGAGAGCTTCTCACAGATCCCGAGGGAGGCTGGAGACATTGAGTCCGAGTGGACCATGTTCTCCACTTCCATTGTCAAAGCTGCTGCTCGGAGCTGTGGCCGCAGGGTCTCTGGCGCCTGTCGTGGCGGCAATCCCCGAACCCGGTGGTGGAAACCGGAAGTAAGGGAGGAGGACTTTCGATCGGTCCCGAGGAAATTCTGACAAACCGTCCGGCGCCTTAGGCGGGGGAAGCAGTTCTCCACCAACACTGTTTACAGTGGATGTGGGGAGCTGTTGACCTCAACTGGGGATATCGTTCAAATGGTATATGGTAAATGGTCTAGATTTATATAGCGCCTTCTAACCACACTGAGGTAGTCCCAAAGCGCTTTACATATCAGCTCATTCACCCATTCACGCTCACATTCCCACACCAATGGGACAGAGCTGCCATGCAAGGCACTAGTCGACCACTGGGAGCAATTTAGGGTTCAGTGTCTTGCCCAAGGACACTTCGACACATAGACCGGTGTAGACTGGGATCGAAACTCCGACCTCTCACTCCGAAGACGACCACTCTACCACCCTAGCCACGGTCGTTCAAGATCCCGGATACAAGCGGCTGAAATGAGCTTCCTTCGTAGGGTGGCTGGGCACACCCTTAGAGATAGGGTGAGGAGCTCAGCCACCAGGGAGGAGCTCGGAGTAGAGCCGCTGCTCCTCCACATCGAGAGGAGCCAGCTGAAGTGGCTCGGGCACCTATTTTGGATGCCCCCCGGACGCCTCCCAAGGGAGGTGTTCCGGGCATGTCCCTCCGGTAGGAGGGCTCAGGGCAGACCCAGGACACACTGGAGGGATTATGTCTCTCGGCTGGCCTGGGAACGCCTTGGGGTGCCACCGGAAGAGCTGGAGGAAGTGTCTGGGGTGAGGGAAGTCTGGGCAACTATGCTCAGACTGCTGCCTCCGCGACCCGGCCCCGGATAAGCGGCAGAAAATGGATGGATGGATGGATGGATGGACTTGGCACGTCACATGAACAGAGAGGAGCGCTATTTCACCTCCTCCCTTGCTGTCGTCTACTTCTCTGTGTTCTTCTTACTTCGGTGTACAGGGATTA
Source organism: Blennius ocellaris (assembly GCF_963422515.1). Taxonomy (NCBI): domain Eukaryota; kingdom Metazoa; phylum Chordata; class Actinopteri; order Blenniiformes; family Blenniidae; genus Blennius; species Blennius ocellaris. The sequence goes on along the minus strand of NC_137659.1, from coordinate 28,396,227 downwards.
TTCTGCCCGTGTGGAGCTGTCTCCTGGATTAGCCGATCCAGGGGCAACTTGTTTCAGATGGATGGAGGTTTCCTGAAGAGTGCGATGTGGTTTTCCCGCCAGAGTACACTGCGACAGATGGCACCGCATTGTTCCTCTTGTATCCAGGGTTCGACTAACGGCCGGACCCTCCTCTCCAGTACCCTGGAATAGACTTTCCTGGGGAGCCTTTGTCACTCAGCCGAACAGCGTGAGACGTCCTCTCGACGACCTTAAATCGACCCGTTGACCTGGGCTCGGACCACTTCCTCTTTATCACCCTGAGAAGTACCCAGGGGCTGGTGTTGAGGATCTCAGCCGAGTCCCCCCTGGCTGCCGGTCCCGGCAACCTGTGCAGAGAAACGAGATTCCAGACATCTCAAAACTGCGTTGTCACATCTCTCACCTGAACATAGATTTTGCTCTTGTATAGATTTGGCTAATGCTTTTTTCTGTCTGCCACTGGCGGATCAGGTGAAACCACTGCAAACAGGTCCGACTTATTGCCGCCAATGCAAACCAAACTCCTGTTCCGGGAATACAAAGACCGAACAGCCCTTAACAAAGGGCCCCGGACTCCATGCTCCCGGAGCACCCCCCCACAGAATGTCTCAGGGGACGCGGTCGAACGCCTTCTCCAGATCCAGAAAACACATGTGGACTGGTTGGGCAAACTCCCATGAACCCTCAAGCAGCTGGTGGAGGGTATAGAGCTGGTCCAGTGTTCCACGACCAGAATGAAAACCGCATTATTCCTCTTGGATCCAAGGTTTGACTAACGGCCGAAAGTCCTCTTCCATGGCCTCTCCGAACTCCTCCCAGACCCGAGTTATTGCCTCCACCACAGCCATGAACTATGGGTCATGACCGAAAGAACGAGATCCCGGATACAAGCGGTTGAAGTGAGCTTCCTGCGTAGGGTGGCTGAGCGCACCCTTAGAGATTATTACTATTTTCATTTCATCAGTAGTGGCCGAAATGATGCTCCACACGGGATATAGAGTAATTTTGGAATAAAGTTTTTATTTCATTACAACAAACTAGTACTTTCTCAATTCAAGTTTAAATGATGTGTTAATCATGTTCAAGCAGTTTCAACCAGTTTTATTTAGTGGAGTAACTGCTATTTTCATTTCATCAGTAGTGGCCGAAATGATGCTCCTCACGGGATACAGAGTGATTTTGGAATAAAGTTATTATTTCATTAGAACAAACTAGTACTTTCTCAATTCAAGTTTAAACATGATGGACTTAGCAGTTGCAAGCACTTTCAAACAATTATATTTAGTGGAGTAGCTGCTATTTTCATTTCATTAGGAGTGGCCGAAATGATGCTCCACACGGGATATAGAGTAATTTTGGAAGAAAGTTTTTATTTCAATACAACAAACTAGTACTTTCTCAATTCAAGTTTAAATGATGTGTTTATCAGGTTCAAGCAGTTTCAACCAGTTTTATTTAGTGGAGTAACTGCTATTTTCATTTCATCAGTAGTGGCCGAAATGATGCTCCTCACGGGATACAGAGTGATTTTGGAATAAAGTTTTTATTTCATTAGAACAAACTAGTACTTTCTCAATTCAAGTTTAAACATGATGGACTTAGCAGTTGCAAGCACTTTCAAACAATTATATTTAGTGGAGTAACTGCTATTTTCATTTCATCAGTAGTGGCCGAAATGATGCTCCTCACGGGATATAGAGTGATTTTGGAATAAAGTTTTTATTTCATTAGAACAAACTAGTACTTTCTCAATTCAAGTTTAAATGATGTGTTTATCAGGTTCAAGCAGTTTCAACCAGTTTTATTTAGTGAAGTAACTGCTATTTTCATTTCATCAGGAGTGGCCGAAATGATGCTCCTCACGGGATATAAAGTGATTTTGGAATAAAGTTTTTATTTTATTAGAACAAACTAGTACTTTCTCAATTCAAGTTTAAACATGATGGACTTAGCAGTTGCAAGCACTTTCAAACAATTATATTTAGTGGAGTAACTGCTATTTTCATTTCATCAGTAGTGGCCGAAATGATGCTCCTCACGGGATATAGAGTGATTTTGGAATAAAGTTTTTATTTCATTAGAACAAACTAGTACTTTCTCAATTCAAGTTTAAATGATGTGTTTATCAGGTTCAAGCAGTTTCAACCAGTTTTATTTAGTGAAGTAACTGCTATTTTCATTTCATCAGGAGTGGCCGAAATGATGCTCCTCACGGGATATAAAGTGATTTTGGAATAAAGTTTTTATTTTATTAGAACAAACTAGTACTTTCTCAATTCAAGTTTAAACATGATGGACTTAGCAGTTGCAAGCACTTTCAAACAATTATATTTAGTGGAGTAACTGCTATTTTCATTTCATCAGGAGTGGCCGAAATGATGCTCCTCACGGGATATAGAGTGATTTTGGAAGAAAGTTTTTATTTCAATACAACAAACTAGTACTTTCTCAATTCAAGTTTAAATGATGTGTTTATCAGGTTCAAGCAGTTTCAACCAGTTTTATTTAGTGGAGTAACTGCTACTTTCAGTTCATCAGTAGTGGCCGAAATGATGCTCCACACGAGATATAGAGTGATTTTGGAAGAAAGTTTTTATTTCATTAGAACAAACTAGTACTTTCTCAATTCAAGTTTAAATGATGTGTTTATCAGGTTCAAGCAGTTTCAACCAGTTTTATTTAGTGGAGTAACTGCTACTTTCAGTTCATCAGTAGTGGCCGAAATGATGCTCCACACGAGATATAGAGTGATTTTGGAAGAAAGTTTTTATTTCATTAGAACAAACTAGTACTTTCTCAATTCAAGTTTAAATGATGTGTTTATCAGGTTCAAGCAGTTTCAACCAGTTTTATTTAGTGAAGTAACTGCTATTTTCATTTCATCAGGAGTGGCCGAAATGATGCTCCTCACGGGATATAGAGTGATTTTGGAATAAAGTTTTTATTTCATTAGAACAAACTAGTACTTTCTCAATTCAAGTTTAAATGATGTGTTTATTAGGTTCAAACAGTTTCAACCAGTTTTATTTAGTGGAGTAACTGCTATTTTCATTTCATCAGTAGTGGCCGAAATGATGCTCCTCACGGGATACAGATTGATTTTGGAATAAAGTTTTTATTTCATTAGAACAAACTAGTACTTTCTCAATTCAAGTTTAAATGATGTGTTTATCATGTTCAAGCAGTTTCAACCAGTCTTATTTAGTGGAGTAACTGCTATTTTCATTTCATTAGGAGTGGCCGAAATGATGCTCCACACGGGATATAGAGTACTTTTGGAACAAAGTTTTTATTTCATTAGAACAAACTAGTACTTTCTCAATTCAAGGTTAAACATGATGGACTTAGCAGTTGCAAGCACTTTCAAACAATTATATTTAGTGGAGTAACTGCTATTTTCATTTCATCAGTAGTGGCCGAAATGATGCTCCTCACGGGATATAGAGTGATTTTGGAAGAAAGTTTTTATTTCATTAGAACAAACTAGTACTTTCTCAATTCAAGTTTAAATGATGTGTTTATCAGGTTCAAGCAGTTTCAACCAGTTTTATTTAGTGGAGTAACTGCTACTTTCAGTTCATCAGTAGTGGCCGAAATGATGCTCCACACGAGATATAGAGTGATTTTGGAAGAAAGTTTTTATTTCATTAGAACAAACTAGTACTTTCTCAATTCAAGTTTAAATGATGTGTTTATCAGGTTCAAGCAGTTTCAACCAGTTTTATTTAGTGAAGTAACTGCTATTTTCATTTCATCAGGAGTGGCCGAAATGATGCTCCTCACGGGATATAGAGTGATTTTGGAATAAAGTTTTTATTTCATTAGAACAAACTAGTACTTTCTCAATTCAAGTTTAAATGATGTGTTTATTAGGTTCAAACAGTTTCAACCAGTTTTATTTAGTGGAGTAACTGCTATTTTCATTTCATCAGTAGTGGCCGAAATGATGCTCCTCACGGGATACAGATTGATTTTGGAATAAAGTTTTTATTTCATTAGAACAAACTAGTACTTTCTCAATTCAAGTTTAAATGATGTGTTTATCATGTTCAAGCAGTTTCAACCAGTCTTATTTAGTGGAGTAACTGCTATTTTCATTTCATTAGGAGTGGCCGAAATGATGCTCCACACGGGATATAGAGTACTTTTGGAACAAAGTTTTTATTTCATTAGAACAAACTAGTACTTTCTCAATTCAAGGTTAAACATGATGGACTTAGCAGTTGCAAGCACTTTCAAACAATTATATTTAGTGGAGTAACTGCTATTTTCATTTCATCAGTAGTGGCCGAAATGATGCTCCTCACGGGATATAGAGTGATTTTGGAATAAAGTTTTTATTTCATTAGAACAAACTAGTACTTTCTCAATTCAAGTTTAAATGATGTGTTTATCAGGTTCAAGCAGTTTCAACCAGTTTTATTTAGTGGAGTAACTGCTATTTTCATTTCATCAGGAGTGGCCGAAATGATGCTCCACACGGGATATAGAGTACTTTTGGAATAAAGTTTTTATTTCATTAGAACAAACTAGTACTTTCTCAATTCAAGTTTAAATGATGTGTTTATCATGTTCAAGCAGTTTCAACCAGTCTTATTTAGTGGAGTAACTGCTATTTTCATTTCATTAGGAGTGGCCGAAATGATGCTCCACACGGGATATAGAGTGATTTTGGAATAAAGTTTTTATTTCATTAGAACAAACTAGTACTTTCTCAATTCAAGTTTAAATGATGTGTTTATCAGGTTCAAGCAGTTTCAACCAGTTTTATTTAGTGGAGTAACTGCTATTTTCATTTCATCAGGAGTGGCCGAAATGATGCTCCACACGGGATATAGAGTACTTTTGGAATAAAGTTTTTATTTCATTAGAACAAACTAGTACTTTCTCAATTCAAGTTTAAATGATGTGTTTATCATGTTCAAGCAGTTTCAACCAGTCTTATTTAGTGGAGTAACTGCTATTTTCATTTCATTAGGAGTGGCCGAAATGATGCTCCACACGGGATATAGAGTACTTTTGGAACAAAGTTTTTATTTCATTAGAACAAACTAGTACTTTCTCAATTCAAGGTTAAACATGATGGACTTAGCAGTTGCAAGCACTTTCAAACAATTATATTTAGTGGAGTAACTGCTATTTTCATTTCATCAGTAGTGGCCGAAATGATGCTCCTCACGGGATATAGAGTGATTTTGGAATAAAGTTTTTATTTCATTAGAACAAACTAGTACTTTCTCAATTCAAGTTTAAATGATGTGTTTATCAGGTTCAAGCAGTTTCAACCAGTTTTATTTAGTGGAGTAACTGCTATTTTCATTTCATCAGGAGTGGCCGAAATGATGCTCCACACGGGATATAGAGTACTTTTGGAATAAAGTTTTTATTTTATTAGAACAAACTAGTACTTTCTCAATTCAAGTTTAAACATGATGGACTTAGCAGTTGCAAGCACTTTCAAACAATTATATTTAGTGGAGTAGCTGCTATTTTCATTTCATTAGGAGTGGCCGAAATGATGCTCCACACGGGATATAGAGTGATTTTGGAAGAAAGTTTTTATTTCATTAGAACAAACTAGTACTTTCTCAATTCAAGTTTAAATGATGTGTTTATTAGGTTCAAACAGTTTCAACCAGTTTTATTTAGTGGAGTAACTGCTATTTTCATTTCATCAGTAGTGGCCGAAATGATGCTCCTCACGGGATACAGATTGATTTTGGAATAAAGTTTTTATTTCATTAGAACAAACTAGTACTTTCTCAATTCAAGTTTAAATGATGTGTTTATCAGGTTCAAGCAGTTTCAACCAGTTTTATTTAGTGGAGTAACTGCTATTTTCATTTCATAAGGAGTGGCCGAAATGATGCTCCACACGGGATATAGAGTACTATTGGAATAAAGTTTTTATTTTATTAGAACAAACTAGTACTTTCTCAATTCAAGTTTAAACATGATGGACTTAGCAGTTGCAAGCACTTTCAAACAATTATATTTAGTGGAGTAGCTGCTATTTTCATTTCATTAGGAGTGGCCGAAATGATGCTCCACACGGGATATAGAGTAATTTTGGAAGAAAGTTTTTATTTCAATACAACAAACTAGTACTTTCTCAATTCAAGTTTAAATGATGTGTTTATCAGGTTCAAGCAGTTTCAACCAGTTTTATTTAGTGGAGTAACTGCTACTTTCAGTTCATCAGTAGTGGCCGAAATGATGCTCCACACGAGATATAGAGTGATTTTGGAAGAAAGTTTTTATTTCATTAGAACAAACTAGTACTTTCTCAATTCAAGTTTAAATGATGTGTTTATCAGGTTCAAGCAGTTTCAACCAGTTTTATTTAGTGAAGTAACTGCTATTTTCATTTCATCAGGAGTGGCCGAAATGATGCTCCTCACGGGATATAGAGTGATTTTGGAATAAAGTTTTTATTTCATTAGAACAAACTAGTACTTTCTCAATTCAAGTTTAAATGATGTGTTTATTAGGTTCAAACAGTTTCAACCAGTTTTATTTAGTGGAGTAACTGCTATTTTCATTTCATCAGTAGTGGCCGAAATGATGCTCCTCACGGGATACAGATTGATTTTGGAATAAAGTTTTTATTTCATTAGAACAAACTAGTACTTTCTCAATTCAAGTTTAAATGATGTGTTTATCATGTTCAAGCAGTTTCAACCAGTCTTATTTAGTGGAGTAACTGCTATTTTCATTTCATTAGGAGTGGCCGAAATGATGCTCCACACGGGATATAGAGTACTTTTGGAACAAAGTTTTTATTTCATTAGAACAAACTAGTACTTTCTCAATTCAAGTTTAAACATGATGGACTTAGCAGTTGCAAGCACTTTCAAACAATTATATTTAGTGGAGTAACTGCTACTTTCATTTCATCAGTAGTGGCCGAAATGATGCTCCACACGAGATATAGAGTGATTTTGGAAGAAAGTTTTTATTTCATTAGAACAAACTAGTACTTTCTCAATTCAAGTTTAAATGATGTGTTTATCAGGTTCAAGCAGTTTCAACCAGTTTTATTTAGTGAAGTAACTGCTATTTTCATTTCATCAGGAGTGGCCGAAATGATGCTCCTCACGGGATATAGAGTGATTTTGGAATAAAGTTTTTATTTCATTAGAACAAACTAGTACTTTCTCAATTCAAGTTTAAATGATGTGTTTATTAGGTTCAAACAGTTTCAACCAGTTTTATTTAGTGGAGTAACTGCTATTTTCATTTCATCAGTAGTGGCCGAAATGATGCTCCTCACGGGATACAGAGTGATTTTGGAATAAAGTTTTTATTTCATTAGAACAAACTAGTACTTTCTCAATTCAAGTTTAAATGATGTGTTTATCATGTTCAAGCAGTTTCAACCAGTCTTATTTAGTGGAGTAACTGCTATTTTCATTTCATTAGGAGTGGCCGAAATGATGCTCCACACGGGATATAGAGTACTTTTGGAACAAAGTTTTTATTTCATTAGAACAAACTAGTACTTTCTCAATTCAAGGTTAAACATGATGGACTTAGCAGTTGCAAGCACTTTCAAACAATTATATTTAGTGGAGTAGCTGCTATTTTCATTTCATTAGGAGTGGCCGAAATGATGCTCCACACGGGATATAGAGTAATTTTGGAAGAAAGTTTTTATTTTATTAGAACAAACTAGTACTTTCTCAATTCAAGTTTAAACATGATGGACTTAAGCAGTTGCAAGCACTTTCAAACAATTATATTTAGTGGAGTAACTGCTATTTTCATTTCATCAGTAGTGGCCGAAATGATGCTCCTCACGGGATATAGAGTGATTTTGGAATAAAGTTTTTATTTCATTAGAACAAACTAGTACTTTCTCAATTCAAGTTTAAATGATGTGTTTATCAGGTTCAAGCAGTTTCAACCAGTTTTATTTAGTGAAGTAACTGCTATTTTCATTTCATTAGGAGTGGCCGAAATGATGCTCCACACGGGATATAGAGTACTTTTGGAACAAAGTTTTTATTTCATTAGAACAAACTAGTACTTTCTCAATTCAAGGTTAAACATGATGGACTTAGCAGTTGCAAGCACTTTCAAACAATTATATTTAGTGGAGTAGCTGCTATTTTCATTTCATTAGGAGTGGCCGAAATGATGCTCCACACGGGATATAGAGTAATTTTGGAAGAAAGTTTTTATTTTATTAGAACAAACTAGTACTTTCTCAATTCAAGTTTAAACATGATGGACTTAAGCAGTTGCAAGCACTTTCAAACAATTATATTTAGTGGAGTAACTGCTATTTTCATTTCATCAGTAGTGGCCGAAATGATGCTCCTCACGGGATATAGAGTGATTTTGGAATAAAGTTTTTATTTCATTAGAACAAACTAGTACTTTCTCAATTCAAGTTTAAATGATGTGTTTATCAGGTTCAAGCAGTTTCAACCAGTTTTATTTAGTGAAGTAACTGCTATTTTCATTTCATCAGGAGTGGCCGAAATGATGCTCCTCACGGGATATAAAGTGATTTTGGAATAAAGTTTTTATTTTATTAGAACAAACTAGTACTTTCTCAATTCAAGTTTAAACATGATGGACTTAGCAGTTGCAAGCACTTTCAAACAATTATATTTAGTGGAGTAACTGCTATTTTCATTTCATCAGTAGTGGCCGAAATGATGCTCCACACGAGATATAGAGTGATTTTGGAAGAAAGTTTTTATTTCATTAGAACAAACTAGTACTTTCTCAATTCAAGTTTAAATGATGTGTTTATCAGGTTCAAGCAGTTTCAACCAGTTTTATTTAGTGAAGTAACTGCTATTTTCATTTCATCAGGAGTGGCCGAAATGATGCTCCTCACGGGATATAGAGTGATTTTGGAATAAAGTTTTTATTTTATTAGAACAAACTAGTACTTTCTCAATTCAAGTTTAAACATGATGGACTTAAGCAGTTGCAAGCACTTTCAAACAATTATATTTAGTGGAGTAACTGCTATTTTCATTTCATCAGTAGTGGCCGAAATGATGCTCCTCACGGGATATAGAGTGATTTTGGAATAAAGTTTTTATTTCAGTAGAACAAACTAGTACTTTCTCAATTCAAGTTTAAATGATGTGTTTATCAGGTTCAAGCAGTTTCAACCAGTTTTATTTAGTGGAGTAACTGCTACTTTCAGTTCATCAGTAGTGGCCGAAATGATGCTCCACACGAGATATAGAGTGATTTTGGAAGAAAGTTTTTATTTCATTAGAACAAACTAGTACTTTCTCAATTCAAGTTTAAATGATGTGTTTATCAGGTTCAAGCAGTTTCAACCAGTTTTATTTAGTGGAGTAGCTGCTATTTTCATTTCATTAGGAGTGGCCGAAATGATGCTCCACACGGGATATAGAGTAATTTTGGAAGAAAGTTTTTATTTCATTAGAACAAACTAGTACTTTCTCAATTCAAGTTTCAACATGATGGACTTAGCAGTTGCAAGCACTTTCAAACAATTATATTTAGTGGAGTAGCTGCTATTTTCATTTCATCAGGAGTGGCCGAAATGATGCTCCTCACGGGATATAGAGTGATTTTGGAATAAAGTTTTTATTTCATTAGAACAAACTAGTACTTTCTCAATTCAAGTTTAAATGATGTGTTTATCAGGTTCAAGCAGTTTCAACCAGTTTTATTTAGTGGAGTAGCTGCTATTTTCATTTCATTAGGAGTGGCCGAAATGATGCTCCACACGGGATATAGAGTAATTTTGGAATAAAGTTTTTATTTCCTTAGAGCAAACTGGTACTTTTCAATTCAAGTTTAAACATGAAGTGTTTATTAGGTTATAGCAGTTTCAACCTCTTTTATTATGCTAGGTTTGACTGTTATGGTCTTTTCATCAGTTGTTGCCGAAAAGATGCTTCAGACGAGATACTGAGTATGTTTTTAGAATAAAGTTTTAATTTCTTTAGGACAAACTCGTACTTTCACTATTCAAGTATCTACCCAGATAAATGTACACTAACACAACTATTGCTCAACCAAGGTGCTAAAAACACTGTGTTATAGTTGCGAGGTTACAATTTGTATAGACTACAGAAGTGAAAGCCACAGGTTTAACCATCACCTGTGCATTAACAACATTTTCGCACTTTTCGAAACACAGCTTTTGCGTGACTCCTACCATGAGTCGTCAGAGACACTGCGTGCTCAGAGCAAAGATACCTCGGGAGCCACATGACCCAGTTGAAGACTGTTGTCGCCGGTCTTCTATGGCTGTCAACACAGGAGAGAAGAAACCTCAACAGCGAGTTGCTATGACACACATCCATCAGTGCTCTCAGCCGCACCACCACGTGGTCTCGCAGCTCTTTCACTCCTTTTCAGGAGAAGGAACATTGTAATTTTCCAGCACCTCACAGTGCTATCAGCTCCCTCACTCTCTCCACCGGAGAGAACCAGGATGTTCTAGCTCAGATGACTCTGACCATTCCGATATCCCAAGGGTACCGGTCTTTGGACCAGCCAGCTTGAGTCCCTTGCAGAGGACATAGAGCAGTTCGAACCAAACAACCCGGAAATTCGTGTAGCGGACAACCTGATGGAGGTTGAACGCTGCCTCTTCAACCTGCCTCATCCTTCGTCCCGAGAGAAGCTTACGCTTCTCTGGAATATGACATCCAGGAGTGTCCATGTTTACATAGAGTCCCTCCCATCTGCCATCAGAGACCATTACTCAGCCCTCTGTCATGCACTTAGGGAGGCAGGATCATCTGCACAATGATCCTGCCTCTGCAAACTTTATTGCATTTACAATCACTCAAAAGGGGGCGGAGACTCCCAGATAGTATTTATAGGTGCCTACGGGCTGCCTACTTCCAAGGCCACAATGCACCAGGATTGGACAAAGACCAGACTTTTAAGTCCCTCTTCGTTAACAACCTCCACAACAGTGTGAGGATCGATGTCGCCCTTTTCTGCAGGACCAAAAACCCCACCATGAAAGACCTCCGCAAACATGCGCAGATGGTGTGGTGTGCATCACCATCATAGTTTTCACCTGAACGGTGGTTCAGGTGAAAACCTAACAACTGGGATGCAGATGTCCCACAGTGGATTAAAACCTGCATCAGAGAGGTGAAGCAGCACCTGAACCCGCCTGGTAAGAAGGGACCTGGCTCCCCCTGACCGCATGACTTAGCCCCTCCCCTCCACACACAAAGTTCATTTTGGCAGGAGGAGGAGATCCAGGAGGTGAAAGAGGCCCATTTGACATTCTTGGGTAATCTTGGCTATGCCAACCACAGATACACTTCAGTGGTGGTAGGGGTTGTTGACACTCTCTCACTGCTTGGTACTGGGTCAGAAATCCCCCTCATGTGTTCAGACACCTTCGCACGGGTTGCTAGAACCACGCTTGCGCATGCCACTTAAGGAAAGCCACTTCAGGTGGAAGAGTGTAGCATAAACATCCGAGGCTTCACTCAGGACTTGCACCACATCACTCAATGTGTCTGGGTCAACAGCTTTCCAGGACATGTCAGCGACGCATCCCATCCACGTCACTGATCTGGACACAGGAGAACTGCTTATTGGTCAGGACATCCTAAACCGACTCGCTGCCACCAAACGGCACCTTTGGTCCCAAGTCGTCAGCCCAACTCCCATTGGCTAAGAACTAGGCCACCCAGCTTCCAACAGCCATCGTTCAGCCAACCCACGGGTCCAAAATCTGACACCTATCTTACACCTGGTCAGATTAAAGTGACCGCATTTCCACCTTTAGAGATGTTAACTGACAGTTCATTCCACAATCTTGAACTAATTCTCATCTCATTGACAATCTGCCTTCGTCCCTCACCAGCGACGACACGCATGACACAACTCTCCTCATTTCCACAACCAAAACCATCACCAGCACTCACCATGTTAACCTTGAACAGGTTCTTCATGGTACAAAACCGAGCACCGAAGGTGACATGGTTGTGCACGCTCCAATGACTCAACCAGAGAATACAGACATTTCAGGTAAACAGACCATGTCTGTACCAGAAGAACCTTATTCAGGCTTCGAGTCAAAGACCGAGCAACGCTCTGCTGAGGCTCGCGCTTTACCACAACAGAAACAAGGAGATGCATTTGTATGAGGAGGTCTCCCGCGATTATCACACGATCTTCGCAAGGGACTCGCACAAAAGGGGGGGGGAGTCACAGACTCACTCCCCCCCCACCCAGTGCGCGTCCCCACTGACCTCGAGGCACTGCCATCTTCTGAAACCCAGTACATACCCTTTCTAGCTGACGGGGTCAAGCGGTCCTGGGCCTGAATTCACTGGTTTGAAACAGCCTGCGCTCGAATCTCACACCTTCCCTGTTATTCAAAATTGTTATATCTAAAGAGAAACATTAATCAATTTAAATAACACTTTTTTTGGCATTAACTATTTCCAGTTTAGCTGGTGGTGGCCCAATGTCATTATTATTTGATAAATAACCAATTTATTCTAATGAATAATTTTTCATAAATAAATTATTTTTGATAAAATGTTGCTCCGTGCTCTTGTTTATCTTCCAACATGTGAGATGTTGTTGATGAATACACAGCACAGTTCCACAGTAACCAATGTGTTTTACACAGCCACAAAAGAAACAGAACACGTCATCAGTCTGCCACGGGACATACACAGAGAGTCAGTTTAGTATTACCATTAGCATGAATTTAATTGGACTGTGGAAGAAAACCAGAGAACCCTGAGGAAACACATGCACACACAAGTTAATTCCACAAACACCTCCAGGTGGATTTATACCCACGATTTTCTGTATGTAGCCATTGAGACAATTTGACCATCGTAATTGATAGAGCTGATAAAACCTTTATTTGGTATATAGTTGTAATCTCAATATGAAAGGTTGTAGAAATTAATCATGCCCAAAAACTCCTGCAGGGCCTTAACCGAGGCTGGACGAGGAAAATCTGTCACCGCTTGCAGCTTAGAAGGCAACGGAATGGCACCCTGAGTTGAAATACGATGACCCAAAAAGTCAATCACAGGCAGACCAAACTGGCACTTAGCAGGGTTGGCAAGAAGGCCATGTTCCTCAAGGCCAGACCGGGGCATTTTAAGGCCCGCGGGACCCGATTCTGACCGGCCCGCGAAAGATTGCTTAGAATTAAGAAAACAAAAGCTTCTTTCGAATTTTAATGCGTGGACTAAAACCATCGGCTGTATAAACTAAAACGGAAATGCTTTTACTTTGAAGCCTGTTTATTTATGAACAGTGTACGTAACCTACGTACGTCGTATACGTACCCCGTAAAACAAGTCAATCAGTGCATGTGATTAGCGGTCATTGTCGCCCTTCAATGATGTACGGGCACATCAAGAAAAGAAAGATGGATGCTGAAGGCCGAAATTTCAAGAAGATTTGGAGCACTAAATATTTGTTTACTGAAGTCGGTGGTAAACCCGTCTGTTTAGTTTGTGGTGAGCACGTCGCCGTGTTTAAGGAGTATAATGTGAGTCGGCATTACGAGACAAAACACGCGGAGAAATACAGACACTTGGTGGAGGCTAAGAGAGCGCGAATATCAGAAGACTTGCTAGCAAAGCTAGCAAAACAACAAGGCTGTTTTAGCAAGCTACACACAGCCCGGGATGCAGCGACCAAGACCAGCTTCGTCATATCCCACAAAATCGCTAAAAACAGCAAGCCGTTCTCGGATGGCGAGTTTGTGAAAGAGTGCTTGGTGGACTCTGCCGCGCTAATATGCCCTGAGAATAAAGAAGCATTTGAAAAAGTCCCGCTGTCCAGGCGAACCGTCACCAGAAGGGTGGAAGGAATCGCGGAGAATCTCGAATGTCAGCTCAAAAGTGGAGTTGAAAGTTTTGACTTTTTCTCTTTGGCTTTGGATGAGAGCTGTGATGTCCGTGACACTGCCCAGTTACTGGTGTTTCTCCGGGGAATAAGGCAGGACTTCAAGATTACGGAGGAGCTGGCAGCATTGAGGTCAATAAAAGGAACGACAACGGGAAGTGATCTGTTCAAGGAGGTCGATGCATGCATGGTCAAGCTTGGACTGAAATGGGACAAACTGGTAGGCGTCACTACTGATGGTTGTCCGAACATGACAGGAAAACATGTCGGACTTTTGAAACAGATCCAACATAAAGTGACTGAACTCGGCACAGAGCATCATTTAGTGTTGATACATTGTATTATACATCAGCATGTACTGTGCAGGTCTGTGCTAAAACTTAACCATGTTATTGATGTTGTAACAAAAACGGTTAACTTCATCAGGGCACGAGCATTAAATCACAGGCAGTTTGTTGCACTTTTAGAGGAGCATGAGAATGAACATGGTGACATCATGTACCACACAGCTGTCAGATGGCTCAGTCTGGGCAAAGTGCTCAAAAGATTTTGGGACCTGAAAACAGAGATTCAAGAGTTTTGTGAGATGAAAGGCAAAAACATCCCGAGCTTTCAGATATGAACTGGATGGCAGATTTTGCATTTGCTGTTGATGTGACGGCACTGATGAATGAACTGAGCACTAAACTGCAAGGCAAGGGCCTTTTCGTTCATGACATGCATAACCTTGTGAAGGCTTTTATGAGAAAGTTGCTGTTTCTTTCAAGTCAACTACAGAACAACACTCTCACTCACATGCAAACCCTTAAAGAAGTCAGACCATCAGCTAATCATCTCTGCAGGTACTCATCCATGTTAGGAGATTTGCATGGTGAGTTTTTAAGGCGATTTGATGATTGTAAAAACATTGAGGATGAAATGCACCTGGTTTCCTCTCCCTTTGCCTGCAGAGTAGATGATGCACCCAGTGATGTTCAGCTGGAGCTCATTGACCTGCAGTCTGACACAGTACTGGCAGAGCACGTTAAGTCAGCATCACTGCTGGAGTTCTACTCATCTCTTAAGGAGGAGAACTTTCCAAACATGAGGAGACATGCTCAGAAGATGTTGGTTCTGTTTGGATCTACCTACATATGTGAACAAACATTCTCAGTAATGAAGTTTACCAAATCCAGGTTCAGATCCTCTCTTACTGATGATCATCTGTCAGCTGTGCTTCGCATCTCCACCTCAGACATTCAACCTGACTTTAATGCACTCGTTAAAGGGCAGCAAAGTCTAGATTTCTCTCACTGAACAAGAAAATACACAAAAGTGTGTTCACTATTACTTTTTGTCTGCACAGCTTGGCAGTTTGACAATCATTATGTGACATATCTTGTTAATGATATTTGACATACAAAGACATTGTGATGTCTTAATAGAAAAAAGTGTTTTTGGTTAATGTAATTAAAAAAAGAGTTACAAATGTTTCATGTTTACAATTGTTTTGAATAACTGTACTGAATAAAAAATTTTTTTGTTAAAATAACCCTCACTTTCTCTTTACCTAATAATAACACAGACACTTACCAGCATGTGTAAACAATGCCATTTGCTGCTTTCAATGTAGAAATAAAATTCATATGCAGAATAGAGTTTAAACTTTTGGCCCGGCCCTCCACAATATTTTCTGCTTCTCATTTGGCCCCTTCGGAAAAATAATTGCCCACCCCTGCTCAAGGCGCTGAAAAACTTGCTTTAGGTGTGAAAAATGCTCCTCAACTGAAGAACTAGCCACCAAGATGTCGTCCAGGTAAACAGAAACGAAAGCGAGGTCGCGCAGCACAGAGTCCATCAACCTCTGAAAAGCCGTGCCTCTACTCTTGCCTGGCCATAATAAAACATAAAAAAATGACAAGAAAGAATAGAAAGTGTCATCTGCTCAGTGTATTGACACATCTTATACACAGCAGACACAAATTGCACTTAACAAGTTTTGAACAATCAAAACTCAGTAACCAATCAGGTGTCTAACATTGATTTTTTTTTTTTAGAGAATCAAAACCACAATATAAATAAAGCTTTCAATTTCTATTCAAGAAAATGTGCCCATCTTTTCTAAAACTCTCTCTCTCTCTCTCTCTCTCTCTCTCTCTCTCTCTCTCTCTCTCTCTCTCTCTCTCTCTCTCTCTCTCTCTCTCGCCCCACTTCCTCATTAGTTTTAATTTTGGTTTTTTTCCGGAATAAATGTGAATGTTTGATGAGAGGCTGTATCTGGCAGCATGAATCACTCATTGAGTAAAAAGAAAAAAGTGATGGCACGTGTCGCCCCAATTAATCCCTAAAACACAAGAGCCTCTAAACGTATTGAGAACAGGTAGGAAGCATGTTACAAGCTAATAAAACTATTAAACAGAGTCCATGTGTGTATCAGTGAAAGTGAGCAGGTTTTATGTTTCTATGTTTCTTCAGGTGAGATGTCCAGTTCCTGGACGTTCACAGCACTTTCACGGCTGGGAGACATAGTTTGCATTGCACAGAGAGGTTAAGAGATTTCTCCGACTTTAAAACATAGTGATGAAAGCAACTGTCTGCAGAATCCATGGCAAAGCATGGATTGTCAGCCTGAAAGCGTTGGGAAGTGTCGCAATGCCAATGCATGGCGCATGTGACAGCTGCATTTCTAGTTTATTCCATCTGATTTCTACTGTAATCCTGCTCAGTAATCCCAGTTTTTATCGAATATACCTGTAATGAGATTACACATTTTTTTTTGTACTGTAACAGATTACAGTTATATGTTATATAACATATATGTTATATGTTTTTTGTATCCTAGTTATGAAACACTTATACATGTATTCCATTACTACCCAACCCTGGTTGCACCTAAACATGTGATACACACTCAGACCTTACTGAGACTTAATAAACTAAAGTTTTCTAGCTGTGCAATGACTTGAAGTAAAGCTCTGGTAAACAAGCTGCATGTAATGATGTTCATGTAGGTACAAACAGCCAGAAGAGTCTTTAGAGCCAGAAGTGGACAGACAAAATCACCTTGTACTGCAGGTGACAGGAGGAGCAGCAAGGTGGGCGAGATACAGGTTCTGGGAGATTCCCACAACACACTGTAGACAAAAGAAAAGTGTTAAATGCACAGGTTCCACAAGTTGAGAGACTCTTAAGATCAACACCAGGAGACACCAGATCACTTTGATTGATTGTGAGGACAACACACACGGAGTGAGGTGGTATTGAAAGGCTAATTGCAGGAGGAAAGGTTTGTTTTGTAGAATGGGTCTCTTGTATTGTTCAATGTAATTTGGATCAAATATCTTTGTTATTTTAAAAGCATGTTTTGTTGTGAGATGTAATTTAATTTAATCACAATAACCAGCCAAAGTATTTTCTATGTTTACTACGTTTTAAACTAAATGATCAACCATCTCAACAGTCATTGGTGGACATTTAATGTATGTTTCATCACCTGAAGAGTCCAACTTTGCTTTACATCTTTAACTTATATACAAGTGAAATCACAGCTCTAAGTTCTTGTTACTGAATAGTCCCTACACGGCTCACCTGTCTCTGGCTGTGAGGCCCTGTCCGGAGGGATGGATGAGCCCGATGAAACGTGGGATCAGCCGTTGGTGGAGATTTCCACTCAACCCTTTGAAGCGCTGCTCCCACGTTCCTCCACTTGGACCATGGTTTAATCGAGGAAAATCATGTTACTGTCTTACAGGTGTACAGGATGATTTTCTTTTTCCGGGTGGATCATCAAGAGTGTTGGTCCTCCCAACTGTCAATCATTCTGGTGATATATTACGCAAGGCCGTCGTACGTGCTCGTCCCCAGGTAGCGTGGATCAATTAGTTTTCACTTTCTGCGCATGCGCGCTTTCAGGTGTATATGGTGAGCTACGCCTTCAGCGAGCTCGCAGTTTTCACCGGGTACTTTGAAAATGGCAGAGGGTCACAAAAGAGAAAAAGTGTCTTCGAAGTGTATGAGAAGAAGAGAAAGGCTTCGGAAGAGAGAAACAAGACCAGAGTGTTTTTGGGAGATTCTTTCACACGATGGCGTGCGCTGAAAGCCCAGGTTGGGCTTCCCACTGATGCTTCAGTCGCGAAGTTTCTACTCGACAGGTAAAGTTTGGCATTCTATTTGGAGAAATCCATTTCAAATCACTTCCAGTAAAAGTTATCTACGTCTATATTGTAAATTTCCAGGGTTGATTAGTGGAAAAAGTTCAAATCTTCTTGTAAAGTGAGCTTGTGTAAGCGATGCTGACTTGTGACTTGTAAACAGGGCGTGCACGAGGAGAACTGGGCTCGTTCATGTATCTCGCACACGTTTTAGTAGGCGTTCCGTCTCGGGAGCAGGTAGAGCTTTGCGCATGTGCATTTTTCAAAAGGTGGAGAGGGCGGTTCTTTCCTAAAATTCGGGAAAATCCTACTGTACACCTTTAAGATAGAGCTGCTCAGGCTGGTTTAATTGAGAAAAAAATCATGTTATTTTCTTAAAATAGAGCTGCTCAGGCTGGTTTAATCTAGACAAATCATGTTACTGTGTTGATATAGAGCTGATCTTGCTGGTTTAATCTAGAAAATCACGTGCTGCTCAGGCTGGTTTAATCTCGAAAAATCGTGTTACTGCCTTTAGATAGAGCTGATCAGGCTGGTTTGATCCAGAAAAGTCATATTACTGTCTTTAGATAGAGCTGCTCAGGCTAGTTTAATCTAGAAAAATTGTGTTACTGCCTTGAGATAGAGCTGGTCTTGCTGGTTTAATCTAGAAAATCACGTGCTGCTCAGGCTGGTTTAATCTTGAAAAATTGTGTTACTGCCTTTAGATAGAGCTGATCAGGCTGGTTTGATCTAGAAAATCACATTACTGTCTTTAGATAGAGCTGATCAGGCTGGTTTGATTTAGAAAATCACGTTACTGTCTCTAGATGGTGCTGCTCAGGCTGGTTTGATTTAGAAAATCACCTTACTGTCTCTAGATGGAGCTGCTCAGGCTGGTTTAATAAAAAATAAATAAAAAAATCAATCCCGTTACTGTCTTTAGATATAGCATCTCAGACTGGTTTAATCTAGAGAAATCGTCTTACTGACTTTAGGTAGAGATGCTTAGTGTTGGAATTCGTTCCTGTGTTCCCCTGAATTCCTGCTTGTTTGTTTGATCCGGGAGAGGCAAGAACAGAGTTAATTTCTTCTACAGTGAATTTAATAATCACACAAACAAGAGATTACAAAAATACATATATCAGATTACATAATACGAGCTGGAGCAGGAGTCTGGTTCGCATTGCCGGCAGTAAGTCGGACCTGTTCCCTGTGCACGTTGGCCTCCGGCAGGGGTGTCCTTTATCACCGGTTCTGTTCATCATATATATGGACAGGATTTCTAGGCACAGCCGGGGGCCGGAGGGGGTCCGGCTTGGGGACCACAGAATCTCATCTCTGCTATTTGCGGATGATGTGGTTCTGTTGGCCCCATCAAGCCTGGATCTCCAGCGTGCACTGACACGGTTCGCAGCCGAGTGTGAAGCAGCTGGGATGAGGATCAGCACCTCTAAATCCGAGGCCATGGTTCTCGACCGGAAAAAGGTGGCTTGCCCCCTCTAGGTCGGTGGAGTGCCCTTGTCCCAAGTGGAGGAGTTTAAGTATCTTGGGGTCTTGTTCACGAGTGGGGGAAAGATGGAGCGTGAGATCGACAGGCGGATCGGTGCAGCGTCTGCAGTTATGCGGACGTTGTATCGGTCCGTCGTGGTGAAGAAGGAGCTGAGCCAAAAAGCGAAGCTCTCGATTTACCGGTCGATCTTTGTTCCTACCCTCACCTATGGTCATGAACTATGGGTCATGACCGAAAGAACGAGATCCCGGATACAAGCGGCTGAAATGAGCTTCCTCCGTAGGGTGGCTGGGCGTACCCTTAGAGATAGGGTGAGGAGCTCAGTCACCAGGGAGGAGCTCGGAGTAGAGCCGCTGCTCCTCCACATCGTGAGGAGCCAGCTGAGGTGGCTCGGGCATCTATTTCGGATGCCCCCCGGACGCCTCCCGAGGGAGGTGTTCCGGGCATGTCCCTCCGGTAGGAGGCCTCGGGGCAGACCAAGGACACGCTGGAGAGACTATGTCTCTCGGCTGGCCTGGGAACGCCTTGGGGTGCCACCGGAGGAGCTGGAGGAAGTGTCTGGGGCGAGGGAAGTCTGGGCAACTCTGCTTGGACTGCTGCCTCCGCGACCCGGCCCCGGATAAGCGGCAGAAAATGGATGGATGGATGGATGGATGGACTTGGCACGTCACATGAACAGAGAGGAGCGCTATTTCACCTCCTCCCTTGCTGTCGTCTACTTCTCTGTGTTCTTCTTACTTCGGTGTACAGGGATTATTCTGCCCTTTTGACGTGTGGAGCTGTCTCCTGGATTAGCCGATCCAGAGGCAACTTGCTTCAGATGGATGGAGGTTTCCTGAAGAGTGCGATGTGGTTTTCCCGCCAGAGTACACTGCGACAGATGGCACCGCATTGTATCCAGGGTTTGACTAACGGCCGGACCCTCCTCTCCAGTACCCTGGAATAGACTTTCCTGGGGAGCCTTTGTCACTCAGCCGAACAGCGTGAGACGTCCTCTCGACGACCTTAAATCGACCCGTTCACCTGGGCTCAGACCACTTCCTCTTTATCACCCTGAGAAAAACCCAGGGGCTGGTGTTGAGGATCTCAGCCGAGTCCCCCCTGGCTGCCGGTCCCGGCAACCTGTGCAGAGAAACGAGATTCCAGACATCTCAAAACTGCGTTGTCACATCTCTCACCTGAACATAGATTTTTCTCTTGTATAGATTTGGCTAATGCTTTTTTCTGTCTGCCACTGGCGGATCAGGTGAAACCACTGCAAACAGGTCCGACTTATTGCCGCCAATGCAAACCAAACTCCTGTTCCGGGAATACAAAGACCGAACAGCCCTTAACAAAGGGCCCCGGACTCCATGCTCCCGGAGCACCCCCCCACAGGATGTCTCAGGGGACGCGGTCAAACGCCTTCTCCAGATCCAGAAAACACATGTGGACTGGTTGGGCAAACTCCCATGAACCCTCAAGCAGCTGGTGGAGGGTATAGAGCTGGTCCAGTGTTCCACGACCAGAATGAAAACCGCATTATTCCTCTTGGATCCAAGGTTTGACTAACGGCCGGACCCTCCACTCCAGTACACTGGAATAGACTTTCCTGGGGAGGCTGAGGAGTGTGATCCCTCTGTAGTTGGAACACACCACACCACGTGGTCCCTCTCACCACAAGAGAGGGACCACGACCCCATTCTGCCTGTCCCCGCATCACGCGATGTTGCAGGGATGAAGGGCCCCGGACTCCATGCTCCCGGAGTATGGAGTCGGTTTGCCAGAATTTCCTCGGGGCAGACCGAAAGTCCTCTTCCATGGCCTCTCCGAACTCCTCCCAGACCCGAGTTATTGCCTCCACCACAGCCATGAACTATGGGTCATGACCGAAAGAACGAGATCCCGGATACAAGCGATTGAAGTGAGCTTCATGCGTAGGGTGGCTGAGCGCACCCTTAGAGATAGGATGAGGAGCTTGAGAGTTGGTTTTTAGAATAAAGTTTGTATTTTACTAGACCATAGTCGTACTTTCACTATTCAAGTTTAAACATGAAGTGTTTATCAGGTTTAAGCAGTTTCATTATGCTGGATTTGACTGCTATGGTCTTCTCATCAGTTGTGGCCGAAAAAATGCTTCAGACGATTAACTGAGTGTGTTTTTAGAGTTTAAGTTTGTATTTCACGAAACATGCGAAACTCTCACTATTCAACTTTTAAATGATGTGTTTATCAGGTTCAAGCAGTTTCAACCAGTTTTATTTAGTGGAGTAACTGCTATTTTCATTTCATCAGTAGTGGCCGAAATGATGCTCCTCACGGGATATAGAGTAATTTTGGAAGAAAGTTTTTATTTCATTACAACAAACTAGTACTTTCTCAATTCAAGTTTAAACATGATGGACTTAGCAGTTGCAAGTACTTTCAACCAATTATATTTAGTGGAGTAACTGCTATTTTCATTTCATTAGGAGTGGCCGAAATGATGCTCCACACGGGATATAGAGTGATTTTGGAAGAAAGTTTTTATTTCATTAGAACAAACTAGTACTTTTCAATTCAAGTTTAAATGATGTGTTTATCAGGTTCAAGCAGTTGCAACCAGTTTTATTTGGTCGAGTAACTGCTATTTTCTTTTCATCAGGAGTGGCCGAAATGATGCTCCTCACGGGATACAGAGTGATTTTGGAATAAAGTTTTAATTTCATTAGAACAAACTTGTATTTTCTCAATTCAAGTTTAAATGATGTGTTTATCATGTTCAAGCAGTTTCAACCAGTTTTATTTAGTGGAGTAACTGCTATTTTCATTTCATCAGGAGTGGCCGAAATGATGCTCCTCACGGGATACAGAGTGATTTTGGAATAAAGTTTTTATTTCATTAGAACAAACTAGTACTTTCTCAATTCAAGTTTAAATGATGTGTTTATCAGGTTCAAGCAGTTTCAACCAGTTTTATTTAGTGGAGTAGCTGCTATTTTCATTTCATCAGGAGTGGCCGAAATGATGCTCCTCACGGGATATAGAGTGATTTTGGAATAAAGTTTTTATTTCATTAGAACAAACTAGTACTTTCTCAATTCAAGTTTAAATGATGTGTTTATCAGGTTCAAGCAGTTTCAACCAGTTTTATTTAGTGGAGTAGCTGCTATTTTCATTTCATTAGGAGTGGCCGAAATGATGCTCCACACGGGATATAGAGTAATTTTGGAAGAAAGTTTTTATTTCATTAGAACAAATTAGTACTTTCTCAATTCAAGTTTAAATGATGTGTTTATCAGGTTCAAGCAGTTTCAACCAGTTTTATTTAGTGGAATAACTGCTATTTTCATTTCATCAGAAGTGGCCGAAATGATGCTCCTCACGGGATATAGAGTAATTTTGGAAGAAAGTTTTTATTTCATTACAACAAACTAGTACTTTCTCAATTCAAGTTTAAACATGATGGACTTAGCAGTTGCAAGTACTTTCAACCAATTATATTTAGTGGAGTAACTGCTATTTTCATTTCATTAGGAGTGGCCGAAATGATGCTCCACACGGGATATAGAGTGATTTTGGAAGAAAGTTTTTATTTCATTAGAACAAACTAGTACTTTCTCAATTCAAATTTAAATGATGTGTTTATCAGGTTCAAGCAGTTGCAACCAGTTTTATTTGGTCGAGTAACTGCTATTTTCATTTCATCAGGAGTGGCCGAAATGATGCTCCTCACGGGATACAGAGTGATTTTGGAATAAAGTTTTAATTTCATTAGAACAAACTTGTATTTTCTCAATTCAAGTTTAAATGATGTGTTTATCATGTTCAAGCAGTTTCAACCAGTTTTATTTAGTGGAGTAACTGCTATTTTCATTTCATCAGTAGTGGCCGAAATGATGCTCCACACGGGATATAGAGTACTTTTGGAAGAACGTTTTTATTTCATTAGAACAAACTAGTACTTTCTCAATTCAAGGTTAAATGATGTGTTTATCAGGTTCAAGCAGTTTCAACCAGTTTTATTTAGTGGAGTAGCTGCTATTTTCATTTCATCAGGAGTGGCCGAAATGATGCTCCTCACGGGATATAGAGTGATTTTGGAATAAAGTTTTTATTTCATTAGAACAAACTAGTACTTTCTCAATTCAAGTTTAAATGATGTGTTTATCAGGTTCAAGCAGTTTCAACCAGTTTTATTTAGTGGAGTAGCTGCTATTTTCATTTCATTAGGAGTGGCCGAAATGATGCTCCACACGGGATATAGAGTAATTTTGGAAGAAAGTTTTTATTTCATTAGAACAAACTAGTACTTTCTCAATTCAAGTTTAAATGATGTGTTTATCAGGTTCAAGCAGTTTCAACCAGTTTTATTTAGTGGAGTAGCTGCTATTTTCATTTCATTAGGAGTGGCCGAAATGATGCTCCACACGGGATATAGAGTAATTTTGGAAGAAAGTTTTTATTTCATTAGAACAAACTAGTACTTTCTCAATTCAAGTTTAAATGATGTGTTTATCAGGTTCAAGCAGTTTCAACCAGTTTTATTTAGTGGAGTAACTGCTATTTTCATTTCATCAGTAGTGGCCGAAATGATGCTCCTCACGGGATACAGAGTGATTTTGGAATAAAGTTTTAATTTCATTAGAACAAACTTGTATTTTCTCAATTCAAGTTTAAATGATGTGTTTATCAGGTTCAAGCAGTTTCAACCAGTTTTATTTAGTGGAGTAACTGCTATTTTCATTTCATCAGTAGTGGCCGAAATGATGCTCCACACGGGATATAGAGTACTTTTGGAATAAAGTTTTTATTTCATTAGAACAAACTAGTACTTTCTCAATTAAAGGTTCAACATGATGGACTTAGCAGTTGCAAGCACTTTCAAACAATAATATTTAGTGGAGTAGCTGCTATTTTCATTTCATTAGGAGTGGCCGAAATGATGCTCCACACGGGATATAGAGTAATTTTGGAAGAAAGTTTTTATTTCATTACAACAAACTAGTACTTTCTCAATTCAAGTTTAAACATGATGGACTTAGCAGTTGCAAGCACTTTCAACCAATTATATTTAGTGGAGTAGCTGCTATTTTCATTTCATTAGGAGTGGCCGAAATGATGCTCCACACGGGATATAGAGTAATTTTGGAAGAAAGTTTTTATTTCAATACAACAAACTAGTACTTTCTCAATTCAAGTTTAAATGATGTGTTTATCAGGTTCAAGCAGTTTCAACCAGTTTTATTTAGTGAAGTAACTGCTATTTTCATTTCATCAGGAGTGGCCGAAATGATGCTCCACACTGGATATAGAGTAATTTTGGAATAAAGTTTTTATTTCCTTACAGCAAACTGGTACTTTTCAATTCAAGTTTAAACATGAAGTGTTTATTAGGTTGTAGCAGTTTCAACCTCTTTTATTATGCTAGGTTTGACTGTCATGGTCTTTTCATCAGTTGTTGCCGAAAAGATGCTTCAGACGAGATACTGAGTATGTTTTTAGAATAAAGTTTTAATTTCATTAGGACAATCTCGTACTTTCACTTTTCAAGTATCTACCCAGATAAATGTACACTAACACAACTATTGCTCAACCAAGGTGCTAAAAACACTGTGTTATAGTTGCGAGGTTACAATTTGTATAGACTACAGAAGTGAAAGCCACAGGTGTAACCATCACCTGTGCATTAACAACATTTTCGCACTTTTCGAAACACAGCTTTTGCGTGACTCCTACCATGAGTCGTCAGAGACACTGCGTGCTCAGAGCAAAGATACCTCGGGAGCCACATGACCCAGTTGAAGACTGTTGTCGCCGGTCTTCTATGGCTGTCAACACAGGAGAGAAGAAACCTCAACAGCGAGTTGCTATGACACACATCCATCAGTGCTCTCAGCCGCACCACCACGTGGTCTCGCAGCTCTTTCACTCCTTTTCAGGAGAAGGAACATTGTAATTTTCCAGCACCTCACAGTGCTATCAGCTCCCTCACTCTCTCCACCGGAGAGAACCAGGATGTTCTAGCTCAGATGACTCTGACCATTCCGATATCCCAAGGGTACCGGTCTTTGGACCAGCCAGCTTGAGTCCCTTGCAGAGGACATAGAGCAGTTCGAACCAAACAACCCGGAAATTCGTGTAGCGGACTACCTGGGGGAGATTGAACGCTGCCTCTTCAACCTGCCTCATCCTTCGTCCCGAGAGAAGCTTACGCTTCTCTGGAAGATGACATCCAGGAGCGTCCATGTTTACATAGAGTCCCTCCCATCTGCCATCAGAGACCATTACTCAGCCCTCTGTCATGCACTTAGGGAAGCAGGGTCATCTGCACAATGATCCTGCCTCTGCAAACTTTATTGCATTTACAATCACTCAAAAGGGGGCGGAGACTCCCAGATAGTATTTATAGGTGCCTATGGGCTGCCTACTTCCAAGGCCACAATGCACCAGGATTGGACAAAGACCAGACTTTTAAGTCCCTCTTCGTTAACAACCTCCACAACAGTGTGAGGATCGATGTCGCCCTTTTCTGCAGGACCAAAAACCCCACCATGAAAGACCTCCGCAAACATGCGCAGATGGTGTGGGAGCTGCACCACCGTTCAGGTGAAAACTATGATGATGATGCAGGTGTCCTGAGGTCTCAGGTGAGGAGAGGTAAGTCTAAAAAAAAAAACCGAGGCTGGTCAGACTCAAAACAACTGGGATGCAGATGTCCCACAGTGGATTAAAACCTGCATCAGAGAGGTGAAGCAGCACCTGAACCCGCCTGGTAAGAAGGGACCTGGCTCCCCCTGACCGCATGACTTAGCCCCTCCCCTCCGCACACAAAGTTCATTTTGGCAGGAGGAGGAGATCCAGGAGGTGAAAGAGGCCCATTTGACATTCTTGGGTAATCTTGGCTATGCCAACCACAGATACACTTCAGTGGTGGTAGGGGTTGTTGACACTCTCTCACTGCTTGGTACTGGGTCAGAAATCCCCCTCATGTGTTCAGACACCTTCGCACGGGTTGCTAGGACCACGCTTGCGCATGCCACTTAAGGAAAGCCACTTCAGGTGGAAGAGTGTAGCATAAACATCCGAGGCTTCCTCAGGACTTGCACCACATCACTCAATGTGTCTGGTTCAACAGCTTTCCAGGACATGTCAGCGACGCATCCCATCCACGTCACTGATCTGGACACAGAAGAACTGCTTATTGGTCAGGACATCCTAAACCGACTCGCTGCCACCAAACGGCGCCTTTGGTCCCAAGTCATCAGCCCGACTCCCATCGTTCAGCCAACCCACGGGTCCAAAATCTGTACCTATCTGACACCTGGTCAGATTAAAGTTACCGCATTTCCACCTTTAGAGATGTTAACTGACAGTTCATTCCACAATCTTGAACTAATTCTCATCTCATTGACAATCTGCCTTCGTCCCTCACCAGCGACGACACGCATGACACAACTCTCCTCATTTCCACAACCAAAACCATCACCAGCACTCACCATGTTAACCTTGAACAGGTTCTTCATGGTACAAAACCGAGCACCGAAGGTGACATGGTTGTGCACGCTCCAATGACTCAACCAGAGAATACAGACATTTCAGGTAAACAGACCATGTCTGTACCAGAAGAACCTTATTCAGGCTTCGAGTCAAAGACCGAGCAACGCTCTGCTGAGGCTCGCGCTTTACCACAACAGAAACAAGGAGATGCATTTGTATGAGGAGGTCTCCCGCGATTATCACACGATCTTCGCAAGGGACTCACACAAAAGGGGGGGGGAGTCACAGACTCACTCCCCCCCCACCCAGTGCGCGTCCCCACTGACCTCGAGGCACTGCCATCTTCTGAAACCCAGTACATACCCTTTCTAGCTGACGGGGTCAAGCGGTCCTGGGCCTGAATTCACTGGTTTGAAACAGCCTGCGCTCGAATCTCACACCTTCCCTGTTATTCAAAATTGTTATATCTAAAGAGAAACATTAATCAATTTAAATAACACTTTTTTTGGCATTAACTATTTCCAGTTTAGCTGGTGGTGGCCCAATGTCATTATTATTTGATAAATAACCAATTTATTCTAATGAATAATTTTTCATAAATAAATTATTTTTGATAAAATGTTGCTCCGTGCTCTTGTTTATCTTCCAACATGTGAGATGTTGTTGATGAATACACAGCACAGTTCCTCAGTAACCAATGTGTTTTACACAGCCACAAAAGAAACAGAACACGTCATCAGTCTGCCACGGGACATACACAGAGAGTCAGTTTAGTATTACCATTAGCATGCATTTAATTGGACTGTGGAAGAAAACCAGAGAACCCTGAGGAAACACATGCACACACAAGTTAATTCCACAAACACCTCCAGGTGGATTTAAACCCATGATTTTCTGTATGCAGCCATTGAGACAATTTGACCATTGTAATTGATAGAGCTGATAAAACATTTATTTGGTATATAGTTGTAATCTCAATATGAAAGGTTGTAGAAATTAATCATGCCCAAAAACTCCTGCAGGGCCTTAACCGAGGCTGGACGAGGAAAATCTGTCACCGCTTGCACCTTAGAAGGCAACGGAATGGCACCCTGAGTTGAAATATGATGACCCAAAAAGTCAATCACAGGCAGACCAAACTGGCACTTAGCAGGGTTGGCAATAAGGCCATGTTCCTCAAGGCCAGACCTGGGCATTTTAAGGCCCGCGGGACCCGATTCTGACCGGCCCGCGAAAGATTGCTTAGAATTAAGAAAACAAAAGCTTCTTTCGAATTTTAATGCGTGGACTAAAACCATCGGCTGTATAAACTAAAACGGAAATGCTTTTACTTTGAAGCCTGTTTATTTATGAACAGTGTACGTAACCTACGTACGTCGTATACGTACCCCGTAAAACAAGTCAATCAGTGCACGTGATTAGCGGTCATTGTCGCCCCTCAATGATGATGTCAAGAAAAGAAAGGTGGATGCTGAAGGCCGAAATTTCAAGAAGATTTGGAGCACTAAATATTTGTTTACTGAAGTCGGTGGTAAACCCGTCTGTTTAGTTTGTGGTGAGCACGTCGCCGTGTTTAAGGAGTATAATGTGAGTCGGCATTATGAGACAAAACACGCGGAGAAATACAGACACTTGGTGGAGGCTGAGAGAGCGCGAATATCAGAAGACTTGCTAGCAAAGCTAGCAAAACAACAAGGCTGTTTTAGCAAGCTACACACAGCCCGGGATGCAGCGACCAAGACCAGCTTCGTCATATCCCACAAAATCGCTAAAAACAGCAAGCCGTTCTCGGATGGCGAGTTTGTGAAAGAGTGCTTGGTGGACTCTGCCGCGCTAATATGCCCTGAGAATAAAGAAGCATTTGAAAAAGTCCCGCTGTCCAGGCGAACCGTCACCAGAAGGGTGGAAGGAATCGCGGAGTATCTCGAATGTCAGCTCAAAAGTGGTGTTGAAAGTTTTGACTTTTTCTCTTTGGCTTTGGATGAGAGCTGTGATGTCCGTGACACTGCCCAGTTACTGGTGTTTCTCTGGGGAATAAGGCAGAACTTCAAGATTACGGAGGAGCTGGCAGCATTGAGGTCAATAAAAGGAACGACAACGGGAAGCGATCTGTTCAAGGAGGTCGATGCATGCATGGTCAAGCTTGGACTGAAATGGGACAAACTGGTAGGCGTCACTACTGATGGTTGTCTGAATATGACAGGAAAACATGTCGGACTTTTGAAACAGATCCAAGATAAAGTGACTGAACTCGGCACAGAGCATCATTTAGTGTTGATACATTGTATTATACATCAGCATGTACTGTGCAGGTCTGTGCTAAAACTTAACCATGTTATTGATGTTGTAACAAAAACGGTTAACTTTATCAGGGCACGAGCATTAAATCACAGGCAGTGATTAGAGGTTGCACTTTTAGAGGAGCATGAGAATGAACATGGTGACATCATGTACCACACAGCTGTCAGATGGCTCAGTCTGGGCAAAGTGCTCAAAAGATTTTGGGACCTGAAAACAGAGATTCAAGAGTTTTGTGAGATGAAAGGCAAAAACATCCCGAGCTTTCAGATATGAACTGGATGGCAGATTTTGCATTTGCTGTTTATGTGACGGCACTGATGAATGAACTGAGCACTAAACTGCAAGGCAAGGGCCTTTTCGTTCATGACATGCATAACCTTGTGAAGGCTTTTATGAGAAAGTTGCTGTTTCTTTCAAGTCAACTACAGAACAACACTCTCACTCACATGCAAACCCTTAAAGAAGTCAGACCATCAGCTAATCATCTCTGCAGGTACTCATCCATGTTAGGAGATTTGCATGGTGAGTTTTTAAGGCGATTTGATGATTATAAAAACATTGAGGATGAAATGCACCTGGTTTCCTCTCCCTTTGCCTGCAGAGTAGATGATGCACCCAGTGATGTTCAGCTGGAGCTCATTGACCTGCAGTCTGACACAGTACTGGCAGAGCACGTTAAGTCAGCATCACTGCTGGAGTTCTACTCATCTCTTAAGGAGGAGAACTTTCCAAACATGAGGAGACATGCTCAGAAGATGTTGGTTCTGTTTGGATCTACCTACATATGTGAACAAAGTGTTTTTGGTTAATGTAATTCAAAAAAGAGTTACAAATGTTTCATGTTTACAATTGTTTTGAATAACTGTACTGAATAAAAAATTTTTTTGTTAAAATAACCCTCACTTTCTCTTTACCTAATAATAACACAGACACTTACCAGCATGTGTAAACAATGCCATTTGCTGCTTTCAATGTAGAAATAAAATTCATATGCAGAATAGAGTTTAAACTTTTGGCCCGGCCCTCCACAATATTTTCTGCTTCTCATTTGGCCCCTTCGGAAAAATAATTGCCCACCCCTGCTCAAGGCGCTGAAAAACTTGCTTTAGGTGTGAAAAATGCTCCTCAACTGAAGAACTAGCCACCAAGATGTCGTCCAGGTAAACAGAAACGAAAGCGAGGTCGCGCAGCACCGAGTCCATCAACCTCTGAAAAGCCGTGCCTCTACTCTAGCCTGGCCATAATAAAACATAAAAAAATGACAAGAAAGAATAGAAAGTGTCATCTGCTCAGTGTATTGACACATCTTATACACAGCAGACACAAATTGCACTTAACAAGTTTTGAACAATCAAAACTCAGTAACCAATCAGGTGTCTAACATTGTTTTTTTTTTTTAGAGAATCAAAACCACAATATAAATAAAGCTTTCAATTTCTATTCAAGAAAATGTGCCCATCTTTTCTAAAACTCTCTCTCCTCTCTCTCTCTCTCTCTCTCTCTCTCTCTCTCTCTCTCTCGCCCCGCTTCCTCATTAGTTTTAATGTTGTTTTTTTTCCGGAATAAATGTGAATGTTTGATGAGAGGCTGTATCTGGCAGCATGAGTCACTCATTGAGTAAAAAGAAAAAAGTGAGGGCACGTGTCGCCCCAATTAATCCCTAAAACACAAGAGCCTCTAAACGTATTGAGAACAGGTAGGAAGCATGTTACAAGCTAATAAAACTAGTAAACAGAGTCCATGTGTGTATCAGTGAAAGTGAGAGGGTTTTATGTTTCTATGTTTCTTCAGGTGAGATGTCCAGTTCCTGGACGTTCACAGCACTTTCACGGCTGGGAGACATAGTTTGCATTGTACAGAGAGGTTAAGAGATTTCTCCGACTTTAAAACATAGTGATGAAAGCAACTCTCTGCATAATCCATGGCAAAGCATGGATTGTCAGCCTGAAAGCGTCGGGAAGTGTCGCAATGCCAATGCATGGCGCATGTGACAGCTGCATTTCTAGTTTATTCCATCTGATTTCTACTGTAATCCTGCTCAGTAATCCCAGTTTTTATCGAATATACCTGTAATGAGATTACACATTTTTTTTTGTACTGTAACAGATTACAGTTATATGTTATATAACATATATGTTATATGTTTTTTGTATCCTAGTTATGAAACACTGTTACATGTATTCCATTACTACCCAACCCTGGTTGCACCTAAACATGTGATACACACTCAGACCTTACTGAGACTTAATAAACTAAAGTTTTCTAGCTGTGCAATGACTTGAAGTAAAGCTCTGGTAAACAAGCTGCATGTAATGATGTTCATGTAGGTACAAACAGCCAGAAGAGTCTTTAGAGCCAGAAGTGGACAGACGAAATCACCTTGTACTGCAGGTGACAGGAGGAGCAGCAAGGTGGGCGAGATACAGGTTCTGGGAGATTCCCACAACACACTGTAGACAAAAGAAAAGTGTTAAATGCACAGGTTCCACAAGTTGAGAGACTCTTAAGATCAACACCAGGAGACACCAGATCACTTTGATTGATTGTGAGGACAACACACACGGAGTGAGGTGGTATTGAAAGGCTAATTGCAGGAGGAAAGGTTTGTTTTGTAGAATGGGTCTCTTGTATTAAATTCAATGTAATTTGGATCAAATATCTTTGTTATTTTAAAAGCATGTTTTGTTGTGAGATGTAATTTAATTTAATCACAATAACCAGCCAAAGTATTTTCTATGTTTACTACGTTTAAAACTAAATGATCAACCATCTCAACAGTCATTGGTGGACATTTAATGTATGTTTCATCACCTGAAGAGTCCAACTTTGCTTTACATCTTTAACTTATATACAAGTGAAATCACAGCTCTAAGTTCTTGTTACTGAATAGTCCCTAAACGGCTCACCTACATGGCTGTGAGGCCCTGTCCGGAGGGATGGATGAGCCCGATGAAACGTGGGATCAGCCGTTGGTGGAGATTTCCACTCAACCCTTTGAAGCGCTGCTCCCACGTTCCTCCACTTGGACCATGGTTTAATCGAGGAAAATCATGTCACACTGAAAAAACAATTCTGTCATTTCATTTTTGAGTGTACTTTTTTAAGATAGAGCTTCTAAGGCTGGTTTAATCAAGTAAAATAATGTTACTGTCTTAAAGGTGTACAGGAGGATTTTCTTTTTCCGGGTGGATCATCAAGAGTGTTGGTCCTCCCAACTGTCAATCATTCTGGTGATATATTACGCAAGGCCGTCGTACGTGCTCGTCCCCAGGTAGCGTGGATCTATTAGTTTTCACTTTCTGCGCATGCGCGCTTTCAGGTGTATATTGTGAGCTACGCCTTCAGCGAGCTCGCAGTTCTCACCGGGTACTTTGAAAATGGCAGAGGGTCACAAAAGAGAAAAAGTGTCTTCGAAGTGTATCAGAAGAAGAGAAAGGCTTCGGAAGAGAGAAACAAGACCAGAGTGTTTTTGGGAGATTCTTTCACACGATGGCGTGCGCTGAAAGCCCAGGTTGGGCTTCCCACTGATGCTTCAGTCGCGAAGTTTCTACTCGACAGGTAAAGTTTGGCATTCTATTTGGAGAAATCCATTTCAAATCACTTCCAGTAAAAGTTATCTACGTCTATATTGTAAATTTCCAGGGTTGATTAGTGGAAAAAGTTCAAATCTTCTTGTAAAGTGAGCTTGTGTAAGCGATGCTGACTTGTGACTTGTAAACAGTGCGTGCACGAGGAGAACTGGGCTCGTTCATGTATCTCGCACACGTTTTAGTAGGCGTTCCGTCTCGGGAGCAGGTAGAGCTTTGCGCATGTGCATTTTTCAAAAGGTGGAGACGGCGGTTCTTTCCTAAAATTCGGGAAAATCCTACTGTACACCTTTAAGATAGGTCAGGCTGGTTTAATTGAGAAAAAAATCATGTTATTTTCTTAAGATAGAGCTGCTCAGGCTGGTTTAATCTAGACAAATCATGTTACTGTGTTGATATAGAGCTGATCTTGCTGGTTTAATCTAGAAAATCACGTGCTGCTCAGGCTGGTTTAATCTCGAAAAATCGTGTTACTGCCTTTAGATAGAGCTGATCAGGCTGGTTTGATCCAGAAAAGTCATATTACTGTCTTTAGATAGAGCTGCTCAGGCTAGTTTAATCTAGAAAAATTGTGTTACTGCCTTGAGATAGAGCTGGTCTTGCTGGTTTAATCTAGAAAATCACGTGCTGCTCAGGCTGGTTTAATCTTGAAAAATTGTGTTACTGCCTTTAGATAGAGCTGCTCAGGCTGGTTTAATCTAGACAAATCATGTTACTGTGTTGATATAGAGCAGATCTTGCTGGTTTAATCTAGAAAATCACGTGCTGCTCAGGCTGGTTTAATCTCAAAAAATCGTGTGCTGCTCAGGCTGGTTTAATCTCAAAAAATCATGTTACTGCCTTTAGATAGAGCTGATCAGGCTGGTTTGATCTAGAAAATGACATTACTGTCTTTAGATAGAGCTGATCAGGCTGGTTTGATTTAGAAAATCACGTTACTGTCTCTAGATGGTGCTGCTCAGGCTGGTTTGATTTATAAAATCACCTTACTGTCTCTAGATGGAGCTGCTCAGGCTGGTTTAATAAAAAATAAAAAAAATAAATCAATCCCGTTACTGTCTTTAGATATAGCATCTCAGACTGGTTTAATCTAGAGAAATCGTGTTACTGACTTTAGGTAGAGATGCTTAGTGTTGGAATTCGTTCCTGTGTTCCCCTGAATTCCTGCTTGTTCGTTTGATCCGGGAGAGGCAGGAACAGAGTTAATTTCTTCAATAGTGAATTTAATAATCACACAAACAAGAGATTACAAAAATACATATATCAGATTACATAATACGAGCTCAGACCGTTCTTCCTTGCAGACCCAAGTATGCAGGCCAGGTTTACAATGAAGAAGGGCACAACTGCAACACGTGGTTCATATTTATACATTTGCATACACCACCTCAACCTCACATTGGTCGGTTCCTCGTGATGTATGCGTTGCTATGGTGAATTTGCTATTCCTTTGTTCCCAAAACTGCTTCAAACTGGTTCTTCTCAGAGCTTGACGTTCTGTGGGACAAAGTGACCTCTGACCTCTTTTCTGTTGATCCAATCGTACCTTGACCATGTTTTTGCAAGTAGAGCACTGAGGAGACATCGCCAACCAACTTGGAATGTCCCTGAACATGGATTTATAGCTGTGTTTTCCCAACTTGGGCAGTGGGAGAAACCCCACTACTGTAGAAACACAACTGAATACAATATGTCCAGTTGTCACACAGAAAACGAATGTTTAACCACTATATTCCTTCAATTCCCCTTTTGACCTCTGACCCCAGAGGTCAATAACTAGTGTCAATACAGTATGAGGCACTCTTTGTGCCTCACAAATAGAGGTCATATGTAAGCAAAATCAACAATCATATACTCAAATAGCAACATACAAAACTTTTAAATGGTGGTGACTCCCCCTTGAACTGCAACCTTGTCGTGGTGGGGGAGTTTGAGCACCCGAATGACCCCCTATGTTGCCGGGGGACTTGCCCCTCCTGTGGGCCCACCACCTACAGATGCTGCCGTAGGGGTCGGGTGCATTGTGGATTGGGGGGCAGTCGACGGCAGAGGCCTCGACGACCCGATCCCCGGCCACAGAATCTGGCTATTGGGACATGGAATGTGACCTCGCTGGGGGGGAAGGAGCCCGAGCTTGTGAGGGAGGCTGAGAGATACCGTCTAGATATAGTCAGGCTCGCCTCCACTTACAGCTTGGACTCCGGAACCCAGCTCCTCGACGGGGGCTGGATACTCCACTGCTCTGGAGTTGCCCGCAGTGTAAGGCGGCGGGCTGGAGTGGGCTTGCTGATTGCCCCGCAGCTCAGCCGCCATGTGTTGGAGTTCACCCCAGTGAACGAGAGGGTTGCGTTCCTACGCCTTCGAGTAGGGGACAGGTCTCTGACTGTTGTCTCGGCCAATGCACCGAACAGCAGCTCAGAGTACCCAACCTTCTTGGAGTCCCTGGGAGGGGTGCTGGATAGTGCCCCAACTGGGGACTCCATTGTTCTCCTGGGGGACTTCAACACCCACGTGGCCAATGACAGTGAGACCTGGAAGGGGGTGATTGGGAGGAACGGCCTCCCCGATCTGAACCCGAGAGGTGTTCTGTTATTGGACTTCTGTGCCAGTCACAGCTTGTCCATAACGAACACCATGTTCGAGCACAGGGGTGTCCATAAGTGCACGTGGCACCAGGACACCCTAGGCCGGAGGTCAATGATAGACTTTGTGGTCGTGTCATCTGATCTCTGGCCGTGTGTCTTTGACACTAGGATAAAGAGAAGGGCACAGCTGTCAACTGATCACCACCTGGTGGTGAGTTGGATGCGCTGGACCGGGAGGAGGATAGACTCGACCCAAACCCAAACGTGTTATGAGGGTCTGCTGGGAACATCTGGCTGAGCCCTCCGTCCGCACAGTTTTCAACTCCCACCTCTGGGAGAGCTTCTCACAGATCCCGAGGGAGGCTGGAGACATTGAGTCCGAGTGGACCATGTTCTCCACTTCCATTGTCAAAGCTGCTGCTCGGAGCTGTGGCCGCAGGGTCTCTGGCGCCTGTCGTGGCGGCAATCCCCGAACCCGGTGGTGGAAACCGGAAGTAAGGGAGGAGGACTTTCGATCGGTCCCGAGGAAATTCTGACAAACCGTCCGGCGCCTTAGTTGGGGGAAGCAGTTCTCCACCAACACTGTTTACAGTGGATGTGGGGAGCTGTTGACCTCAACTGGGGATATCGTTCAAATGGTATATGGTAAATGGTCTAGATTTATATAGCGCCTTCTAACCACACTGAGGTAGTCCCAAAGCGCTTTACATATCAGCTCATTCACCCAT
Organism: Blennius ocellaris; assembly: GCF_963422515.1. Taxonomy (NCBI): domain Eukaryota; kingdom Metazoa; phylum Chordata; class Actinopteri; order Blenniiformes; family Blenniidae; genus Blennius; species Blennius ocellaris. Next base: position 28,360,071 of record NC_137659.1, on the reverse strand, counting down.
TCACGCTCACATTCACACACCAATGGGACAGAGCTGCCATGCAAGGCACTAGTCGACCACTGGGAGCAATTTAGGGTTCAGTGTCTTGCCCAAGGACACTTCGACACATAGACCGGTGTAGACTGGGATCGAAACTCCGACCTCTCACTCCGAAGACGACCACTCTACCACCCTAGCCACGGTCGTTCAAGATCCCGGATACAAGCGGCTGAAATGAGCTTCCTTCGTAGGGTGGCTGGGCACACCCTTAGAGATAGGGTGAGGAGCTCAGCCACCAGGGAGGAGCTCGGAGTAGAGCCGCTGCTCCTCCACATCGAGAGGAGCCAGCTGAAGTGGCTCGGGCACCTATTTTGGATGCCCCCCGGACGCCTCCCAAGGGAGGTGTTCCGGGCATGTCCCTCCGGTAGGAGGGCTCAGGGCAGACCCAGGACACACTGGAGGGATTATGTCTCTCGGCTGGCCTGGGAACGCCTTGGGGTGCCACCGGAAGAGCTGGAGGAAGTGTCTGGGGTGAGGGAAGTCTGGGCAACTATGCTCAGACTGCTGCCTCCGCGACCCGGCCCCGGATAAGTGGCAGAAAATGGATGGATGGATGGATGGATGGACTTGGCACGTCACATGAACAGAGAGGAGCGCTATTTCACCTCCTCCCTTGCTGTCGTCTACTTCTCTGTGTTCTTCTTACTTCGGTGTACAGGGATTATTCCGCCCTTTGACGTGTGGAGCTGTCTCCTGGATTAGCCGATCCAGGGGCAACTTGTTTCAGATGGATGGAGGTTTCCTGAAGAGTGCGATGTGGTTTTCCCGCCAGAGTACACTGCGACAGATGGCACCGCATTGTTCCTCTTGTATCCAGGGTTCGACTAACGGCCGGACCCTCCTCTCCAGTACCCTGGAATAGACTTTCCTGGGGAGCCTTTGTCACTCAGCCGAACAGCGTGAGACGTCCTCTCGACGACCTTAAATCGACCCGTTCACCTGGGCTCGGACCACTTCCTCTTTATCACCCTGAGAAGAACCCAGGGGCTGGTGTTGAGGATCTCAGCCGAGTCCCCCCTGGCTGCCGGTCCCGGCAACCTGTGCAGAGAAACGAGATTCCAGACATCTCAAAACTGCGTTGTCACATCTCTCACCTGAACATAGATTTTTCTCTTGTATAGATTTGGCTAATTCTTTTTTCTGTCTGCCACTGGCGGATCAGGTGAAACCACTGCAAACAGGTCCGACTTATTGCCGCCAATGCAAACCAAACTCCTGTTCCGGGAATACAAAGACCGAACAGCCCTTAACAAAGGGCCCCGGACTCCATGCTCCCGGAGCACCCCCCCACAGAATGTCTCAGGGGACGCGGTCGAACGCCTTCTCCAGATCCAGAAAACACATGTGGACTGGTTGGGCAAACTCCCATGAACCCTCAAGCAGCTGGTGGAGGGTATAGAGCTGGTCCAGTGTTCCACGACCAGAATGAAAACCGCATTATTCCTCTTGGATCCAAGGTTTGACTAACGGCCGAAAGTCCTCTTCCATGGCCTCTCCGAACTCCTCCCAGACCCGAGTTATTGCCTCCACCACAGCCATGAACTATGGGTCATGACCGAAAGAACGAGATCCCGGATACAAGCGGTTGAAGTGAGCTTCCTGCGTAGGGTGGCTGAGCGCACCCTTAGAGATTATTACTATTTTCATTTCATCAGTAGTGGCCGAAATGATGCTCCACACGGGATATAGAGTAATTTTGGAATAAAGTTTTTATTTCATTAGAACAAACTAGTACTTTCTCAATTCAAGTTTAAATGATGTGTTAATCATGTTCAAGCAGTTTCAACCAGTTTTATTTAGTGGAGTAACTGCTATTTTCATCTCATCAGGAGTGGCCGAAATGATGCTCCACACGGGATATAGAGTACTTTTGGAATAAAGTTTTTATTTCATTAGAACAAACTAGTACTTTCTCAATTCAAGTTTAAATGATGTGTTTATCAGGTTCAAGCAGTTTCAACCAGTTTTATTTAGTGAAGTAACTGCTATTTTCATTTCATCAGGAGTGGCCGAAATGATGCTCCTCACGGGATATAAAGTGATTTTGGAATAAAGTTTTTATTTTATTAGAACAAACTAGTACTTTCTCAATTCAAGTTTAAACATGATGGACAAGCACTTTCAAACAATTATATTTAGTGGAGTAGCTGCTATTTTCATTTCATCAGGAGTGGCCGAAATGATGCTCCTCACGGGATATAGAGTGATTTTGGAATAAAGTTTTTATTTCATTAGAACAAACTAGTACTTTCTCAATTCAACTTTTAAATGATGTGTTTATCAGGTTCAAGCAGTTTCAACCAGTTTTATTTAGTGGAGTAACTGCTATTTTCATTTCATCAGTAGTGGCCGAAATGATGCTCCTCACGGGATACAGAGTGATTTTGGAATAAAGTTTTTATTTCATTAGAACAAACTAGTACTTTCTCAATTCAAGGTTCAACATGATGGACTTAGCAGTTGCAAGCACTTTCAAACAATAATATTTAGTGGAGTAGCTGCTATTTTCATTTCATTAGGAGTGGCCGAAATGATGCTCCACACGGGATATAGAGTAATTTTGGAAGAAAGTTTTTATTTCATTAGAACAAACTAGTACTTTCTCAATTCAAGTTTAAATGATGTGTTTATCAGGTTCAAGCAGTTTCAACCAGTTTTATTTAGTGGAATAACTGCTATTTTCATTTCATCAGGAGTGGCCGAAATGATGCTCCACACGGGATACAGAGTACTTTTGGAATAAAGTTTTTATTTCATTAGAACAAACTAGTACTTTCTCAATTCAAGGTTAAACATGATGGACTTAGCAGTTGCAAGCACTTTCAAACAATTATATTTAGTGGAGTAGCTGCTATTTTCATTTCATTAGGAGTGGCCGAAATGATGCTCCACACGGGATATAGAGTAATTTTGGAAGAAAGTTTTTATTTCAATACAACAAACTAGTACTTTCTCAATTCAAGTTTAAATGATGTGTTTATCAGGTTCAAGCAGTTTCAACCAGTTTTATTTAGTGGAGTAACTGCTATTTTCATTTCATCAGTAGTGGCCGAAATGATGCTCCACACGATATATAGAGTACTTTTGGAATAAAGTTTTTATTTCATTAGAACAAACTAGTACTTTCTCAATTCAAGGTTCAACATGATGGACTTAGCAGTTGCAAGCACTTTCAAACAATTATATTTAGTGGAGTAGCTGCTATTTTCATTTCATTAGGAGTGGCCGAAATGATGCTCCACACGGGATATAGAGTAATTTTGGAAGAAAGTTTTTATTTCAATACAACAAACTAGTACTTTCTCAATTCAAGTTTAAATGATGTGTTTATCAGGTTCAAGCAGTTTCAACCAGTTTTATTTAGTGGAATAACTGCTATTTTCATTTCATCAGGAGTGGCCGAAATGATGCTCCACACGGGATACAGAGTACTTTTGGAATAAAGTTTTTATTTCATTAGAACAAACTAGTACTTTCTCAATTCAAGGTTAAACATGATGGACTTAGCAGTTGCAAGCACTTTCAAACAATTATATTTAGTGGAGTAGCTGCTATTTTCATTTCATTAGGAGTGGCCGAAATGATGCTCCACACGGGATATAGAGTAATTTTGGAAGAAAGTTTTTATTTCAATACAACAAACTAGTACTTTCTCAATTCAAGTTTAAATGATGTGTTTATCAGGTTCAAGCAGTTTCAACCAGTTTTATTTAGTGGAGTAACTGCTATTTTCATTTCATCAGTAGTGGCCGAAATGATGCTCCACACGAGATATAGAGTACTTTTGGAATAAAGTTTTTTTTTCATTAGAACAAACTAGTACTTTCTCAATTCAAGGTTCAACATGATGGACTTAGCAGTTGCAAGCACTTTCAAACAATTATATTTAGTGGAGTAGCTGCTATTTTCATTTCATTAGGAGTGGCCGAAATGATGCTCCACACGGGATATAGAGTAATTTTGGAAGAAAGTTTTTATTTCAATACAACAAACTAGTACTTTCTCAATTCAAGTTTAAATGATGTGTTTATCAGGTTCAAGCAGTTTCAACCAGTTTTATTTAGTGGAATAACTGCTATTTTCATTTCATCAGGATTGGCCGAAATGATGCTCCACACGGGATATAGAGTACTTTTGGAATAAAGTTTTTATTTCATTAGAACAAACTAGTACTTTCTCAATTCAAGTTTAAATGATGTGTTTATCACGTTCAAGTAGTTTCAACCAGTTTTATTTAGTGGAGTAGCTGCTATTTTCATTTCATTAGGAGTGGCCGAAATGATGCTCCACACGGGATATAGAGTAATTTTGGAAGAAAGTTTTTATTTCATTAGAACAAACTAGTACTTTCTCAATTCAAGTTTAAATGATGTGTTTATCAGGTTCAAGCAGTTTCAACCAGTTTTATTTAGTGGAATAACTGCTATTTTCATTTCATCAGGAGTGGCCGAAATGATGCTCCACACGGGATATAGAGTACTTTTGGAATAAAGTTTTTATTTCATTAGAACAAACTAGTACTTTCTCAATTCAAGGTTAAACATGATGGACTTAGCAGTTGCAAGCACTTTCAAACAATTATATTTAGTGGAGTAGCTGCTATTTTCATTTCATTAGGAGTGGCCGAAATGATGCTCCACACGGGATATAGAGTAATTTTGGAAGAAAGTTTTTATTTCAATACAACAAACTAGTACTTTCTCAATTCAAGTTTAAATGATGTGTTTATCAGGTTCAAGCAGTTTCAACCAGTTTTATTTAGTGGAGTAACTGCTATTTTCATTTCATCAGTAGTGGCCGAAATGATGCTCCTCACGGGATACAGAGTGATTTTGGAATAAAGTTTTAATTTCATTAGAACAAACTTGTATTTTCTCAATTCAAGTTTAAATGATGTGTTTATCATGTTCAAGCAGTTTCAACCAGTTTTATTTAGTGGAGTAACTGCTATTTTCATTTAATCAGTAGTGGCCGAAATGATGCTCCACACGGGATATAGAGTACTTTTGGAATAAAGTTTTTATTTCATTAGAACAAACTAGTACTTTCTCAATTCAAGGTTCAACATGATGGACTTAGCAGTTGCAAGCACTTTCAAACAATTATATTTAGTGGAGTAGCTGCTATTTTCATTTCATTAGGAGTGGCCGAAATGATGCTCCACACGGGATATAGAGTAATTTTGGAAGAAAGTTTTTATTTCAATACAACAAACTAGTACTTTCTCAATTCAAGTTTAAATGATGTGTTTATCAGGTTCAAGCAGTTTCAACCAGTTTTATTTAGTGGAGTAACTGCTATTTTCATTTCATCAGTAGTGGCCGAAATGATGCTCCACACGAGATATAGAGTACTTTTGGAAGAAAGTTTTTATTTCATTAGAACAAACTAGTACTTTCTCAATTCAAGTTTAAATGATGTGTTTATCAGGTTCAAGCAGTTTCAACCAGTTTTATTTAGTGGAGTAACTGCTATTTTCATTTCATCAGGAGTGGCCGAAATGATGCTCCACACTGGATATAGAGTAATTTTGGAATAAAGTTTTTATTTCCTTAGAGCAAACTGGTACTTTTCAATTCAAGTTTAAACATGAAGTGTTTATTAGGTTATAGCAGTTTCAACCTCTTTTATTATGCTAGGTTTGACTGTTATGATCTTTTCATCAGTTGTTGCCGAAAAGATGCTTCAGACGAGATACTGAGTGTGTTTTTAGAATAAATTTATAATTTCATTAGGACAAACTCGTACTTTCACTATTCAAGTATCTACCCAGATAAATGTACACTAACACAACTATTGCTCAACCAAGGTGCGAAAAACACTGTGTTATAGTTGCGAGGTTACAATTTGTATAGACTACAGAAGTGAAAGCCACAGGTTTAACCATCACCTGTGCATTAACAACATTTTCGCACTTTTCGAAAAACAGCTTTTGCGTGACTCCTACCATGAGTCGTCAGAGACACTGCGTGCTCAGAGCAAAGATACCTCGGGAGCCACATGACCCAGTTGAAGACTGTTGTCGCCGGTCTTCTATGGCTGTCTACACAGGAGAGAAGAAACCTCAACAGCGAGTTGCTATGACACACATCCATCAGTGCTCTCAGCCGCACCACCACGTGGTCTCGCAGCTCTTTCACTCCTTTTCAGGAGAAGGAACATTGTAATTTTCCAGCACCTCACAGTGCTATCAGCTCCCTCACTCTCTCCACCGGAGAGAACCAGGATGTTCTAGCTCAGATGACTCTGACCATTCCGATATCCCAAGGGTACCGGTCTTTGGACCAGCCAGCTTGAATCCCTTGCAGAGGACATAGAGCAGTTCGAACCAAACAACCCTGAAATTCGTGTAGCGGACTACCTGGGGGAGATTGAACGCTGCCTCTTCAACCTGCCTCATCCTTCGTCCCGAGAGAAGCTTACGCTTCTCTGGAAGATGACATCCAGGAGTGTCCATGTTTACATAGAGTCCCTCCCATCTGCCATCAGAGACCATTACTCAGCCCTCTGTCATGCACTTAGGGAAGCAGGATCATCTGCACAATGATCCTGCCTCTGCAAACTTTATTGCATTTACAATCACTCAAAAGGGGGCGGAGACTCCCAGATAGTATTTATAGGTGCCTACGGGCTGCCTACTTCCAAGGCCACAATGCACCAGGATTGGACAAAGACCAGACTTTTAAGTCCCTCTTCGTTAACAACCTCCACAACAGTGTGAGGATCGATGTCGCCCTTTTCTGCAGGACCAAAAACCCCACCATGAAAGACCTCCGCAACCATGCGCAGATGGTGTGGGAGCTGCACCACCGTTCAGGTGAAAACTATGATGGTGATGCAGGTGTCCTGAGGTCTCAGGTGAGGAGAGGTAAGTCTAAAAACCGAGGCTGAGGTCAGACTCAAAACAACTGGGATGCAGATGTCCCACAGTGGATTAAAACCTGCATCAGAGAGGTGAAGCAGCACCTGAACCCGCCTGGTAAGAAGGGACCTGGCTCCCCCTGACCGCATGACTTAGCCCCTCCCCTCCGCACACAAAGTTCATTTTGGCAGGAGGAGGAGATTCAGGAGGTGAAAGAGGCCCATTTGACATTCTTGGGTAATCTTGGCTATGCCAACCACAGATACACTTCAGTGGTGGTAGGGGTTGTTGACACTCTCTCACTGCTTGGTACTGGGTCAGAAATCCCCCTCATGTGTTCAGACACCTTCGCACGGGTTGCTAGAACCACGCTTGCGCATGCCACTTAAGGAAAGCCACTTCAGGTGGAAGAGTGTAGCATAAACATCCGAGGCTTCACTCAGGACTTGCACCACATCACTCAATGTGTCTGGGTCAACAGCTTTCCAGGACATGTCAGCGACGCATCCCATCCACGTCACTGATCTGGACACAGAAGAACTGCTTATTGGTCAGGACATCCTAAACCGACTCGCTGCCACCAAACGGCGCCTTTGGTCCCAAGTCGTCAGCCCGACTCCCATTGGCTAAGAACTAGGCCACCCAGCTTCCAACAGCCATCATTCAGCCAACCCACGGGTCCAAAATCTGACACCTATCTGACACCTGGTCAGATTAAAGTGACCGCATTTCCACCTTTAGAGATGTTAACTGACAGTTCATTCCACAATCTTGAACTAATTCTCATCTCATTGACAATCTGCCTTCGTCCCTCACCAGCGACGACACGCATGACACAACTCTCCTCATTTCCACAACCAAAACCATCACCAGCACTCACCATGTTAACCTTGAACAGGTTCTTCATGGTACATAACCGAGCACCGAAGGTGACATGGTTGTGCACGCTCCAATGACTCAACCAGAGAATACAGACATTTCAGGTAAACAGACCATGTCTGTACCAGAAGAACCTTATTCAGGCTTCGAGTCAAAGACCGAGCAACGCTCTGCTGAGGCTCGCACTTTACCACAACAGAAACAAGGAGATGCATTTGTATGAGGAGGTCTCCCGCGATTATCACACGATCTTCGCAAGGGACTCGCACAAAAGGGGGGGGGGAGTCACAGACTCACTCCCCCCCCACCCAGTGCGCGTCCCCACTGACCTCGAGGCACTGCCATCTTCTGAAACCCAGTACATACCCTTTCTAGCTGACGGGGTCAAGCGGTCCTGGGCCTGAATTCACTGGTTTGAAACAGCCTGCGCTCGAATCTCACACCTTCCCTGTTATTCAAAATTGTTATATCTAAAGAGAAACATTAATCAATTTAAATAACACTTTTTTTGGCATTAACTATTTCCAGTTTAGCTGGTGGTGGCCCAATGTCATTATTATTTGATAAATAACCAATTTATTCTAATGAATAATTTTTCATAAATAAATTAATTTTGATAAAATGTTGCTCCGTGCTCTTGTTTATCTTCCAACATGTGAGATGTTGTTGATGAATACACAGCACAGTTCCTCAGTAACCAATGTGTTTTACACAGCCACAAAAGAAACAGAACACGTCATCAGTCTGCCACGGGACATACATAGAGAGTCAGTTTCGTATTACCATTAGCATGCATTTAATTGGACTGTGGAAGAAAACCAGAGAACCCTGAGGAAACACATGCACACACAAGTTAATTCCACAAACACCTCCAGGTGGATTTAAACCCACGATTTTCTGTATGCAGCCATTGAGACAATTTGACCATTGTAATTGATAGAGCTGATAAAACATTTATTTGGTATATAGTTGTAATCTCAATATGAAAGGTTGTAGAAATTAATCATGCCCAAAAACTCCTGCAGGGCCTTAACCGAGGCTGGACGAGGAAAATCTGTCACCGCTTGCACCTTAGAAGGCAACGGAATGGCACCCTGAGTTGAAATACGATGACCCAAAAAGTCAATCACAGGCAGACCAAACTGGCACTTAGCAGGGTTGGCAAGAAGGCCATGTTCCTCAAGGCCAGACCTGGGCATTTTAAGGCCCGCGGGACCCGATTCTGACCGGCCCGCGAAAGATTGCTTAGAATTAAGAAAACAAAAGCTTCTTTCGAATTTTAATGCGTGGACTAAAACCATCGGCTGTATAAACTAAAACGGAAATGCTTTTACTTTGAAGCCTGTTTATTTATGAACAGTGTACGTAACCTACGTACGTCGTATACGTACCCCGTAAAACAAGTCAATCAGTGCATGTGATTAGCGGTCATTGTCGCCCCTCAATGATGTACGGGCACGTCAAGAAAAGAAAGGTGGATGCTGAAGGCCGAAATTTCAAGAAGATTTGGAGCACTAAATATTTGTTTACTGAAGTCGGTGGTAAACCCGTCTGTTTAGTTTGTGGTGAGCACGTCGCCGTGTTTAAGGAGTATAATGTGAGTCGGCATTACGAGACAAAACACGCGGAGAAATACAGACACTTGGTGGAGGCTAAGAGAGCGCGAATATCAGAAGACTTGCTAGCAAAGCTAGCAAAGCAACAAGGCTGTTTTAGCAAGCTACACACAGCCCGGGATGCAGCGACCAAGACCAGCTTCGTCATATCCCACAAAATCGCTAAAAACAGCAAGCCGTTCTCGGATGGCGAGTTTGTGAAAGAGTGCTTGGTGGACTCTGCCGCGCTAATATGCCCTGAGAATAAAGAAGCATTTGAAAAAGTCCCGCTGTCCAGGCGAACCGTCACCAGAAGGGTGGAAGGAATCGCGGAGAATCTCGAATGTCAGCTCAAAAGTGGAGTTGAAAGTTTTGACTTTTTCTCTTTGGCTTTGGATGAGAGCTGTGATGTCCGTGACACTGCCCAGTTACTGGTGTTTCTCTGGGGAATAAGGCAGAACTTCAAGATTACGGAGGAGCTGGCAGCATTGAGGTCAATAAAAGGAACGACAACGGGAAGCGATCTGTTCAAGGAGGTCGATGCATGCATGGTCAAGCTTGGACTGAAATGGGACAAACTGGTAGGCGTCACTACTGATGGTTGTCCGAATATGACAGGAAAACATGTCGGACTTTTGAAACAGATCCAAGATAAAGTGACTGAACTCGGCACAGAGCATCATTTAGTGTTGATACATTGTATTATACATCAGCATGTACTGTGCAGGTCTGTGCTAAAACTTAACCATGTTATTGATGTTGTAACAAAAACGGTTAACTTCATCAGGGCACGAGCATTAAATCACAGGCAGTTTGTTGCACTTTTAGAGGAGCATGAGAATGAACATGGTGACATCATGTACCACACAGCTGTCAGATGGCTCAGTCTGGGCAAAGTGCTCAAAAGATTTTGGGACCTGAAAACAGAGATTCAAGAGTTTTGTGAGATGAAAGGCAAAAACATCCCGAGCTTTCAGATATGAACTGGATGGCAGATTTTGCATTTGCTGTTGATGTGACGGCACTGATGAATGAACTGAGCACTAAACTGCAAGGCAAGGGCCTTTTCGTTCATGACATGCATAACCTTGTGAAGGCTTTTATGAGAAAGTTGCTGTTTCTTTCAAGTCAACTACAGAACAACACTCTCACTCACATGCAAACCCTTAAAGAAGTCAGACCATCAGCTAATCATCTCTGCAGGTACTCATCCATGTTAGGAGATTTGCATGGTGAGTTTTTAAGGCGATTTGATGATTGTAAAAACATTGAGGATGAAATGCACCTGGTTTCCTCTCCCTTTGCCTGCAGAGTAGATGATGCACCCAGTGATGTTCAGCTGGAGCTCATTGACCTGCAGTCTGACACAGTACTGGCAGAGCACTTTAAGTCAGCATCACTGCTGGAGTTCTACTCATCTCTTAAGGAGGAGAACTTTCCAAACATGAGGAGACATGCTCAGAAGATGTTGGTTCTGTTTGGATCTACCTACATATGTGAACAAACATTCTCAGTAATGAAGTTTACCAAATCCAGGTTCAGATCCTCTCTTACTGATGATCATCTGTCAGCTGTGCTTCGCATCTCCACCTCAGACATTCAACCTGACTTTGATGCACTCGTTAAAGGGCAGCAAAGGCTAGATTTCTCTCACTGAACAAGAAAATACACAAAAGTGTGTTCACTATTACTTTTTGTCTGCACAGCTTGGCAGTTTGACAATCATTATGTGACATATCTTGTTAATGATATTTGACATACAAAGACATTGTGATGTCTTAATAGAAAAAAGTGTTTTTGGTTAATGTAATTAAAAAAAGAGTTACAAATGTTTCATGTTTACAATTGTTTTGAATAACTGTACTGAATAAAAACATTTTTTGTTAAAATAACCCTCACTTTCTCTTTACCTAATAATAACACAGACACTTACCAGCATGTGTAAACAATGCCATTTGCTGCTTTCAATGTAGAAATAAAATTCATATGCAGAATAGAGTTTAAACTTTTGGCCCGGCCCTCCACAATATTTTCTGCTTCTCATTTGGCCCCTTCGGAAAAATAATTGCCCACCCCTGCTCAAGGCGCTGAAAAACTTGCTTTAGGTGTGAAAAATGCTCCTCAACTGAAGAACTAGCCACCAAGATGTCGTCCAGGTAAACAGAAACGAAAGCGAGGTCGCGCAGCACAGAGTCCATCAACCTCTGAAAAGCCGTGCCTCTACTCTTGCCTGGCCATAATAAAACATAAAAAAATGACAAGAAAGAATAGAAAGTGTCATCTGCTCAGTGTATTGACACATCTTATACACAGCAGACACAAATTGCACTTAACAAGTTTTGAACAATCAAAACTCAGTAACCAATCAGGTGTCTAACATTGATTTTTTTTTTAGAGAATCAAAACCACAATATAAATAAAGCTTTCAATTTCTATTCAAGAAAATGTGCCCATCTTTTCTAAAACTCTCTCTCCCTCTCCCTCTCTCTCTCTCTCTCTCTCTCTCTCTCTCTCTCTCGCCCCGCTTCCTCATTAGTTTTAATTTTGTTTTTTTTCCGGAATAAATGTGAATGTTTGATGAGAGGCTGTATCTGGCAGCATGAGTCACTCATTGAGTAAAAAGAAAAAAGTGATGGCACGTGTCGCCCCAATTAATCCCTAAAACACAAGAGCCTCTAAACGTATTGAGAACAGGTAGGAAGCATGTTACAAGCTAATAAAACTAGTAAACAGAGTCCATGTGTGTATCAGTGAAAGTGAGCGGGTTTTATGTTTCTATGTTTCTTCAGTGAGATGTCCAGTTCCTGGACGTTCACAGCACTTTCACGGCTGGGAGACATAGTTTGCATTGTACAGAGAGGTTAAGAGATTTCTCCGACTTTAAAACATAGTGATGAAAGCAACTGTCTGCAGAATCCATGGCAAAGCATGGATTGTCAGCCTGAAAGCGTTGGGAAGTGTCGCAATGCCAATGCATGGCGCATGTGACAGCTGCATTTCTAGTTTATTCCATCTGATTTCTACTGTAATCCTGCTCAGTAATCCCAGTTTTTATCGAATATACCTGTAATGAGATTACACATTTTTTTTGTACTGTAACAGATTACAGTTATATGTTATATAACATATATGTTATATGTTTTTTGTATCCTAATTATGTAACACTGTTACATGTATTCCATGACTACCCAACCCTGGTTGCACCTAAACATGTGATACACACTCAGACCTTACTGAGACTTAATAAACTAAAGTTTTCTAGCTGTGCAATGACTTGAAGTAAAGCTCTGGTAAACAAGCTGCATGTAATGATGTTCATGTAGGTACAAACAGCCAGAAGAGTCTTTAGAGCCAGAAGTGGACAGACGAAATCACCTTGTACTGCAGGTGACAGGAGGAGCAGCAAGGTGGGCGAGATACAGGTTCTGGGAGATTCCCACAACACACTGTAGACAAAAGAAAAGTGTTAAATGCACAGGTTCCACAAGTTGAGAGACTCTTAAGATCAACACCAGGAGACACCAGATCACTTTGATTGATTGTGAGGACAACACACACGGAGTGAGGTGGTATTGAAAGGCTAATTGCAGGAGGAAAGGTTTGTTTTGTAGAATGGGTCTCTTGTATTAAATTCAATGTAATTTGGATCAAATATCTTTGTTATTTTAAAAGCATGTTTTGTTGTGAGATGTAATTTAATTTAATCACAATAACCAGCCAAAGTATTTTCTATGTTTACTACGTTTAAAACTAAATGATCAACCATCTCAACAGTCATTGGTGGACATTTAATGTATGTTTCATCACCTGAAGAGTCCAACTTTGCTTTACATCTTTAACTTATATACAAGTGAAATCACAGCTCTAAGTTCTTGTTACTGAATAGTCCCTAAACGGCTCACCTACATGGCTGTGAGGCCCTGTCCGGAGGGATGGATGAGCCCGATGAAACGTGGGATCAGCCGTTGGTGGAGATTTCCACTCAACCCTTTGAAGCGCTGCTCCCACGTTCCTCCACTTGGACCATGGTTTAATCGAGGAAAATCATGTCACACTGAAAAAACAATTCTGTCATTTCATTTTTGAGTGTACTTTTTTAAGATAGAGCTTCTCAGGCTGGTTTAATCAAGTAAAATCACGTTACAGTCTTAAAGGTGTACAGGAGGATTTTCTTTTTCCGGGTGGATCATCAAGACTATTGGTACTCCCAACTGTCAATCATTCTGGTGATATATTACGCAAGGCCGTCGTACGTGCTCGTCCCCAGGTAGCGTGGATCTATTAGTTTTGACTTTCTGCGCATGCGCGCTTTCAGGTGTATATGGTGAGCTACGCCTTCAGCGAGCTCGCAGTTCTCACCGGGTACTTTGAAAATGGCAGAGGGTCACAAAAGAGAAAAAGTGTCTTCGAAGTGTATGAGAAGAAGAGAAAGGCTTCGGAAGAGAGAAACAAGACCAGAGTGTTTTTGGGAGATTCTTTCACACGATGGCGTGCGCTGAAAGCCCAGGTTGGGCTTCCCACTGATGCTTCAGTCGCGAAGTTTCTACTCGACAGGTAAAGTTTGGCATTCTATTTGGAGAAATCCATTTCAAATCACTTCCAGTAAAAGTTATCTATGTCTATATTGTAACTTTCCAGGGTTGATTAGTGGAAAAAGTTCAAATCTTCTTGTAAAGTGAGCTTGTGTAAGCGATGCTGACTTGTGACTTGTAAACAGTGCGTGCACGAGGAGAACTGGGCTCGTTCATGTCTCTCGCACACATTTTAGTAGGCGTTCCGTCTCGGGAGCAGGTAGAGCTTTGCGCATGTGCATTTTTCAAAAGGTGGAGAGGGCGGTTCTTTCATAAAATTCGGGAAAATCCTACTGTACACCTTTAAGATAGAGCTGCTCAGGCTGGTTTAATTGAGAAAAAAATCATGTTATTTTCTTAAGATAGAGCTGCTCAGGCTGGTTTAATCTAGACAAATCATGTTACTGTGTTGATATAGAGCTGATCTTGCTGGTTTAATCTAGAAAATCACGTGCTGCTCAGGCTGGTTTAATCTCGAAAAATCGTGTTACTGCCTTTAGATAGAGCTGATCAGGCTGGTTTGATCCAGAAAAGTCATATTACTGTCTTTAGATAGAGCTGCTCAGGCTAGTTTAATCTAGAAAAATTGTGTTACTGCCTTGAGATAGAGCTGGTCTTGCTGGTTTGATCTAGAAAATCACATTACTGTCTTTAGATAGAGCTGCTCAGGCTAGTTTAATCTAGAAAAATTGTGTTACTGCCTTGAGATAGAGCTGATCAGGCTGGTTTGATTTAGAAAATCACGTTACTGTCTCTAGATGGTGCTGCTCAGGCTGGTTTGATTTAGAAAATCACCTTACTGTCTCTAGATGGAGCTGCTCAGGCTGGTTTAATAAAAAAAAAAAAAAAAAAAAAAAATCAATCCCGTTACTGTCTTTAGATATAGCATCTCAGACTGGTTTAATCTAGAGAAATCGTCTTACTGACTTTAGGTAGAGATGCTTAGTGTTGGAATTCGTTCCTGTGTTCCCCTGAATTCCTGCTTGTTTGTTTGATCCGGGAGAGGCAGGAACAGAGTTAATTTCTTCTACAGTGAATTTAATAATCACACAAACAAGAGATTACAAAAATACATATATCAGATTACATAATACGAGCTGGAGCAGGAGTCTGGTTCGCATTGCCGGCAGTAAGTCGGACCTGTTCCCTGTGCACGTTGGCCTCCGGCAGGGGTGTCCTTTATCACCGGTTCTGTTCATCATATATATGGACAGGATTTCTAGGCACAGCCGGGGGCCGGAGGGGGTCCGGCTTGGGGACCACAGAATCTCATCTCTGCTATTTGCGGATGATGTGGTTCTGTTGGCCCCATCAAGCCTGGATCTCCAGCGTGCACTGACACGGTTCGCAGCCGAGTGTGAAGCAGCTGGGATGAGGATCAGCACCTCTAAATCTGAGGCCATGGTTCTCGACCGGAAAAAGGTGGCTTGCCCCCTCCAGGTCGGTGGAGTGCCCTTGTCCCAAGTGGAGGAGTTTAAGTATCTTGGGGTCTTGTTCACGAGTGGGGGAAAGATGGAGCATGAGATCGACAGGCGGATCGGTGCAGCGTCTGCAGTTATGCGGACGTTGTATCGGTCCGTCGTGGTGAAGAAGGAGCTGAGCCAAAAAGCGAAGCTCTCGATTTACCGGTCGATCTTTGTTCCTACCCTCACCTATGGTCATGAACTATGGGTCATGACCGAAAGAACGAGATCCCGGATACAAGCGGCTGAAATGAGCTTCCTCCGTAGGGTGGCTGGGCGTACCCTTAGAGATAGGGTGAGGAGCTCAGTCACCAGGGAGGAGCTCGGAGTAGAGCCGCTGCTCCTCCACATCGTGAGGAGCCAGCTGAGGTGGCTCGGGCATCTATTTCGGATGCCCCCCGGACGCCTCCCGAGGGAGGTGTTCCGGGCATGTCCCTCCGGTAGGAGGCCTCGGGGCAGACCCAGGACACGCTGGAGAGACTATGTCTCTCGGCTGGCCTGGGAACGCCTTGGGGTGCCACCGGAGGAGCTGGAGGAAGTGTCTGGGGCGAGGGAAGTCTGGGCAACTCTGCTTGGACTGCTGCCTCCGCAACCCGGCCCCGGATAAGCGGCAGAAAATGGATGGATGGATGGATGGATGGACTTGGCACATCACATGAACAGAGAGGAGCGCTATTTCACCTCCTCCCTTGCTGTCGTCTACTTCTCTGTGTTCTTCTTACTTCGGTGTACAGGGATTATTCTGCCCTTTGACGTGTGGAGCTGTCTCCTGGATTAGCCGATCCAGAGGCAACTTGCTTCAGATGGATGGAGGTTTCCTGAAGAGTGCGATGTGGTTTTCCCGCCAGAGTACACTGCGACAGATGGCACCGCATTGTATCCAGGGTTTGACTAACGGCCGGACCCTCCTCTCCAGTACCCTGGAATAGACTTTCCTGGGGAGCCTTTGTCACTCAGCCGAACAGCGTGAGACGTCCTCTCGACGACCTTAAATCGACCCGTTCACCTGGGCTCAGACCACTTCCTCTTTATCACCCTGAGAAAAACCCAGGGGCTGGTGTTGAGGATCTCAGCCGAGTCCCCCCTGGCTGCCGGTCCCGGCAACCTGTGCAGAGAAACGAGATTCCAGACATCTCAAAACTGCGTTGTCACATCTCTCACCTGAACATAGATTTTTCTCTTGTATAGATTTGGCTAATGCTTTTTTCTGTCTGCCACTGGCGGATCAGGTGAAACCACTGCAAACAGGTCCGACTTATTGCCGCCAATGCAAACCAAACTCCTGTTCCGGGAATACAAAGACCGAACAGCCCTTAACAAAGGGCCCCGGACTCCATGCTCCCGGAGCACCCCCCCACAGGATGTCTCAGGGGACGCGGTCGAACGCCTTCTCCAGATCCAGAAAACACATGTGGACTGGTTGGGCAAACTCCCATGAACCCTCAAGCAGCTGGTGGAGGGTATAGAGCTGGTCCAGTGTTCCACGACCAGAATGAAAACCGCATTATTCCTCTTGGATCCAAGGTTTGACTAACGGCCGGACCCTCCACTCCAGTACACTGGAATAGACTTTCCTGGGGAGGCTGAGGAGTGTGATCCCTCTGTAGTTGGAACACACCACACCACGTGGTCCCTCTCACCACAAGAGAGGGACCACGACCCCATTCTGCCTGTCCCCGCATCACGCGATGTTGCAGGGATGAAGGGCCCCGGACTCCATGCTCCCGGAGTATGGAGTCGGTTTGCCAGAATTTCCTCGGGGCAGACCGAAAGTCCTCTTCCATGGCCTCTCCGAACTCCTCCCAGACCCGAGTTATTGCCTCCACCACAGCCATGAACTATGGGTCATGACTGAAAGAACGAGATCCCGGATACAAGCGATTGAAGTGAGCTTCATGCGTAGGGTGGCTGAGCGCACCCTTAGAGATAGGATGAGGAGCTTGAGAGTTGGTTTTTAGAATAAAGTTTGTATTTTACTAGACCATAGTCGTACTTTCACTATTCAAGTTTAAACATGAAGTGTTTATCAGGTTTAAGCAGTTTCATTATGCTGGATTTGACTGCTATGGTCTTCTCATCAGTTGTGGCCGAAAAAATGCTTCAGACGATTAACTGTGTGTTTTTAGAGTTTAAGTTTGTATTTCACGAAACATGCGAAACTCTCACTATTCAACTTTTAAATGATGTGTTTATCAGGTTCAAGCAGTTTCAACCAGTTTTATTTAGTGGAGTAACTGCTATTTTCATTTCATCAGTAGTGGCCGAAATGATGCTCCTCACGGGATATAGAGTAATTTTGGAAGAAAGTTTTTATTTCATTACAACAAACTAGTACTTTCTCAATTCAAGTTTAAATGATGTGTTTATCAGGTTCAAGCAGTTTCAACCAGTTTTATTTAGTGGAGTAGCTGCTATTTTCATTTCATTAGGAGTGGCCGAAATGATGCTCCACACGGGATATAGAGTAATTTTGGAAGAAAGTTTTTATTTCATTAGAACAAACTAGTACTTTCTCAATTCAAGGTTAAACATGATGGACTTAGCAGTTGCAAGCACTTTCAAACAATTATATTTAGTGGAGTAGCTGCTATTTTCATTTCATTAGGAGTGGCCGAAATGATGCTCCACACGGGATATAGAGTAATTTTGGAAGAAAGTTTTTATTTCATTAGAACAAACTAGTACTTTCTCAATTCAAGTTTAAATGATGTGTTTATCAGGTTCAAGCAGTTTCAACCAGTTTTATTTAGTGGAGTAACTGCTATTTTCATTTCATCAGTAGTGGCCGAAATGATGCTCCTCACGGGATACAGAGTGATTTTGGAATAAAGTTTTAATTTCATTAGAACAAACTTGTATTTTCTCAATTCAAGTTTAAATGATGTGTTTATCATGTTCAAGCAGTTTCAACCAGTTTTATTTAGTGGAGTAACTGCTATTTTCATTTCATCAGTAGTGGCCGAAATGATGCTCCACACGGGATATAGAGTACTTTTGGAAGAACGTTTTTATTTCATTAGAACAAACTAGTACTTTCTCAATTCAAGGTTAAATGATGTGTTTATCAGGTTCAAGCAGTTTCAACCAGTTTTATTTAGTGGAGTAGCTGCTATTTTCATTTCATCAGGAGTGGCCGAAATGATGCTCCTCACGGGATATAGAGTGATTTTGGAAGAAAGTTTTTATTTCATTAGAACAAACTAGTACTTTCTCAATTCAAGTTTAAATGATGTGTTTATCAGGATCAAGCAGTTTCAACCAGTTTTATTTAGTGGAGTAGCTGCTATTTTCATTTCATCAGTAGTGGCCGAAATGATGCTCCACACGGGATATAGAGTACTTTTGGAATAAAGTTTTTATTTCATTAGAACAAACTAGTACTTTCTCAATTCAAGGTTCAACATGATGGACTTAGCAGTTGCAAGCACTTTCAAACAATAATATTTAGTGGAGTAGCTGCTATTTTCACTTCATTAGGAGTGGCCGAAATGATGCTCCACACGGGATATAGAGTAATTTTGGAAGAAAGTTTTTATTTCATTACAACAAACTAGTACTTTCTCAATTCAAGTTTAAACATGATGGACTTAGCAGTTGCAAGCACTTTCAACCAGTTTTATTTAGTGGAGTAACTGCTATTTTCATTTCATCAGTAGTGGCCGAAATGATGCTCCACACGGGATATAGAGTGATTTTGGAAGAAAGTTTTTATTTCATTAGAACAAACTAGTACTTTCTCAATTCAAGTTTAAATGATGTGTTTATCAGGTTCAAGCAGTTTCAACCAGTTTTATTTAGTGGAATAACTGCTACTTTCATTTCATCAGGAGTGGCCGAAATGATGCTCCACACGGGATATAGAGTACTTTTGGAATAAAGTTTTTATTTCATTAGAACAAACTAGTACTTTCTCAATTCAAGTTTAAACATGATGGACTTAGCAGTTGCAAGCACTTTCAAACAATTATATTTAGTGGAGTAGCTGCTATTTTCATTTCATTAGGAGTGGCCGAAATGATGCTCCACACGGGATATAGAGTAATTTTGGAAGAAAGTTTTTATTTCAATACAACAAACTACTACTTTCTCAATTCAAGTTTAAATGATGTGTTTATCAGGTTCAAGCAGTTTCAACCAGTTTTATTTAGTGGAGTAACTGCTATTTTCATTTCATCAGTAGTGGCCGAAATGATGCTCCTCACGGGATACAGAGTGATTTTGGAATAAAGTTTTAATTTCATTAGAACAAACTTGTATTTTCTCAATTCAAGTTTAAATGATGTGTTTATCATGTTCAAGCAGTTTCAACCAGTTTTATTTAGTGGAGTAACTGCTATTTTCATTTCATCAGTAGCGGCCGAAATGATGCTCCACACGGGATATAGAGTACTTTTGGAATAAAGTTTTTATTTCATTAGAACAAACTAGTACTTTCTCAATTCAAGGTTCAACATGATGGACTTAGCACTTGCAAGCACTTTCAAACAATAATATTTAGTGGAGTAGCTGCTATTTTCACTTCATTAGGAGTGGCCGAAATGATGCTCCACACGGGATATAGAGTAATTTTGGAAGAAAGTTTTTATTTCATTACAACAAACTAGTACTTTCTCAATTCAAGTTTAAACATGATGGACTTAGCAGTTGCAAGCACTTTCAACCAATTATATTTAGTGGAGTAGCTGCTATTATTTTCATTTCATTAGGAGTGGCCGAAATGATGCTCCACACGGGATATAGAGTAATTTTGGAAGAAAGTTTTTATTTCAATACAACAAACTAGTACTTTCTCAATTCAAGTTTAAATGATGTGTTTATCAGGTTCAAGCAGTTTCAACCAGTTTTATTTAGTGGAGTAACTGCTATTTTCATTTCATCAGTAGTGGCCGAAATGATGCTCCACACGAGATATAGAGTGATTTTGGAAGAAAGTTTTTATTTCATTAGAACAAACTAGTACTTTCTCAATTCAAGTTTAAATGATGTGTTTATCAGGTTCAAGCAGTTTCAACCAGTTTTATTTAGTGAAGTAACTGCTATTTTCATTTCATCAGGAGTGGCCGAAATGATGCTCCACACTGGATATAGAGTAATTTTGGAATAAAGTTTTTATTTCCTTAGAGCAAACTGGTACTTTTCAATTCAAGTTTAAACATGAAGTGTTTATTAGGTTATAGCAGTTTCAACCTCTAGGTTTGACTGTTATGGTCTTTTCATCAGTTGTTGCCGAAAAGATGCTTCAGACGAGATACTGAGTATGTTTTTAGAATAAAGTTTTAATTTCATTAGGACAAACTCGTACTTTCACTATTCAAGTATCTACCCAGATAAATGTACACTAACACAACTATTGCTCAACCAAGGTGCTAAAAACACTGTGTTATAGTTGCGAGGTTACAATTTGTATAGACTACAGAAGTGAAAGCCACAGGTTTAACCATCACCTGTGCATTAACAACATTTTCGCACTTTTCGAAACACAGCTTTTGCGTGACTCCTACCATGAGTCGTCAGAGACACTGCGTGCTCAGAGCAAAGATACCTCGGGAGCCACATGACCCAGTTGAAGACTGTTGTCGCCGGTCTTCTATGGCTGTCAACACAGGAGAGAAGAAACCTCAACAGCGAGTTGCTATGACACACATCCATCAGTGCTCTCAGCCGCACCACCACGTGGTCTCGCAGCTCTTTCACTCCTTTTCAGGAGAAGGAACATTGTAATTTTCCAGCACCTCACAGTGCTATCAGCTCCCTCACTCTCTCCACCGGAGAGAACCAGGATGTTCTAGCTCAGATGACTCTGACCATTCCGATATCCCAAGGGTACCGGTCTTTGGACCAGCCAGCTTGAGTCCCTTGCAGAGGACATAGAGCAGTTCGAACCAAACAACCCGGAAATTCGTGTAGCGGACTACCTGGGGGAGATTGAACGCTGCCTCTTCAACCTGCCTCATCCTTCGTCCCGAGAGAAGCTTACGCTTCTCTGGAAGATGACATCCAGGAGTGTCCATGTTTACATAGAGTCCCTCCCATCTGCCATCAGAGACCATTACTCAGCCCTCTGTCATGCACTTAGGGAAGCAGGATCATCTGCACAATGATCCTGCCTCTGCAAACTTTATTGCATTTACAATCACTCAAAAGGGGGCGGAGACTCCCAGATAGTATTTATAGGCAGCCCGCCTACTTCCAAGGCCACAATGCACCAGGATTGGACAAAGACCAGACTTTTAAGTCCCTCTTCGTTAACAACCTCCACAACAGTGTGAGGATCGATGTCGCCCTTTTCTGCAGGACCAAAAACCCCACCATGAAAGACCTCCGCAAACATGCGCAGATGGTGTGGGAGCTGCACCACCGTTCAGGTGAAAACTATGATGGTGATGCAGGTGTCCTGAGGTCTCAGGTGAGGAGAGGTAAGTCTAAAAAAAAAAAAAAAACCGAGGCTGGTCAGACTCAAAACAACTGGGATGCAGATGTCCCACAGTGGATTAAAACCTGCATCAGAGAGGTGAAGCAGCACCTGAACCCGCCTGGTAAGAAGGGACCTGGCTCCCCCTGACCGCATGACTTAGCCCCTCCCCTCCACACACAAAGTTCATTTTGGCAGGAGGAGGAGATCCAGGAGGTGAAAGAGGCCCATTTGACATTCTTGGGTAATCTTGGCTATGCCAACCACAGATACACTTCAGTGGTGGTAGGGGTTGTTGACACTCTCTCACTGCTTGGTACTGGGTCAGAAATCCCCCTCATGTGTTCAGACACCTTCGCACGGGTTGCTAGTACCACGCTTGCGCATGCCACTTAAGGAAAGCCACTTCAGGTGGAAGAGTGTAGCATAAACATCCGAGGCTTCACTCAGGACTTGCACCACATCACTCAATGTGTCTGGGTCAACAGCTTTCCAGGACATGTCAGCGACGCATCCCATCCACGTCACTGATCTGGACACAGAAGAACTGCTTATTGGTCAGGACATCCTAAACCGACTCGCTGCCACCAAACGGCACCTTTGGTCCCAAGTCGTCAGCCCGACTCCCATTGGCTAAGAACTAGGCCACCCAGCTTCCAACAGCCATCGTTCAGCCAACCCACGGGTCCAAAATCTGACACCTATCTTACACCTGGTCAGATTAAAGTGACCGCATTTCCACCTTTAGAGATGTTAACTGACAGTTCATTCCACAATCTTGAACTAATTCTCATCTCATTGACAATCTGCCTTCGTCCCTCACCAGCGACGACACGCATGACACAACTCTCCTCATTTCCACAACCAAAACCATCACCAGCACTCACCATGTTAACCTTGAACAGGTTCTTCATGGTACAAAACCGAGCACCGAAGGTGACATGGTTGTGCACGCTCCAATGACTCAACCAGAGAATACAGACATTTCAGGTAAACAGACCATGTCTGTACCAGAAGAACCTTATTCAGGCTTCGAGTCAAAGACCGAGCAACGCTCTGCTGAGGCTCGCGCTTTACCACAACAGAAACAAGGAGATGCATTTGTATGAGGAGGTCTCCCGCGATTATCACACGATCTTCGCAAGGGACTCGCACAAAAGGGGGGGGGAGTCACAGACTCACTCCCCCCCCACCCAGTGCGCGTCCCCACTGACCTTGAGGCACTGCCATCTTCTGAAACCCAGTACATACCCTTTCTAGCTGACGGGGTCAAGCGGTCCTAGGCCTGAATTCACTGGTTTGAAACAGCCTGCGCTCGAATCTCACACCTTCCCTGTTATTCAAAATTGTTGTATCTAAAGAGAAACATTAATCAATTTAAATAACACTTTTTTTGGCATTAACTATTTCCAGTTTAGCTGGTGGTGGCCCAATGTCATTATTATTTGATAAATAACCAATTTATTCTAATGAATAATTTTTCATAAATAAATTATTTTTGATAAAATGTTGCTCCGTGCTCTTGTTTATCTTCCAACATGTGAGATGTTGTTGATGAATACACAGCACAGTTCCACAGTAACCAATGTGTTTTACACAGCCACAAAAGAAACAGAACACGTCATCAGTCTGCCACGGGACATACACAGAGAGTCAGTTTAGTATTACCATTAGCATGCATTTAATTGGACTGTGGAAGAAAACCAGAGAACCCTGAGGAAACACATGCACACACAAGTTAATTCCACAAACACCTCCAGGTGGATTTAAACCCATGATTTTATGTATGCAGCCATTGAGACAATTTGACCATTGTAATTGATAGAGCTTATAAAACATTTATTTGGTATATAGTTGTAATCTCAATATGAAAGGTTGTAGAAATTAATCATGCCCAAAAACTCCTGCAGGGCCTTAACCGAGGCTGGACGAGGAAAATCTGTCACCGCTTGCACCTTAGAAGGCAACGGAATGGCACCCTGAGTTGAAATATGATGACCCAAAAAGTCAATCACAGGCAGACCAAACTGGCACTTAGCAGGGTTGGCAATAAGGCCATGTTCCTCAAGGCCAGACCTGGGCATTTTAAGGCCCGCGGGACCCGATTCTGACCGGCCCGCGAAAGATTGCTTAGAATTAAGAAAACAAAAGCTTCTTTCGAATTTTAATGCGTGGACTAAAACCATCGGCTGTATAAACTAAAACGGAAATGCTTTTACTTTGAAGCCTGTTTATTTATGAACAGTGTACGTAACCTACGTACGTCGTATACGTACCCCGTAAAACAAGTCAATCAGTGCATGTGATTAGTGGTCATTGTCGCCCCTCAATGATGATGTCAAGAAAAGAAAGGTGGATGCTGAAGGCCGAAATTTCAAGAAGATTTGGAGCACTAAATATTTGTTTACTGAAGTCGGTGGTAAACCCGTCTGTTTAGTTTGTGGTGAGCACGTCGCCGTGTTTAAGGAGTATAATGTGAGTCGGCATTATGAGACAAAACACGCGGAGAAATACAGACACTTGGCGGAGGCTGAGAGAGCGCGAATATCAGAAGACTTGCTAGCAAAGCTAGCAAAACAACAAGGCTGTTTTAGCAAGCTACACACAGCCCGGGATGCAGCGACCAAGACCAGCTTCGTCATATCCCACAAAATCGCTAAAAACAGCAAGCCGTTCTCGGATGGCGAGTTTGTGAAAGAGTGCTTGGTGGACTCTGCCGCGCTAATATGCCCTGAGAATAAAGAAGCATTTGAAAAAGTCCCGCTGTCCAGGCGAACCGTCACCAGAAGGTTGGAAGGAATCGCGGAGAATCTCGAATGTCAGCTCAAAAGTGGTGTTGAAAGTTTTGACTTTTTCTCTTTGGCTTTGGATGAGAGCTGTGATGTCCGTGACACTGCCCAGTTACTGGTGTTTCTCCGGGGAATAAGGCAGAACTTCAAGATTACGGAGGAGCTGGCAGCATTGAGGTCAATAAAAGGAACGACAACGGGAAGCGATCTGTTCAAGGAGGTCGATGCATGCATGGTCAAGCTTGGACTGAAATGGGACAAACTGGTAGGCGTCACTACTGATGGTTGTCCGAATATGACAGGAAAACATGTCGGACTTTTGAAACAGATCCAAGATAAAGTGACTGAACTCGGCACAGAGCATCATTTAGTGTTGATACATTGTATTATACATCAGCATGTACTGTGCAGGTCTGTGCTAAAACTTAACCATGTTATTGATGTTGTAACAAAAACGGTTAACTTTATCAGGGCACGAGCATTAAATCACAGGCAGTGATTAGAGGTTGCACTTTTAGAGGAGCATGAGAATGAACATGGTGACATCATGTACCACACAGCTGTCAGATGGCTCAGTCTGGGCAAAGTGCTCAAAAGATTTTGGGACCTGAAAACAGAGATTCAAGAGTTTTGTGAGATGAAAGGCAAAAACATCCCGAGCTTTCAGATATGAACTGGATGGCAGATTTTGCATTTGCTGTTGATGTGACGGCACTGATGAATGAACTGAGCACTAAACTGCAAGGCAAGGGCCTTTTCGTTCATGACATGCATAACCTTGTGAAGGCTTTTATGAGAAAGTTGCTGTTTCTTTCAAGTCAACTACAGAACAACACTCTCACTCACATGCAAACCCTTAAAGAAGTCAGACCATCAGCTAATCATCTCTGCAGGTACTCATCCATGTTAGGAGATTTGCATGGTGAGTTTTTAAGGCGATTTGATGATTGTAAAAACATTGAGGATGAAATGCACCTGGTTTCCTCTCCCTTTGCCTGCAGAGTAGATGATGCACCCAGTGATGTTCAGCTGGAGCTCATTGACCTGCAGTCTGACACAGTACTGGCAGAGCACTTTAAGTCAGCATCACTGCTGGAGTTCTACTCATCTCTTAAGGAGGAGAACTTTCCAAACATGAGGAGACATGCTCAGAAGATGTTGGTTCTGTTTGGATCTACCTACATATGTGAACAAACATTCTCAGTAATGAAGTTTACCAAATCCAGGTTCAGATCCTCTCTTACTGATGATCATCTGTCAGCTGTGCTTCGCATCTCCACCTCAGACATTCAACCTGACTTTGATGCACTCGTTAAAGGGCAGCAAAGGCTAGATTTCTCTCACTGAACAAGAAAATACACAAAAGTGTGTTCACTATTGCTTTTTGTCTGCACAGCTTGGCAGTTTGACAATCATTATGTGACATATCTTGTTAATGATATTTGACATACAAAGACATTGTGATGTCTTAATAGAAAAAAGTGTTTTTGGTTAATGTAATTAAAAAAAGAGTTACAAATGTTTCATGTTTACAATTGTTTTGAATAACTGTACTGAATAAAAACATTTTTTGTTAAAATAACCCTCACTTTCTCTTTACCTAATAATAACACAGACACTTACCAGCATGTGTAAACAATGCCATTTGCTGCTTTCAATGTAGAAATAAAATTCATATGCAGAATAGAGTTTAAACTTTTGGCCCGGCCCTCCACAATATTTTCTGCTTCTCATTTGGCCCCTTCGGAAAAATATTTGCCCACCCCTGCTCAAGGCGCTGAAAAACTTGCTTTAGGTGTGAAAAATGCTCCTCAACTGAAGAACTAGCCACCAAGATGTCGTCCAGGTAAACAGAAACGAAAGCGAGGTCGCGCAGCACAGAGTCCATCAACCTCTGAAAAGCCGTGCCTCTACTCTTGCCTGGCCATAATAAAACATAAAAAAATGACAAGAAAGAATAGAAAGTGTCATCTGCTCAGTGTATTGACACATCTTATACACAGCAGACACAAATTGCACTTAACAAGTTTTGAACAATCAAAACTCAGTAACCAATCAGGTGTCTAACATTGATTTTTTTTTTTAGAGAATCAAAACCACAATATAAATAAAGCTTTCAATTTCTATTCAAGAAAATGTGCCCATCTTTTCTAAAACTCTCTCTCCCTCTCCCTCTCTCTCTCTCTCTCTCTCTCTCTCTCTCTCTCTCTCTCTCTCTCTCTCTCTCTCTCGCCCCGCTTCCTCATTAGTTTTAATTTTGTTTTTTTTCCGGAATAAATGTGAATGTTTGATGAGAGGCTGTATCTGGCAGCATGAGTCACTCATTGAGTAAAAAGAAAAAAGTGATGGCACGTGTCGCCCCAATTAATCCCTAAAACACAAGAGCCTCTAAACGTATTGAGAACAGGTAGGAAGCATGTTACAAGCTAATAAAACTAGTAAACAGAGTCCATGTGTGTATCAGTGAAAGTGAGCGGGTTTTATGTTTCTATGTTTCTTCAGGTGAGATGTCCAGTTCCTGGACGTTCACAGCACTTTCACGGCTGGGAGACATAGTTTGCATTGTACAGAGAGGTTAAGAGATTTCTCCGACTTTAAAACATAGTGATGAAAGCAACTCTCTGCATAATCCATGGCAAAGCATGGATTGTCAGCCTGAAAGCGTCGGGAAGTGTCGCAATGCCAATGCATGGCGCATGTGACAGCTGCATTTCTAGTTTATTCCATCTGATTTCTACTGTAATCCTGCTCAGTAATCCCAGTTTTTATCGAATATACCTGTAATGAGATTACACATTTTTTTTTGTACTGTAACAGAATACAGTTATATGTTATATAACATATATGTTATATGTTTTTTGTATCCTAGTTATGAAACACTGTTACATGTATTCCATTACTACCCAACCCTGGTTGCACCTAAACATGTGATACACACTCAGACCTTACTGAGACTTAATAAACTAAAGTTTTCTAGCTGTGCAATGACTTGAAGTAAAGCTCTGGTAAACAAGCTGCATGTAATGATGTTCATGTAGGTACAAACAGCCAGAAGAGTCTTTAGAGCCAGAAGTGGACAGACGAAATCACCTTGTACTGCAGGTGACAGGAGGAGCAGCAAGGTGGGCGAGATACAGGTTCTGGGAGATTCCCACAACACACTGTAGACAAAAGAAAAGTGTTAAATGCACAGGTTCCACAAGTTGAGAGACTCTTAAGATCAACACCAGGAGACACCAGATCACTTTGATTGATTGTGAGGACAACACACACGGAGTGAGGTGGTATTGCAAGGCTAATTGCAGGAGGAAAGGTTTGTTTTGTAGAATGGGTCTCTTGTATTAAATTCAATGTAATTTGGATCAAATATCTTTGTTATTTTAAAAGCATGTTTTGTTGTGAGATGTAATTTAATTTAATCACAATAACCAGCCAAAGTATTTTCTATGTTTACTACGTTTAAAACTAAATGATCAACCATCTCAACAGTCATTGGTGGACATTTAATGTATGTTTCATCACCTGAAGAGTCCAACTTTGCTTTACATCTTTAACTTATATACAAGTGAAATCACAGCTCTAAGTTCTTGTTACTGAATAGTCCCTAAACGGCTCACCTACATGGCTGTGAGGCCCTGTCCGGAGGGATGGATGAGCCCGATGAAACGTGGGATCAGCCGTTGGTGGAGATTTCCACTCAACCCTTTGAAGCGCTGCTCCCACGTTCCTCCACTTGGACCATGGTTTAATCGAGGAAAATCATGTCACACTGAAAAAACAATTCTGTCATTTCATTTTTGAGTGTACTTTTTTAAGATAGAGCTTCTCAGGCTGGTTTAATCAAGTAAAATCATGTTACTGTCTTAAAGGTGTACAGGATGATTTTCTTTTTCCGGGTGGATCATCAAGAGTGTTGGTCCTCCCAACTGTCAATCATTCTGGTGATATATTACGCAAGGCCGTCGTACGTGCTCGTCCCCAGGTAGCGTGGATCTATTAGTTTTCACTTTCTGCGCATGCGCGCTTTCAGGTGTATATGGTGAGCTACGCCTTCAGCGAGCTCGCAGTTCTCACCGGGTACTTTGAAAATGGCAGAGGGTCACAAAAGAGAAAAAGTGTCTTCGAAGTGTATGAGAAGAAGAGAAAGGCTTCGGAAGAGAGAAACAAGACCAGAGTGTTTTTGGGAGATTCTTTCACACGATGGCGTGCGCTGAAAGCCCAGGTTGGGCTTCCCACTGATGCTTCAGTCGCGAAGTTTCTACTCGACAGGTAAAGTTTGGCATTCTATTTGGAGAAATCCATTTCAAATCACTTCCAGTAAAAGTTATCTACGTCTATATTGTAAATTTCCAGGGTTGATTAGTGGAAAAAGTTCAAATCTTCTTGTAAAGTGAGCTTGTGTAAGCGATGCTGACTTGTGACTTGTAAACAGTGCGTGCACGAGGAGAACTGGGCTCGTTCATGTATCTCGCACACGTTTTAGTAGGCGTTCCGTCTCGGGAGCAGGTAGAGCTTTGCGCATGTGCATTTTTCAAAAGGTGGAGAGGGCGGTTCTTTCCTAAAATTCGGGAAAATCCTACTGTACACCTTTAAGATAGAGCTGCTCAGGCTGGTTTAATTGAGAAAAAAATCATGTTATTTTCTTAAGATAGAGCTGCTCAGGCTGGTTTAATCTAGACAAATCATGTTACTGTGTTGATATAGAGCTGATCTTGCTGGTTTAATCTAGAAAATCACGTGCTGCTCAGGCTGGTTTAATCTCGAAAAATCGTGTTACTGCCTTTAGATAGAGCTGATCAGGCTGGTTTGATCCAGAAAAGTCATATTACTGTCTTTAGATAGAGCTGCTCAGGCTAGTTTAATCTAGAAAAATTGTGTTACTGCCTTGAGATAGAGCTGGTCTTGCTGGTTTGATCTAGAAAATCACATTACTGTCTTTAGATAGAGCTGCTCAGGCTAGTTTAATCTAGAAAAATTGTGTTACTGCCTTGAGATAGAGCTGATCAGGCTGGTTTGATCTAGAAAATCACATTACTGTCTTTAGATAGAGCTGATCAGGCTGGTTTGATTTAGAAAATCACGTTACTGTCTCTAGATGGTGCTGCTCAGGCTGGTTTGATTTAGAAAATCACCTTACTGTCTCTAGATGGAGCTGCTCAGGCTGGTTTAATAAAAAAAAAAAATAAAAAAAAAAATCAATCCCGTTACTGTCTTTAGATATAGCATCTCAGACTGGTTTAATCTAGAGAAATCGTCTTACTGACTTTAGGTAGAGATGCTTAGTGTTGGAATTCGTTCCTGTGTTCCCCTGAATTCCTGCTTGTTTGTTTGATCCGGGAGAGGCAGGAACAGAGTTAATTTCTTCTACAGTGAATTTAATAATCACACAAACAAGAGATTACAAAAATACATATATCAGATTACATAATACGAGCTGGAGCAGGAGTCTGGTTCGCATTGCCGGCAGTAAGTCGGACCTGTTCCCTGTGCACGTTGGCCTCCGGCAGGGGTGTCCTTTATCACCGGTTCTGTTCATCATATATATGGACAGGATTTCTAGGCACAGCCGGGGGCCGGAGGGGGTCCGGCTTGGGGACCACAGAATCTCATCTCTGCTATTTGCGGATGATGTGGTTCTGTTGGCCCCATCAAGCCTGGATCTCCAGCGTGCACTGACACGGTTCGCAGCCGAGTGTGAAGCAGCTGGGATGAGGATCAGCACCTCTAAATCCAAGGCCATGGTTCTCGACCGGAAAAAGGTGGCTTGCCCCCTCCAGGTCGGTGGAGTGCCCTTGTCCCAAGTGGAGGAGTTTAAGTATCTTGGGGTCTTGTTCACGAGTGGGGGAAAGATGGAGCGTGAGATCGACAGGCGGATCGGTGCAGCGTCTGCAGTTATGCGGACGTTGTATCGGTCCGTCGTGGTGAAGAAGGAGCTGAGCCAAAAAGCGAAGCTCTCGATTTACCGGTCGATCTTTGTTCCTACCCTCACCTATGGTCATGAACTATGGGTCATGACCGAAAGAACGAGATCCCGGATACAAGCGGCTGAAATGAGCTTCCTCCGTAGGGTGGCTGGGCGTACCCTTAGAGATAGGGTGAGGAGCTCAGTCACCAGGGAGGAGCTCGGAGTAGAGCCGCTGCTCCTCCACATCGTGAGGAGCCAGCTGAGGTGGCTCGGGCATCTATTTCGGATGCCCCCCGGACGCCTCCCGAGGGAGGTGTTCCGGGCATGTCCCTCCGGTAGGAGGCCTCGGGGCAGACCCAGGACACGCTGGAGAGACTATGTCTCTCGGCTGGCCTGGGAACGCCTTGGGGTGCCACCGGAGGAGCTGGAGGAAGTGTTTGGGGTGAGGGAAGTCTGGGCAACTCTGCTTGGACTGCTGCCTCTGCGACCCGGCCCCGGATAAGCGGCAGAAAATGGATGGATGGATGGATGGATGGACTTGGCACGTCACATGAACAGAGAGGAGCGCTATTTCACCTCCTCCCTTGCTGTCGTCTACTTCCCTGTGTTCTTCTTACTTTGGTGTACAGGGATTATTCTGCCCTTTGACGTGTGGAGCTGTCTCCTGGATTAGCCGATCCAGAGGCAACTTGCTTCAGATGGATGGAGGTTTCCTGAAGAGTGCGATGTGGTTTTCCCGCCAGAGTACACTGCGATAGATGGCACCGCATTGTTCCTCTTGTATCCAGGGTTTGACTAACGGCCGGACCCTCCTCTCCAGTACCCTGGAATAGACTTTCCTGGGGAGCCTTTGTCACTCAGCCGAACAGCGTGAGACGTCCTCTCGACGACCTTAAATCGACCCGTTCACCTGGGCTCAGACCACTTCCTCTTTATCACCCTGAGAAGAACCCAGGGGCTGGTGTTGAGGATCTCAGCCGAGTCCCCCCTGGCTGCCGGTCCCGGCAACCTGTGCAGAGAAACGAGATTCCAGACATCTCAAAACTGCGTTGTCACATCTCTCACCTGAACATAGATTTTTCTCTTGTATAGATTTGGCTAATGCTTTTTTCTGTCTGCCACTGGCGGATCAGGTGAAACCACTGCAAACAGGTCCGACTTATTGCCGCCAATGCAAACCAAACTCCTGTTCCGGGAATACAAAGACCGAACAGCCCTTAACAAAGGGCCCCGGACTCCATGCTCCCGGAGCACCCCCCCACAGGATGTCTCAGGGGACGCGGTCGAACGCCTTCTCCAGATCCAGAAAACACATGTGGACTGGTTGGGCAAACTCCCATGAACCCTCAAGCAGCTGGTGGAGGGTATAGAGCTGGTCCAGTGTTCCACGACCAGAATGAAAACCGCATTATTCCTCTTGGATCCAAGGTTTGACTAACGGCCGGACCCTCCACTCCAGTACACTGGAATAGACTTTCCTGGGGAGGCTGAGGAGTGTGATCCCTCTGTAGTTGGAACACACCACACCACGTGGTCCCTCTCACCACAAGAGAGGGACCACGACCCCATTCTGCCTGTCCCCGCATCACGCGATGTTGCAGGGATGAAGGGCCCCGGACTCCATGCTCCCGGAGTATGGAGTCGGTTTGCCAGAATTTCCTCGGGGCAGACCGAAAGTCCTCTTCCATGGCCTCTCCGAACTCCTCCCAGACCCGAGTTATTGCCTCCACCACAGCCATGAACTATGGGTCATGACCGAAAGAACGAGATCCCGGATACAAGCGATTGAAGTGAGCTTCATGCGTAGGGTGGCTGAGCGCACCCTTAGAGATAGGATGAGGAGCTTGAGAGTTGGTTTTTAGAATAAAGTTTGTATTTTACTAGACCATAGTCGTACTTTCACTATTCAAGTTTAAACATGAAGTGTTTATCAGGTTTAAGCAGTTTCATTATGCTGAATTTGACTGCTATGGTCTTCTCATCAGTTGTGGCCGAAAAAATGCTTCAGACGACTAACTGAGTGTGTTTTTAGAATAAAGTTTGTATTTCACGAAACATGCGAAACTCTCACTATTCAACTTTTAAATGAAGTGTTTATCAGGTTGAAGCAGTTTCAACCAGTTTTATTTAGTGGAGTAACTGCTATTTTCATTTCATCAGTAGTGGCCGAAATGATGCTCCTCACGGGATACAGAGTGATTTTGGAATAAAGTTTTTATTTCATTAGAACAAACTAGTACTTTCTCAATTCAAGTTTAAACATGATGGACTTAGCAGTTGCAAGCACTTTCAAACAATTATATTTAGTGGAGTAAATGCTATTTTCATTTCATCAGGAGTGGCCGAAATGATGCTCCTCACGGGATATAGAGTGATTTTGGAATAAAGTTTTTATTTCATTAGAACAAACTAGTACTTTCTCAATTCAAGGTTCAACATGATGGATTAGCAGTTGCAAGCACTTTCAAACAATTATATTTAGTGGAGTAACTGCTATTTTCATTTCATTAGGAGTGGCCGAAATGATGCTCCACACGGGATATAGAGTACTTTTGGAATAAAGTTTTTATTTCATTAGAACAAACTAGTACTTTCTCAATTCAAGGTTCAACATGATGGACAACAGTTGCAAGCACTTTCAAACAATTATATTTAGTGGAGTAGCTGCTATTTTCATTTCATTAGGAGTGGCCGAAATGATGCTCCACACGAGCTATAGAGTGATTTTGGAAGAAAGTTTTTATTTCATTAGAACAAACTCGTACTTTCTCAATTCAAGGTTAAACATGATGGACATAGCAGTTGCAAGCACTTTCAAACAATTATATTTAGTGGAGTAGCTGCTATTTTCATTTCATTAGGAGTGGCCGAAATGATGCTCCTCACGGGATACAGCGTGATTTTGGAATAAAGTTATTATTTCATTAGAACAAACTAGTACTTTCTCAATTCAAGTTTAAACATGATGGACTTAGCAGTTGCAAGCACTTTCAAACAATTATATTTAGTGGAGTAGCTGCTATTTTCATTTCATTAGGAGTGGCCGAAATGATGCTCCTCACGGGATACAGAGTGATTTTGGAATAAAGTTTTAATTTCATTAGAACAAACTTGTATTTTCTCAATTCAAGTTTAAATGATGTGTTTATCAGGTTCAAGCAGTTTCAACCAGTTTTATTTAGTGGAATAACTGCTATTTTCATTTCATCAGGATTGGCCGAAATGATGCTCCACACGGGATATAGAGTACTTTTGGAATAAAGTTTTTATTTCATTAGAACAAACTAGTACTTTCTCAATTCAAGTTTAAATGATGTGTTTATCAGGTTCAAGCAGTTTCAACCAGTTTTATTTAGTGGAGTAGCTGCTATTTTCATTTCATTAGGAGTGGCCGAAATGATGCTCCACACGGGATATAGAGTAATTTTGGAAGAAAGTTTTTATTTCATTAGAACAAACTAGTACTTTCTCAATTCAAGTTGAAATGATGTGTTTATCAGGTTCAAGCAGTTTCAACCAGTTTTATTTAGTGGAATAACTGCTATTTTCATTTCATCAGGAGTGGCCGAAATGATGCTCCACACGGGATATAGAGTACTTTTGGAATAAAGTTTTTATTTCATTAGAACAAACTAGTACTTTCTCAATTCAAGGTTAAACATGATGGACTTAGCAGTTGCAAGCACTTTCAAACAATTATATTTAGTGGAGTAGCTGCTATTTTCATTTCATTAGGAGTGGCCGAAATGATGCTCCACACGGGATATAGAGTAATTTTGGAAGAAAGTTTTTATTTCAATACAACAAACTAGTACTTTCTCAATTCAAGTTTAAATGATGTGTTTATCAGGTTCAAGCAGTTTCAACCAGTTTTATTTAGTGGAGTAACTGCTATTTTCATTTCATCAGTAGTGGCCGAAATGATGTTCCTCACGGGATACAGAGTGATTTTGGAATAAAGTTTTAATTTCATTAGAACAAACTTGTATTTTCTCAATTCAAGTTTAAATGATGTGTTTATCATGTTCAAGCAGTTTCAACCAGTTTTATTTAGTGGAGTAACTGCTATTTTCATTTCATCAGTAGTGGCCGAAATGATGCTCCACACGGGATATAGAGTACTTTTGGAATAAAGTTTTTATTTCATTAGAACAAACTAGTACTTTCTCAATTCAAGTTTAAATGATGTGTTTATCAGGTTCAAGCAGTTTCAACCAGTTTTATTTAGTGGAATAACTGCTATTTTCATTTCATCAGGAGTGGCCGAAATGATGCTCCACACGGGATATAGAGTACTTTTGGAATAAAGTTTTTATTTCATTAGAACAAACTAGTACTTTCTCAATTCAAGGTTAAACATGATGGACTTAGCAGTTGCAAGCACTTTCAAACAATTATATTTAGTGGAGTAGCTGCTATTTTCATTTCATTAGGAGTGGCCGAAATGATGCTCCACACGGGATATAGAGTAATTTTGGAAGAAAGTTTTTATTTCAATACAACAAACTAGTACTTTCTCAATTCAAGTTTAAATGATGTGTTTATCAGGTTCAAGCAGTTTCAACCAGTTTTATTTAGTGGAGTAACTGCTATTTTCATTTCATCAGTAGTGGCCGAAATGATGTTCCTCACGGGATACAGAGTGATTTTGGAATAAAGTTTTAATTTCATTAGAACAAACTTGTATTTTCTCAATTCAAGTTTAAATGATGTGTTTATCATGTTCAAGCAGTTTCAACCAGTTTTATTTAGTGGAGTAACTGCTATTTTCATTTCATCAGTAGTGGCCGAAATGATGCTCCACACGGGATATAGAGTACTTTTGGAATAAAGTTTTTATTTCATTAGAACAAACTAGTACTTTCTCAATTCAAGGTTCAACATGATGGACTTAGCAGTTGCAAGCACTTTCAAACAATAATATTTAGTGGAGTAGCTGCTATTTTCATTTCATTAGGAGTGGCCGAAATGATGCTCCACAGGGGATATAGAGTAATTTTGGAAGAAAGTTTTTATTTCATTACAACAAACTTGTATTTTCTCAATTCAAGTTTAAATGATGTGTTTATCATGTTCAAGCAGTTTCAACCAGTTTTATTTAGTGGAGTAACTGCTATTTTCATTTCATCAGTAGTGGCCGAAATGATGCTCCACACGAGATATAGAGTACTTTTGGAAGAAAGTTTTTATTTCATTAGAACAAACTAGTACTTTCTCAATTCAAGTTTAAATGATGTGTTTATCAGGTTCAAGCAGTTTCAACCAGTTTTATTTAGTGGAGTAACTGCTATTTTCATTTCATTAGGAGTGGCCGAAATGATGCTCCACACGGGATATAGAGTAATTTTGGAAGAAAGTTTTTATTTCAATACAACAAACTAGTACTTTCTCAATTCAAGTTTAAATGATGTGTTTATCATGTTCAAGCAGTTTCAACCAGTTTTATTTAGTGGAGTAACTGCTATTTTCATTTAATCAGTAGTGGCCGAAATGATGCTCCACACGGGATATAGAGTAATTTTGGAAGAAAGTTTTTATTTCAATACAACAAACTAGTACTTTCTCAATTCAAGTTTAAATGATGTGTTTATCATGTTCAAGCAGTTTCAACCAGTTTTATTTAGTGGAGTAACTGCTATTTTCATTTAATCAGTAGTGGCCGAAATGATGCTCCACACGGGATATAGAGTAATTTTGGAAGAAAGTTTTTATTTCAATACAACAAACTAGTACTTTCTCAATTCAAGTTTAAATGATGTGTTTATCATGTTCAAGCAGTTTCAACCAGTTTTATTTAGTGAAGTAACTGCTATTTTCATTTCATCAGGAGTGGCCGAAATGATGCTCCACACTGGATATAGAGTAATTTTGGAAGAAAGTTTTTATTTCAATACAACAAACTAGTACTTTCTCAATTCAAGTTTAAATGATGTGTTTATCATGTTCAAGCAGTTTCAACCAGTTTTATTTAGTGAAGTAACTGCTATTTTCATTTCATCAGGAGTGGCCGAAATGATGCTCCACACTGGATATAGAGTAATTTTGGAATAAAGTTTTTATTTCCTTAGAGCAAACTGGTACTTTTCAATTCAAGTTTAAACATGAAGTGTTTATTAGGTTATAGCAGTTTCAACCTCTTTTATTATGCTAGGTTTGACTTTTATGATCTTTTCATCAGTTGTTGCCGAAAAGATGCTTCAGACGAGATACTGAGTGTGTTTTTAGAATAAAGTTATAATTTCATTAGGACAAACTCGTACTTTCACTATTCAAGTATCTACCCAGATAAATGTACACTAACACAACTATTGCTCAACCAAGGTGCTAAAAACACTGTGTTATAGTTGCGAGGTTACAATTTGTATAGACTACAGAAGTGAAAGCCACAGGTTTAACCATCACCTGTGCATTAACAACATTTTCGCACTTTTCGAAAAACAGCTTTTGCGTGACTCCTACCATGAGTCGTCAGAGACACTGCGTGCTCAGAGCAAAGATACCTCGGGAGCCACATGACCCAGTTGAAGACTGTTGTCGCCGGTCTTCTATGGCTGTCTACACAGGAGAGAAGAAACCTCAACAGCGAGTTGCTATGACACACATCCATCAGTGCTCTCAGCCGCACCACCACGTGGTCTCGCAGCTCTTTCACTCCTTTTCAGGAGAAGGAACATTGTAATTTTCCAGCACCTCACAGTGCTATCAGCTCCCTCACTCTCTCCACCGGAGAGAACCAGGATGTTCTAGCTCAGATGACTCTGACCATTCCGATATCCCAAGGGTACCCGTCTTTGGACCAGCCAGCTTGAATCCCTTGCAGAGGACATAGAGCAGTTCGAACCAAACAACCCTGAAATTCGTGTAGCGGACTACCTGGGGGAGATTGAACGCTGCCTCTTCAACCTGCCTCATCCTTCGTCCCGAGAGAAGCTTACGCTTCTCTGGAAGATGACATCCAGGAGTGTCCATGTTTACATAGAGTCCCTCCCATCTGCCATCAGAGACCATTACTCAGCCCTCTGTCATGCACTTAGGGAAGCAGGATCATCTGCACAATGATCCTGCCTCTGCAAACTTTATTGCATTTACAATCACTCAAAAGGGGGCGGAGACTCCCAGATAGTATTTATAGGTGCCTACGGGCTGCCTACTTCCAAGGCCACAATGCACCAGGATTGGACAAAGACCAGACTTTTAAGTCCCTCTTTGTTAACAACCTCCACAACAGTGTGAGGATCGATGTCGCCCTTTTCTGCAGGACCAAAAACCCCACCATGAAAGACCTCCGCAACCATGCGCAGATGGTGTGGGAGCTGCACCACCGTTCAGGTGAAAACTATGATGGTGATGCAGGTGTCCTGAGGTCTCAGGTGAGGAGAGGTAAGTCTAAAAACCGAGGCTGAGGTCACACTCTAAACAACTGGGATGCAGATGTCCCACAGTGGATTAAAACCTGCATCAGAGAGGTGAAGCAGCACCTGAACCCGCCTGGTAAGAAGGGACCTGGCTCCCCCTGACCGCATGACTTAGCCCCTCCCCTCCGCACACAAAGTTCATTTTGGCAGGAGGAGGAGATTCAGGAGGTGAAAGAGGCCCATTTGACATTCTTGGGTAATCTTGGCTATGCCAACCACAGATACACTTCAGTGGTGGTAGGGGTTGTTGACACTCTCTCACTGCTTGGTACTGGGTCAGAAATCCCCCTCATGTGTTCAGACACCTTCGCACGGGTTGCTAGAACCACGCTTGCGCATGCCACTTAAGGAAAGCCACTTCATGTGGAAGAGTGTAGCATAAACATCCGAGGCTTCACTCAGGACTTGCACCACATCACTCAATGTGTCTGGGTCAACAGCTTTCCAGGACATGTCAGCGACGCATCCCATCCACGTCACTGATCTGGACACAGAAGAACTGCATTCCGAAGACTTTTCATTCACTGTTGGTTTAGCATCATTAATGAATCAGATGTAAACAAATAAATCTGCATTACATCAGCTTTGAACATACTTATTCCAACTTGAAGGGGGTCCAAAAGTAAAATAACAACCCAAATGTTTACTGTCTAAATGTGAGTCGGGGAGATTTAAAAAAAAACTGGAGGTCAGGACATCCTAAACCGACTCGCTGCCACCAAACGGCGCCTTTGGTCCCAAGTCGTCAGCCCGACTCCCATTGGCTAAGAACTAGGCCACCCAGCTTCCAACAGCCATCGTTCAGCCAACCCACGGGTCCAAAATCTGACACCTATCTGACACCTGGTCAGATTAAAGTGACCGCATTTCCACCTTTAGAGATGTTAACTGACAGTTCATTCCACAATCTTGAACTAATTCTCATCTCATTGACAATCTCCCTTCGTCCCTCACCAGCGACGACACGCATGACACAACTCTCCTCATTTCCACAACCAAAACCATCACCAGCACTCACCATGTTAACCTTGAACAGGTTCTTCAGGGTACATAACCGAGCACCGAAGGTGACATGGTTGTGCACGCTCCAATGACTCAACCAGAGAATACAGACATTTCAGGTAAACAGACCATGTCTGTACCAGAAGAACCTTATTCAGGCTTCGAGTCAAAGACCGAGCAACGCTCTGCTGAGGCTCGCACTTTACCACAACAGAAACAAGGAGATGCATTTGTATGAGGAGGTCTCCCGCGATTATCACACGATCTTCGCAAGGGACTCGCACAAAAGGGGGGGGGAGTCACAGACTCACTCCCCCCCCACCCAGTGCGCGTCCCCACTGACCTCGAGGCACTGCCATCTTCTGAAACCCAGTACATACCCTTTCTAGCTGACGGGGTCAAGCGGTCCTGGGCCTGAATTCACTGGTTTGAAACAGCCTGCGCTCGAATCTCACACCTTCCCTGTTATTCAAAATTGTTATATCTAAAGAGAAACATTAATCAATTTAAATAACACTTTTTTTGGCATTAACTATTTCCAGTTTAGCTGGTGGTGGCCCAATGTCATTATTATTTGATAAATAACCAATTTATTCTAATGAATAATTTTTCATAAATAAATTATTTTTGATAAAATGTTGCTCCGTGCTCTTGTTTATCTTCCAACATGTGAGATGTTGTTGATGAATACACAGCACAGTTCCACAGTAACCAATGTGTTTTACACAGCCACAAAAGAAACAGAACACGTCATCAGTCTGCCACGGGACATACACAGAGAGTCAGTTTAGTATTACCATTAGCATGCATTTAATTGGACTGTGGAAGAAAACCAGAGAACCCTGAGGAAACACATGCACACACAAGTTAATTCCACAAACACCTCCAGGTGGATTTAAACCCACGATTTTCTGTATGTAGCCATTGAGACAATTTGACCATCGTAATTGATAGAGCTGATAAAACATTTATTTGGTATATAGTTGCAATCTCAATATGAAAGGTTGTAGAAATTAATCATGCCCAAAAACTCCTGCAGGGCCTTAACCGAGGCTGGACGAGGAAAATCTGTCACCGCTTGCACCTTAGAAGGCAACGGAATGGCACCCTGAGTTGAAATACGATGACCCAAAAAGTCAATCACAGGCAGACCAAACTGGCACTTAGCAGGGTTGGCAAGAAGGCCATGTTCCTCAAGGCCAGACCTGGGCATTTTAAGGCCCGCGGGACCCGATTCTGACCGGCCCGCGAAAGATTGCTTAGAATTAAGTAAACAAAAGCTTCTTTCGAATTTTAATGCGTGGACTAAAACCATCGGCTGTATAAACTAAAACGGAAATGCTTTTACTTTGAAGCCTGTTTATTTATGAACAGTGTACGTAACCTACGTACGTCGTATACGTACCCCGTAAAACAAGTCAATCAGTGCATGTGATTAGCGGTCATTGTCGCCCCTCAATGATGTACGGGCACGTCAAGAAAAGAAAGGTGGATGCTGAAGGCCGAAATTTCAAGAAGATTTGGAGCACTAAATATTTGTTTACTGAAGTCGGTGGTAAACTCGTCTGTTTAGTTTGTGGTGAGCACGTCGCCGTGTTTAAGGAGTATAATGTGAGTCGGCATTATGAGACAAAACACGCGGAGAAATACAGACACTTGGTGGAGGCTGAGAGAGTGCGAATATCAGAAGACTTGCTAGCAAAGCTAGCAAAACAACAAGGCTGTTTTAGCAAGCTACACACAGCCCGGGATGCAGCGACCAAGACCAGCTTCGTCATATCCCACAAAATCGCTAAAAACAGCAAGCCGTTCTCGGACGGCGAGTTTGTGAAAGAGTGCTTGGTGGACTCTGCCGCGCTAATATGCCCTGAGAATAAAGAAGCATTTGAAAAAGTCCCACTGTCCAGGCGAACCGTCACCAGAAGGTTGGAAGGAATCGCGGAGAATCTCGAATGTCAGCTCAAAAGTGGTGTTGAAAGTTTTGACTTTTTCTCTTTGGCTTTGGATGAGAGCTGTGATGTCCGTGACACTGCCCAGTTACTGGTGTTTCTCCGGGGAATAAGGCAGAACTTCAAGATTACGGAGGAGCTGGCAGCATTGAGGTCAATAAAAGGAACGACAACGGGAAGCGATCTGTTCAAGGAGGTCGATGCATGCATGGTCAAGCTTGGACTGAAATGGGACAAACTGGTAGGCGTCACTACTGATGGTTGTCCGAATATGACAGGAAAACATGTCGGACTTTTGAAACAGATCCAAGATAAAGTGACTGAACTCGGCACAGAGCATCATTTAGTGTTGATACATTGTAGTATACATCAGCATGTACTGTGCAGGTCTGTGCTAAAACTTAACCATGTTATTGATGTTGTAACAAAAACGGTTAACTTTATCAGGGCACGAGCATTAAATCACAGGCAGTGATTAGAGGTTGCACTTTTAGAGGAGCATGAGAATGAACATGGTGACATCATGTACCACACAGCTGTCAGATGGCTCAGTCTGGGCAAAGTGCTCAAAAGATTTTGGGACCTGAAAACAGAGATTCAAGAGTTTTGTGAGATGAAAGGCAAAAACATCCCGAGCTTTCAGATATGAACTGGATGGCAGATTTTGCATTTGCTGTTGATGTGACGGCACTGATGAATGAACTGAGCACTAAACTGCAAGGCAAGGGCCTTTTCGTTCATGACATGCATAACCTTGTGAAGGCTTTTATGAGAAAGTTGCTGTTTCTTTCAAGTCAACTACAGAACAACACTCTCACTCACATGCAAACCCTTAAAGAAGTCAGACCATCAGCTAATCATCTCTGCAGGTACTCATCCATGTTAGGAGATTTGCATGGTGAGTTTTTAAGGCGATTTGATGATTGTAAAAACATTGAGGATGAAATGCACCTGGTTTCCTCTCCCTTTGCCTGCAGAGTAGATGATGCACCCAGTGATGTTCAGCTGGAGCTCATTGACCTGCAGTCTGACACAGTACTGGCAGAGCACTTTAAGTCAGCATCACTGCTGGAGTTCTACTCATCTCTTAAGGAGGAGAACTTTCCAAACATGAGGAGACATGCTCAGAAGATGTTGGTTCTGTTTGGATCTACCTACATATGTGAACAAACATTCTCAGTAATGAAGTTTACCAAATCCAGGTTCAGATCCTCTCTTACTGATGATCATCTGTCAGCTGTGCTTCGCATCTCCACCTCAGACATTCAACCTGACTTTGATGCACTCGTTAAAGGGCAGCAAAGGCTAGATTTCTCTCACTGAACAAGAAAATACACAAAAGTGTGTTCACTATTACTTTTTGTCTGCACAGCTTGGCAGTTTGACAATCATTATGTGACATATCTTGTTAATGATATTTGACATACAAAGACATTGTGATGTCTTAATAGAAAAAAGTGTTTTTGGTTAATGTAATTAAAAAAAGAGTTACAAATGTTTCATGTTTACAATTGTTTTGAATAACTGTACTGAATAAAAACATTTTTTGTTAAAATAACCCTCACTTTCTCTTTACCTAATAATAACACAGACACTTTTCAGCATGTGTAAACAATGCCATTTGCTGCTTTCAATGTAGAAATAAAATTCATATGCAGAATAGAGTTTAAACTTTTGGCCCGGCCCTCCACAATATTTTCTGCTTCTCATTTGGCCCCTTCGGAAAAATAATTGCCCACCCCTGCTCAAGGCGCTGAAAAACTTGCTTTAGGTGTGAAAAATGCTCCTCAACTGAAGAACTAGCCACCAAGATGTCGTCCAGGTAAACAGAAACGAAAGCGAGGTCGCGCAGCACAGAGTCCATCAACCTCGTAAAAGCCGTGCCTCTACTCTTGCCTGGCCATAATAAAACATAAAAAAATGACAAGAAAGAATAGAAAGTGTCATCTGCTCAGTGTATTGACACATCTTATACACAGCAGACACAAATTGCACTTAACAAGTTTTGAACAATCAAAACTCAGTAACCAATCAGGTGTCTAACATTGATTTTTTTTTTTAGAGAATCAAAACCACAATATAAATAAAGCTTTCAATTTCTATTCAAGAAAATGTGCCCATCTTTTCTAAAACTCTCTCTCCCTCTCCCTCTCTCTCTCTCTCTCTCTCTCTCTCTCTCTCTCTCTCTCTCTCTCTCTCTCTCTCTCGCCCCGCTTCCTCATTAGTTTTAATTTTGGTTTTTTTCCGGAATAAATGTGAATGTTTGATGAGAGGCTGTATCTGGCAGCATGAGTCACTCATTGAGTAAAAAGAAAAAAGTGATGGCACGTGTCGCCCCAATTAATCCCTAAAACACAAGAGCCTCTAAACGTATTGAGAACAGGTAGGAAGCATGTTACAAGCTAATAAAACTAGTAAACAGAGTCCATGTGTGTATCAGTGAAAGTGAGCGGGTTTTATGTTTCTATGTTTCTTCAGGTGAGATGTCCAGTTCCTGGACGTTCACAGCACTTTCACGGCTGGGAGACATAGTTTGCATTGTACAGAGAGGTTAAGAGATTTCTCCGACTTTAAAACATAGTGATGAAAGCAACTGTCTGCAGAATCCATGGCAAAGCATGGATTGTCAGCCTGAAAGCGTTGGGA
Source organism: Blennius ocellaris (assembly GCF_963422515.1). Taxonomy (NCBI): domain Eukaryota; kingdom Metazoa; phylum Chordata; class Actinopteri; order Blenniiformes; family Blenniidae; genus Blennius; species Blennius ocellaris. Next base: position 28,316,544 of record NC_137659.1, on the reverse strand, counting down.
AGTGTCGCAATGCCAATGCATGGCGCATGTGACAGCTGCATTTCTAGTTTATTCCATCTGATTTCTACTGTAATCCTGCTCAGTAATCCCAGTTTTTATCGAATATACCTGTAATGAGATTACACATTTTTTTTTGTACTGTAACAGATTACAGTTATATGTTATATAACATATATGTTATATGTTTTTTGTATCCTAGTTATGAAACACTGTTACATGTATTCCATTACTACCCAACCCTGGTTGCACCTAAACATGTGATACACACTCAGACCTTACTGAGACTTAATAAACTAAAGTTTTCTAGCTGTGCAATGACTTGAAGTAAAGCTCTGGTAAACAAGCTGCATGTAATGATGTTCATGTAGGTACAAACAGCCAGAAGAGTCTTTTGAGCCAGAAGTGGACAGACGAAATCACCTTGTACTGCAGGTGACAGGAGGAGCAGCAAGGTGGGCGAGATACAGGTTCTGGGAGATTCCCACAACACACTGTAGACAAAAGAAAAGTGTTAAATGCACAGGTTCCACAAGTTGAGAGACTCTTAAGATCAACACCAGGAGACACCAGATCACTTTGATTGATTGTGAGGACAACACACACGGAGTGAGGTGGTATTGCAAGGCTAATTGCAGGAGGAAAGGTTTGTTTTGTAGAATGGGTCTCTTGTATTAAATTCAATGTAATTTGGATCAAATATCTTTGTTATTTTAAAAGCATGTTTTGTTGTGAGATGTAATTTAATTTAATCACAATAACCAGCCAAAGTATTTTCTATGTTTACTACGTTTAAAACTAAATGATCAACCATCTCAACAGTCATTGGTGGACATTTAATGTATGTTTCATCACCTGAAGAGTCCAACTTTGCTTTACATCTTTAACTTATATACAAGTGAAATCACAGCTCTAAGTTCTTGTTACTGAATAGTCCCTAAACGGCTCACCTACATGGCTGTGAGGCCCTGTCCGGAGGGATGGATGAGCCCGATGAAACGTGGGATCAGCCGTTGGTGGAGATTTCCACTCAACCCTTTGAAGCGCTGCTCCCACGTTCCTCCACTTGGACCATGGTTTAATCGAGGAAAATCATGTCACACTGAAAAAACAATTCTGTCATTTCATTTTTGAGTGTACTTTTTTAAGATAGAGCTTCTCAGGCTGGTTTAATCAAGTAAAATCATGTCTTAAAGGTGTACAGGAGGATTTTCTTTTTCCGGGTGGATCATCAAGACTATTGGTACTCCCAACTGTCAATCATTCTGGTGATATATTACGCAAGGCCGTCGTACGTGCTCGTCCCCAGGTAGCGTGGATCTATTAGTTTTCACTTTCTGCGCATGCGCGCTTTCAGGTGTATATGGTGAGCTACGCCTTCAGCGAGCTCGCAGTTCTCACCGGGTACTTTGAAAATGGCAGAGGGTCACAAAAGAGAAAAAGTGTCTTCGAAGTGTATGAGAAGAAGAGAAAGGCTTCGGAAGAGAGAAACAAGACCAGAGTGTTTTTGGGAGATTCTTTCACACGATGGCGTGCGCTGAAAGCCCAGGTTGGGCTTCCCACTGATGCTTCAGTCGCGAAGTTTCTACTCGACAGGTAAAGTTTGGCATTCTATTTGGAGAAATCCATTTCAAATCACTTCCAGTAAAAGTTATCTACGTCTATATTGTAAATTTCCAGGGTTGATTAGTGGAAAAAGTTCAAATCTTCTTGTAAAGTGAGCTTGTGTAAGCGATGCTGACTTGTGACTTGTAAACAGTGCGTGCACGAGGAGAACTGGGCTCGTTCATGTCTCTCGCACACGTTTTAGTAGGCGTTCCGTCTCGGGAGCAGGTAGAGCTTTGCGCATGTGCATTTTTCAAAATCTTTCCTAAAATTCGGGAAAATCCTACTGTACACCTTTAAGATAGAGCTGCTCAGGCTGGTTTAATTGAGAAAAAAATCATGTTATTTTCTTAAGATAGAGCTGCTGAGGCTGGTTTAATCTAGACAAATCTTGTTACTGTCTTTATATAGAGCTGATCTTGCTGGTTTAATCTAGAAAATCACGTGCTGCTCAGGCTGGTTTAATCTCGAAAAATCGTGTTACTGCCTTTAGATAGAGCTGATCAGGCTGGTTTGATCTAGAAAATCACATTACTGTCTTTAGATAGAGCTGATCAGGCTGGTTTGATTTAGAAAATCACGTTACTGTCTCTAGATGGTGCTGCTCAGGCTGGTTTGATTTAGAAAATCACCTTACTGTCTCTAGATGGAGCTGCTCAGGCTGGTTTAATAAAAAAATAAAAATAAAAAAAATAAATCAATCCCGTTACTGTCTTTAGATATAGCATCTCAGACTGGTTTAATCTAGAGAAATCGTGTTACTGACTTTAGGTAGAGATGCTTAATGTTGGAATTCGTTCCTGTGTTCCCCTGAATTCCTGCTTGTTCGTTTGATCCGGGAGAGGCAGGAACAGAGTTAATTTCTTCAATAGTGAATTTAATAATCACACAAACAAGAGATTACAAAAATACATATATCAGATTACATAATACGAGCTCAGACCGTTCTTCCTTGCAGACCCAAGTATGCAGGCCAGGTTTACAATGAAGAAGGGCACAACTGCAACACGTGGTTCATATTTATACATTTGCATACACCACCTCAACCTCACATTGGTCGGTTCCTCGTGATGTATGCGTTGCTATGGTGAATTTGCTATTCCTTTGTTCCCAAAACTGCTTCAAACTGGTTCTTCTCAGAGCTTGACGTTCTGTGGGACAAAGTGACCTCTGACCTCTTATCTGTTGATCCAATCGTACCTTGACCATGTTTTTGCAAGTAGAGCACTGAGGAGACATCGACAACCAACTTGGAATGTCCCTGAACATGGATTTATAGCTGTGTTTTCCCAACTTGGGCACTGGGTGTAGAACCCCACTAGTGTAGAAACACAACTGAATACAATATGTCCAGTTGTCACACAGAAAACGAATGTTTAACCACTATATTCCTTTAATTCCCCTTTTGACCTCTGACCCCAGAGGTCAATAACTAGTGTCAATACAGTATGAGGCACTCTTTGTATAATAGAGGTCATATGTAAGCAAAATCAACAATCATATACTCAAATAGCAACATACAAAACTTTTAAACAGTGGTGACTCCCCCTTGAACTGCAACCTTGTCGTGGTGGGGGAGTTTGAGCTCCCGAATGACCACCTATGTTGCCGGGGGACTTGCCCCTCCTGTGGGCCCACCACCTACAGATGCTGCCGTAGGGGTCGGGTGCATTGTGGATTGGGGGGCAGTCGACGGCAGAGGCCTCGACGACCCGATCCCTGGCCGCAGTTTCAAACAGTTTTATTTAGTGGAATAACTGCTATTTTCATTTCATCAGGAGTGGCCGAAATGATGCTCCACACGGGATATAGAGTACTTTTGGAATAAAGTTTTTATTTCATGAGAACAAACTAGTACTTTCTCAATTCAAGGTTAAATGATGTGTTTATCAGGTTCAAGCAGTTTCAACCAGTTTTATTTAGTGGAGTAACTACTATTTTCATTTCATTAGGAGTGGCCGAAATGATGCTCCTCACAGGATACAGAGTGATTTTGGAATAAAGTTTTTATTTCATTAGAACAAACTAGTACTTTCTCAATTCAAGTTTAAATGATGTGTTTATCATGTTCAAGCAGTTTCAACCAGTTTTATTTAGTGGAGTAACTGCTATTTTCATTTCATTAGGAGTGGCCGAAATGATGCTCCACACGGGATATAGAGTGATTTTGGAAGAAAGTTTTTATTTCATTAGAACAAACTAGTACTTTCTCAATTCAAGTTTAAATGATGTGTTTATCATGTTCAAGCAGTTTCAACCAGTTTTATTTAATGGAGTAACTGCTATTTTCATTTCATCAGGAGTGGCCGAAATGATGCTCCACACGGGATATAGAGTACTTTTGGAATAAAGTTTTTATTTCATTAGAACAAACTAGTACTTTCTCAATTCAAGGTTAAACATGATGGACTTAGCAGTTGCAAGCACTTTCAAACAATTATATTTAGTGGAGTAGCTGCTATTTTCATTTCATTGGGAGTGGCCGAAATGATGCTCCACACGGGATATAGAGTAATTTTGGAAGAAAGTTTTTATTTCAATACAACAAACTAGTACTTTCTCAATTCAAGTTTAAATGATGTGTTTATCAGGTTCAAGCAGTTTCAACCAGTTTTATTTAGTGGAGTAACTGCTATTTTCATTTCATCAGTAGTGGCCGAAATGATGCTCCACACGAGATATAGAGTGATTTTGGAAGAAAGTTTTTATTTCATTAGAACAAACTAGTACTTTCTCAATTCAAGTTTAAATGATGTGTTTATCATGTTCAAGCAGTTTCAACCAGTTTTATTTAGTGGAATAACTGCTATTTTCATTTCATCAGGAGTGGCCGAAATGATGCTCCACACGGGATATAGAGTACTTTTGGAATAAAGTTTTTATTTCATTAGAACAAACTAGTAGTTTCTCAATTCAAGGTTAAATGATGTGTTTATCAGGTTCAAGCAGTTTCAACCAGTTTTATTTAGTGGAGTAACTGCTATTTTCATTTCATTAGGAGTGGCCGAAATGATGCTCCACACGGGATATAGAGTACTTTTGGAATAAAGTTTTTATTTCATTAGAACAAACTAGTACTTTCTCAATTCAAGGTTAAATGATGTGTTTATCAGGTTCAAGCAGTTTCAACCAGTTTTATTTAGTGGAGTAACTGCTATTTTCATTTCATTAGGAGTGGCCGAAATGATGCTCCACACGGGATATAGAGTAATTTTGGAAGAAAGTTTTTATTTCATTAGAAGAAACTAGTACTTTCTCAATTCAAGTTTAAATGATGTGTTTATTAGGTTCAAGCAGTTTCAACCAGTTTTATTTAGTGGAGTAACTGCTATTTTCATTTCATCAGGAGTGGCCGAAATGATGCTCCTCACGGGATACAGAGTGATTTTGGAATAAAGTTTTTATTTCATTAGAACAAACTAGTACTTTCTCAATTCAAGTTTAAATGATGTGTTTATCATGTTCAAGCAGTTTCAACCAGTTTTATTTAGTGGAGTAACTGCTATTTTCATTTCATCAGTAGTGGCCGAAATGATGCTCCACACGGGATATAGAGTACTTTTGGAAGAACGTTTTTATTTCATTAGAACAAACTAGTACTTTCTCAATTCAAGGTTAAATGGTGTGTTTATCAGGTTCAAGCAGTTTCAACCAGTTTTATTTAGTGGAGTAGCTGCTATTTTCATTTCATCAGGAGTGGCCGAAATGATGCTCCTCACGGGATATAGAGTGATTTTGGAATAAAGTTTTTATTTCATTAGAACAAACTAGTACTTTCTCAATTCAAGTTTAAATGATGTGTTTATCAGGTTCAAGCAGTTTCAACCAGTTTTATTTAGTGGAGTAGCTGCTATTTTCATTTCATCAGGAGTGGCCGAAATGATGCTCCACACGGGATATAGAGTACTTTTGGAATAAAGTTTTTATTTCATTAGAACAAACTAGTACTTTCTCAATTCAAGGTTAAACATGATGGACTTAGCAGTTGCAAGCACTTTCAAACAATTATATTTAGTGGAGTAGCTGCTATTTTCACTTCATTAGGAGTGGCCGAAATGATGCTCCACACGGGATATAGAGTAATTTTGGAAGAAAGTTTTTATTTCATTACAACAAACTAGTACTTTCTCAATTCAAGTTTAAACATGATGGACTTAGCAGTTGCAAGCACTTTCAACCAATTATATTTAGTGGAGTAGCTGCTATTTTCATTTCATTAGGAGTGGCCGAAATGATGCTCCACACGGGATATAGAGTAATTTTGGAAGAAAGTTTTTATTTCAATACAACAAACTAGTACTTTCTCAATTCAAGTTTAAATGATGTGTTTATCAGGTTCAAGCAGTTTCAACCAGTTTTATTTAGTGGAGTAACTGCTATTTTCATTTCATCAGTAGTGGCCGAAATGATGCTCCACACGAGATATAGAGTGATTTTGGAAGAAAGTTTTTATTTCATTAGAACAAACTAGTACTTTCTCAATTCAAGTTTAAATGATGTGTTTATCAGGTTCAAGCAGTTTCAACCAGTTTTATTTAGTGAAGTAACTGCTATTTTCATTTCATCAGGAGTGGCCGAAATGATGCTCCACACTGGATATAGAGTAATTTTGGAATAAAGTTTTTATTTCCTTAGAGCAAACTGGTACTTTTCAATTCAAGTTTAAACATGAAGTGTTTATTAGGTTATAGCAGTTTCAACCTCTAGGTTTGACTGTTATGGTCTTTTCATCAGTTGTTGCCGAAAAGATGCTTCAGACGAGATACTGAGTATGTTTTTAGAATAAAGTTTTAATTTCATTAGGACAAACTCGTACTTTCACTATTCAAGTATCTACCCAGATAAATGTACACTAACACAACTATTGCTCAACCAAGGTGCTAAAAACACTGTGTTATAGTTGCGAGGTTACAATTTGTATAGACTACAGAAGTGAAAGCCACAGGTTTAACCATCACCTGTGCATTAACAACATTTTCGCACTTTTCGAAACACAGCTTTTGCGTGACTCCTACCATGAGTCGTCAGAGACACTGCGTGCTCAGAGCAAAGATACCTCGGGAGCCACATGACCCAGTTGAAGACTGTTGTCGCCGGTCTTCTATGGCTGTCAACACAGGAGAGAAGAAACCTCAACAGCGAGTTGCTATGACACACATCCATCAGTGCTCTCAGCCGCACCACCACGTGGTCTCGCAGCTCTTTCACTCCTTTTCAGGAGAAGGAACATTGTAATTTTCCAGCACCTCACAGTGCTATCAGCTCCCTCACTCTCTCCACCGGAGAGAACCAGGATGTTCTAGCTCAGATGACTCTGACCATTCCGATATCCCAAGGGTACCGGTCTTTGGACCAGCCAGCTTGAGTCCCTTGCAGAGGACATAGAGCAGTTCGAACCAAACAACCCGGAAATTCGTGTAGCGGACTACCTGGGGGAGATTGAACGCTGCCTCTTCAACCTGCCTCATCCTTCGTCCCGAGAGAAGCTTACGCTTCTCTGGAAGATGACATCCAGGAGTGTCCATGTTTACATAGAGTCCCTCCCATCTGCCATCAGAGACCATTACTCAGCCCTCTGTCATGCACTTAGGGAAGCAGGATCATCTGCACAATGATCCTGCCTCTGCAAACTTTATTGCATTTACAATCACTCAAAAGGGGGCGGAGACTCCCAGATAGTATTTATAGGTGCCTACGGGCTGCCTACTTCCAAGGCCACAATGCACCAGGATTGGACAAAGACCAGACTTTTAAGTCCCTCTTCGTTAACAACCTCCACAACAGTGTGAGGATCGATGTCGCCCTTTTCTGCAGGACCAAAAACCCCACCATGAAAGACCTCCGCAAACATGCGCAGATGGTGTGGGAGCTGCACCACCGTTCAGGTGAAAACTATGATGGTGATGCAGGTGTCCTGAGGTCTCAGGTGAGGAGAGGTAAGTCTAAAAACCGAGGCTGAGGTCAGACTCAAAACAACTGGGATGCAGATGTCCCACAGTGGATTAAAACCTGCATCAGAGAGGTGAAGCAGCACCTGAACCCGCCTGGTAAGAAGGGACCTGGCTCCCCCTGACCGCATGACTTAGCCCCTCCCCTCCGCACACAAAGTTCATTTTGGCAGGAGGAGGAGATCCAGGAGGTGAAAGAGGCCCATTTGACATTCTTGGGTAATCTTGGCTATGCCAACCACAGATACACTTCAGTGGTGGTAGGGGTTGTTGACACTCTCTCACTGCTTGGTACTGGGTCAGAAATCCCCCTCATGTGTTCAGACACCTTCGCACGGGTTGCTAGAACCACGCTTGCGCATGCCACTTAAGGAAAGCCACTTCAGGTGGAAGAGTGTAGCATAAACATCCGAGGCTTCACTCAGGACTTGCACCACATCACTCAATGTGTCTGGGTCAACAGCTTTCCAGGACATGTCAGCGACGCATCCCATCCACGTCACTGATCTGGACACAGAAGAACTGCTTATTGGTCAGGACATCCTAAACCGACTCGCTGCCACCAAACGGCGCCTTTGGTCCCAAGTCATCAGCCCGACTCCCATCGTTCAGCCAACCCACGGGTCCAAAATCTGTACCTATCTGACACCTGGTCAGATTAAAGTTACAGCATTTCCACCTTTAGAGATGTTAACTGACAGTTCATTCCACAATCTTGAACTAATTCTCATCTCATTGACAATCTGCCTTCGTCCCTCACCAGCGACGACACGCATGACACAACTCTCCTCATTTCCACAACCAAAACCATCACCAGCACTCACCATGTTAACCTTGAACAGGTTCTTCATGGTACAAAACCGAGCACCGAAGGTGACATGGTTGTGCACGCTCCAATGACTCAACCAGAGAATACAGACATTTCAGGTAAACAGACCATGTCTGTACCAGAAGAACCTTATTCAGGCTTCGAGTCAAAGACCGAGCAACGCTCTGCTGAGGCTCGCGCTTTACCACAACAGAAACAAGGAGATGCATTTGTATGAGGAGGTCTCCCGCGATTATCACACGATCTTCGCAAGGGACTCACACAAAAGGGGGGGGGGAGTCACAGACTCACTCCCCCCCCACCCAGTGCGCGTCCCCACTGACCTCGAGGCACTGCCATCTTCTGAAACCCAGTACATACCCTTTCTAGCTGACGGGGTCAAGCGGTCCTGGGCCTGAATTCACTGGTTTGAAACAGCCTGCGCTCGAATCTCACACCTTCCCTGTTATTCAAAATTGTTATATCTAAAGAGAAACATTAATCAATTTAAATAACACTTTTTTTGGCATTAACTATTTCCAGTTTAGCTGGTGGTGGCCCAATGTCATTATTATTTGATAAATAACCAATTTATTCTAATGAATAATTTTTCATAAATAAATTATTTTTGATAAAATGTTGCTCCGTGCTCTTGTTTATCTTCCAACATGTGAGATGTTGTTGATGAATACACAGCACAGTTCCTCAGTAACCAATGTGTTTTACACAGCCACAAAAGAAACAGAACACGTCATCAGTCTGCCACGGGACATACACAGAGAGTCAGTTTAGTATTACCATTAGCATGCATTTAATTGGACTGTGGAAGAAAACCAGAGAACCCTGAGGAAACACATGCACACACAAGTTAATTCCACAAACACCTCCAGGTGGATTTAAACCCATGATTTTCTGTATGCAGCCATTGAGACAATTTGACCATTGTAATTGATAGAGCTGATAAAACATTTATTTGGTATATAGTTGTAATCTCAATATGAAAGGTTGTAGAAATTAATCATGCCCAAAAACTCCTGCAGGGCCTTAACCGAGGCTGGACGAGGAAAATCTGTCACCGCTTGCACCTTAGAAGGCAACGGAATGGCACCCTGAGTTGAAATATGATGACCCAAAAAGTCAATCACAGGCAGACCAAACTGGCACTTAGCAGGGTTGGCAATAAGGCCATGTTCCTCAAGGCCAGACCTGGGCATTTTAAGGCCCGCGGGACCCGATTCTGACCGGCCCGCGAAAGATTGCTTAGAATTAAGAAAACAAAAGCTTCTTTCGAATTTTAATGCGTGGACTAAAACCATCGGCTGTATAAACTAAAACGGAAATGCTTTTACTTTGAAGCCTGTTTATTTATGAACAGTGTACGTAACCTACGTACGTCGTATACGTACCCCGTAAAACAAGTCAATCAGTGCATGTGATTAGCGGTCATTGTCGCCCCTCAATGATGATGTCAAGAAAAGAAAGGTGGATGCTGAAGGCCGAAATTTCAAGAAGATTTGGAGCACTAAATATTTGTTTACTGAAGTCGGTGGTAAACCCGTCTGTTTAGTTTGTGGTGAGCACGTCGCCGTGTTTAAGGAGTATAATGTGAGTCGGCATTATGAGACAAAACACGCGGAGAAATACAGACACTTGGTGGAGGCTGAGAGAGTGCGAATATCAGAAGACTTGCTAGCAAAGCTAGCAAAACAACAAGGCTGTTTTAGCAAGCTACACACAGCCCGGGATGCAGCGACCAAGACCAGCTTCGTCATATCCCACAAAATCGCTAAAAACAGCAAGCCGTTCTCGGATGGCGAGTTTGTGAAAGAGTGCTTGGTGGACTCTGCCGCGCTAATATGCCCTGAGAATAAAGAAGCATTTGAAAAAGTCCCGCTGTCCAGGCGAACCGTCACCAGAAGGGTGGAAGGAATCGCGGAGAATCTCGAATGTCAGCTCAAAAGTGGAGTTGACAGTTTTGACTTTTTCTCTTTGGCTTTGGATGAGAGCTGTGATGTCCGTGACACTGCCCAGTTACTGGTGTTTCTCTGGGGAATAAGGCAGAACTTCAAGATTACGGAGGAGCTGGCAGCATTGAGGTCAATAAAAGGAACGACAACGGGAAGCGATCTGTTCAAGGAGGTCGATGCATGCATGGTCAAGCTTGGACTGAAATGGGACAAACTGGTAGGCGTCACTACTGATGGTTGTCCGAATATGACAGGAAAACATGTCGGACTTTTGAAACAGATCCAAGATAAAGTGACTGAACTCGGCACAGAGCATCATTTAGTGTTGATACATTGTATTATACATCAGCATGTACTGTGCGACGGGTCAGACTAAAAGCAGTTCACAAAACCCCCATGGATACACGCAAGAGGAGCAAGGTGACGTCGCCCGGTTTGGCGCAGCCGGGGCCACACCCTGGAGCCAGGCCCGGGGTGGAGGCTCGCACGCGAGCGCCTGGTGGCCGCGTTCTTGCCCGCGGGACTCGGCCGGGCTCAGCCCGAAGGGACGACGCGGGCCCCTCTTCCTCATCCTCCTGTGGACCCACCACCCACAGAGGCTGCCGTAGGGGTCGGGTGCAGTGTGGATTGGGTGGCAGTCGACGGCAGGGGCCTCGACGACCCGATCCCCGGACACGGACTCTGGCTTTTGGGACATGGAATGTGACCTCGCTGGGGGGGAAGGAGCCCGAGCTTGTGAGGGAGGTTGAGAGATACCGGCTAGATATAGTCGGGCTCACCTCCACTCACAGCTTGGACTCTGGAACCCAGCTCCTCGACAGGGGCTGGATACTCCACTTCTCTGGAGTTGCCCGCGGTGTAAGGCGGCGGGCTGGAGTGGGCTTGCTTATTGCCCCACAGCTCAGCCGCCATGTGTTGGAGTTCACCCCGGTGAACGAGAGGGTTGCGTCCCTACGCCTACAAGTAGGGGACAGGTCTCTGACTGTTGTCTCGGCCTATGCACCGAACAGCAGCTCAGAGTACCCAACCTTCTTGGAGTCCCTGGGAGGGGTGCTGGATAGTGCCCCAACTGGGGACTCCATTGTTCTCCTGGGGGACTTCAACGCCCACGTGGGTAATGACAGCGAGACTTGGAAGGGGGTGATTGGGAGGAACGGCCTCCCCGATCTGAACCCGAGCGGTGTTCTGTTATTGGACTTCTGTGCCAGTCACAGTTTGTCCATAACGAACACCATGTTCGAGCACAGGGGTGTCCATAAGTGCACATGGCACCAGGACACCCTAGGCCGGAGGTCAATGATAGACTTTGTGGTCGTGTCATCTGATCTCTGGCCGCGTGTCTTGGACACTCGGGTAAAGAGAGGGGCAGAGCTGTCAACTGATCACCACCTGGTGGTGAGTTGGATGCGCTGGACTGGGAGGAGGCCGGATAGACTCGGCAGGCCCAAACGTGTTGTGAGGGTCTGCTGGGAACATCTGGCCGAGCCCTCCGTCCGCGCAGCCTTCAACTCCCACCTCCGGGAGAGCTTCTCACAGATCCCGAGGGAGGTTGGAGACATTGAGTCCGAGTGGACCATGTTCTCCACTTCCATTGTCGAAGCTGCTGCTCGGAGCTGTGGCCGCAGGGTCTCTGGCGCCTGTCGTGGCGGCAATCCCCGAACCCGGTGGTGGACACCGGAAGTAAGGGATGCCGTCAAGCTGAAGAAGGAGTCCTACCGGGCACTGCTAGCTCATAGGACTCCCGAGGCAATCGACAGGTACCGGCAGGCCAAGCGAGCCGCAGCCCGGGCTGTGGTGGAGGCAAAAACTCGGGTCTGGGAGGAGTTCGGAGAGGCCATGGAGGAGGACTTTCGGTCGGCCTCGAGGAAATTCTGGCAAACCGTCCGGCGCCTCAGGCGGGGGAAGCAGTTCTCCACCAACACTGTTTACAGTGGAAGTGGGGAGCTGTTGACCTCAACTGGGGACATTGTTGGGCGGTGGAAGGAATACTTCGAGGACCTCCTCAATCCCACCACCACGTCTTCCATTGAGGAAGCAGAGACTGGGTTCTCAGAGGCGGACTCGTCCATCTCCCAAGCTGAAGTCACCGAGGTTGTTGTGAAGCTCCTCGGTGGCAAGGCACCGGGAGTGGATGAGATTCGCCCAGAGTTCCTTAAGTCTCTGGATGTGCAGGGACTGTCGTGGCTGACTCGTCTCTGCAACATCGCGTGGCGGGTGGGGACAGTACCTCTGGACTGGCAGACCGGGGTGGTGGTCCCTCTCTTTAAGAAGGGGGATCGGAGGGTGTGTTCCAACTACAGAGGGATCACACTCCTCAGCCTCCCCGGGAAAGTCTATTCCAGGGTACTGGAGAGGAGGGTCCGGCCGTTAGTCGAACCTCGGATCCAAGAGGAACAATGCGGTTTTCGTCCTGGTCGTGGAACACTGGACCAGCTCTATACCCTCCGCCAGGTGCTTGAGGGTTCGTGGGAGTTCGCCCAACCAGTCCACATGTGTTTTGTGGATCTGGAGAAGGCGTTCGACCGCGTCCCCCGAGATGTCCTGTGGGGGGTGCTCCGGGAGTACGGAGTCCGGGGTCCCTTGTTGAGGGCTGTTCGGTCCTTGTATTCCCGGAGCAGGAGTCTGGTTCGCATTGCCGGCAGTAAGTCGGACCTGTTCCCTGTGCACGTTGGCCTCCGGCAGGGGTGTCCTTTGTCACCGGTTCTGTTCATCATATATATGGACAGAATTTCTAGGCACAGCCGGGGGCCGGAGGGGGTCCGGCTTGGGGACCACAGAATCTCATCTCTGCTATTTGCGGATGATGTGGTTCTGTTGGCCCTATCAAGCCTGGATCTCCAGCGTGCACTGACACGGTTCGCAGCCGAGTGTGAAGCAGCTGGGATGAGGATCAGCACCTCTAAATCCGAGGCCATGGTTCTCGACCGGAAAAAGGTGGCTTGCCCCCTCCAGGTCGGTGGAGTGCCCTTGTCCCAAGTGGAGGAGTTTAAGTATCTTGGGGTCTTGTTCACGAGTGGGGGAAAGATGGAGCGTGAGATCGACAGGCGGATCGGTGCAGCGTCTGCAGTTATGCGGACGTTGTATCGGTCCGTCATGGTGAAGAAGGAGCTGAGCCAAAAAGCGAAGCTCTCGATTTACCGGTCGATCTTCGTTCCTACCCTCACCTATGGTCATGAACTATGGGTCATGGCCGAAAGAACGAGATCCCGGATACAAGCGGCTGAAATGAGCTTCCTCCGTAGGGTGGCTGGGCGTACCCTTAGAGATAGGGTGAGGAGCTCAGTCACCAGGGAGGAGCTCGGAGTAGAGCCGCTGCTCCTCCACATTGAGAGGAGCCAGCTGAGGTGGCTCGGGCATCTATTTCGGATGCCCCCCGGACGCCTCCCTAGGGAGGTGTTTCGGGCATGTCCCTCCGGTAGGAGGCCTCGGGGCAGACCCAGGACACGCTGGAGGGACTATGTCTCTCGGCTGGCCTGGGAACGCCTTGGGGTGCCACCGGAGGAGCTGGAGGAAGTGTCTGGGGCGAGGGAAGTCTGGGCAACTCTGCTCAGACTGCTGCCTCCGCGACCCGGCCCCGGATAAAGCGGTAGCCAATGGATGGATGGATGGATGTACTGTGCAGGTCTGTGCTAAAACTTAACCATGTTATTGATGTTGTAACAAAAACGGTTAACTTTATCAGGGCACGAGCATTAAATCACAGGCAGTTTGTTGCACTTTTAGAGGAGCATGAGAATGAACATGGTGACATCATGTACCACACAGCTGTCAGATGGCTCAGTCTGGGCAAAGTGCTCAAAAGATTTTGGGACCTGAAAACAGAGATTCAAGAGTTTTGTGAGATGAAAGGCAAAAACATCCCGAGCTTTCAGATATGAACTGGATGGCAGATTTTGCATTTGCTGTTGATGTGACGGCACTGATGAATGAACTGAGCACTAAACTGCAAGGCAAGGGCCTTTTCGTTCATGACATGCATAACCTTGTGAAGGCTTTTATGAGAAAGTTGCTGTTTCTTTCAAGTCAACTACAGAACAACACTCTCACTCACATGCAAACCCTTAAAGAAGTCAGACCATCAGCTAATCATCTCTGCAGGTACTCATCCATGTTAGGAGATTTGCATGGTGAGTTTTTAAGGCGATTTGATGATTGTAAAAACATTGAGGATGAAATGCACCTGGTTTCCTCTCCCTTTGCCTGCAGAGTAGATGATGCACCCAGTGATGTTCAGCTGGAGCTCATTGACCTGCAGTCTGACACAGTACTGGCAGAGCACGTTAAGTCAGCATCACTGCTGGAGTTCTACTCATCTCTTAAGGAGGAGAACTTTCCAAACATGAGGAGACATGCTCAGAAGATGTTGGTTCTGTTTGGATCTACCTACATATGTGAACAAACATTCTCAGTAATGAAGTTTACCAAATCCAGGTTCAGATCCTCTCTTACTGATGATCATCTGTCAGCTGTGCTTTGCATCTCCACCTCAGACATTCAACCTGACTTTGATGCACTCGTTAAAGGGCAGCAAAGGCTAGATTTCTCTCACTGAACAAGAAAATACACAAAAGTGTGTTCACTATTACTTTTTGTCTGCACAGCTTGGCAGTTTGACAATCATTATGTGACATATCTTGTTAATGATATTTGACATACAAAGACATTGTGATGTCTTAATAGAAAAAAGTGTTTTTGGTTAATGTAATTAAAAAAAGAGTTACAAATGTTTCATGTTTACAATTGTTTTGAATAACTGTACTGAATAAAAACATTTTTTGTTAAAATAACCCTCACTTTCTCTTTACCTAATAATAACACAGACACTTACCAGCATGTGTAAACAATGCCATTTGCTGCTTTCAATGTAGAAATAAAATTCATATGCAGAATAGAGTTTAAACTTTTGGCCCGGCCCTCCACAATATTTTCTGCTTCTCATTTGGCCCCTTCGGAAAAATAATTGCCCACCCCTGCTCAAGGCGCTGAAAAACTTGCTTTAGGTGTGAAAAATGCTCCTCAACTGAAGAACTAGCCACCAAGATGTCGTCCAGGTAAACAGAAACGAAAGCGAGGTCGCGCAGCACAGAGTCCATCAACCTCTGAAAAGCCGTGCCTCTACTCTTGCCTGGCCATAATAAAACATAAAAAAATGACAAGAAAGAATAGAAAGTGTCATCTGCTCAGTGTATTGACACATCTTATACACAGCAGACACAAATTGCACTTAACAAGTTTTGAACAATCAAAACTCAGTAACCAATCAGGTGTCTAACATTGATTTTTTTTTTTAGAGAATCAAAACCACAATATAAATAAAGCTTTCAATTTCTATTCAATAAAATGTGCCCATCTTTTCTAAAACTCTCTCTCCCTCTCCCTCTCTCTCTCTCTCTCTCTCTCTCTCTCTCTCTCTCTCTCTCTCTCTCTCTCTCTCTCTCTCTCTCTCGCCCCGCTTCCTCATTAGTTTTAATTTTGTTTTTTTTCCGGAATAAATGTGAATGTTTGATGAGAGGCTGTATCTGGCAGCATGAGTCACTCATTGAGTAAAAAGAAAAAAGTGATGGCACGTGTCGCCCCAATTAATCCCTAAAACACAAGAGCCTCTAAACGTATTGAGAACAGGTAGGAAGCATGTTACAAGCTAATAAAACTAGTAAACAGAGTCCATGTGTGTATCAGTGAAAGTGAGCGGGTTTTATGTTTCTATGTTTCTTCAGGTGAGATGTCCAGTTCCTGGACGTTCACAGCACTTTCACGGCTGGGAGACATAGTTTGCATTGTACAGAGAGGTTAAGAGATTTCTCCGACTTTAAAACATAGTGATGAAAGCAACTCTCTGCATAATCCATGGCAAAGCATGGATTGTCAGCCTGAAAGCGTCGGGAAGTGTCGCAATGCCAATGCATGGCGCATGTGACAGCTGCATTTCTAGTTTATTCCATCTGATTTCTACTGTAATCCTGCTCAGTAATCCCAGTTTTTATCGAATATACCTGTAATGAGATTACACATTTTTTTTTGTACTGTAACAGAATACAGTTATATGTTATATAACATATATGTTATATGTTTTTTGTATCCTAGTTATGAAACACTGTTACATGTATTCCATTACTACCCAACCCTGGTTGCACCTAAACATGTGATACACACTCAGACCTTACTGAGACTTAATAAACTAAAGTTTTCTAGCTGTGCAATGACTTGAAGTAAAGCTCTGGTAAACAAGCTGCATGTAATGATGTTCATGTAGGTACAAACAGCCAGAAGAGTCTTTAGAGCCAGAAGTGGACAGACGAAATCACCTTGTACTGCAGGTGACAGGAGGAGCAGCAAGGTGGGCGAGATACAGGTTCTGGGAGATTCCCACAACACACTGTAGACAAAAGAAAAGTGTTAAATGCACAGGTTCCACAAGTTGAGAGACTCTTAAGATCAACACCAGGAGACACCAGATCACTTTGATTGATTGTGAGGACAACACACACGGAGTGAGGTGGTATTGCAAGGCTAATTGCAGGAGGAAAGGTTTGTTTTGTAGAATGGGTCTCTTGTATTAAATTCAATGTAATTTGGATCAAATATCTTTGTTATTTTAAAAGCATGTTTTGTTGTGAGATGTAATTTAATTTAATCACAATAACCAGCCAAAGTATTTTCTATGTTTACTACGTTTAAAACTAAATGATCAACCATCTCAACAGTCATTGGTGGACATTTAATGTATGTTTCATCACCTGAAGAGTCCAACTTTGCTTTACATCTTTAACTTATATACAAGTGAAATCACAGCTCTAAGTTCTTGTTACTGAATAGTCCCTAAACGGCTCACCTACATGGCTGTGAGGCCCTGTCCGGAGGGATGGATGAGCCCGATGAAACGTGGGATCAGCCGTTGGTGGAGATTTCCACTCAACCCTTTGAAGCGCTGCTCCCACGTTCCTCCACTTGGACCATGGTTTAATCGAGGAAAATCATGTCACACTGAAAAAACAATTCTGTCATTTCATTTTTGAGTGTACTTTTTTAAGATAGAGCTTCTCAGGCTGGTTTAATCAAGTAAAATCATGTTACTGTCTTAAAGGTGTACAGGATGATTTTCTTTTTCCGGGTGGATCATCAAGAGTGTTGGTCCTCCCAACTGTCAATCATTCTGGTGATATATTACGCAAGGCCGTCGTACGTGCTCGTCCCCAGGTAGCGTGGATCTATTAGTTTTCACTTTCTGCGCATGCGCGCTTTCAGGTGTATATGGTGAGCTACGCCTTCAGCGAGCTCGCAGTTCTCACCGGGTACTTTGAAAATGGCAGAGGGTCACAAAAGAGAAAAAGTGTCTTCGAAGTGTATGAGAAGAAGAGAAAGGCTTCGGAAGAGAGAAACAAGACCAGAGTGTTTTTGGGAGATTCTTTCACACGATGGCGTGCGCTGAAAGCCCAGGTTGGGCTTCCCACTGATGCTTCGGTCGCGAAGTTTCTACTCGACAGGTAAAGTTTGGCATTCTATTTGAAGAAATCCATTTCAAATCACTTCCAGTAAAAGTTATCTACGTCTATATTGTAACTTTCCAGGGTTGATTAGTGGAAAAAGTTCAAATCTTCTTGTAAAGTGAGCTTGTGTAAGCGATGCTGACTTGTGACTTGTAAACAGTGCGTGCACGAGGAGAACTGGGCTCGTTCATGTCTCTCGCACACGTTTTAGTAGGCGTTCCGTCTCGGGAGCAGGTAGAGCTTTGCGCATGTGCATTTTTCAAAATCTTTCCTAAAATTCGGGAAAATCCTACTGTACACCTTTAAGATAGAGCTGCTCAGGCTGGTTTAATTGAGAAAAAAATCATGTTATTTTCTTAAGATAGAGCTGCTGAGGCTGGTTTAATCTAGACAAATCGTGTTACTGTCTTTATATAGAGCTGATCTTGCTGGTTTAATCTAGAAAATCACGTGCTGCTCAGGCTGGTTTAATCTCAAAAAATCGTGTTACTGCCTTTAGATAGAGCTGATCAGGCTGGTTTGATCTAGAAAATCACATTACTGTCTTTAGATAGAGCTGATCAGGCTGGTTTGATTTAGAAAATCACGTTACTGTCTCTAGATGGAGCTGCTCAGGCTGGTTTAATAAAAAAAAAAAAAAAAAAAAAAAAAAATCAATCCCGTTACTGTCTTTAGATATAGCATCTCAGACTGGTTTAATCTAGAGAAATCGTGTTACTGACTTTAGGTAGAGATGCTTAGTGTTGGAATTCGTTCCTGTGTTCCCCTGAATTCCTGCTTGTTCGTTTGATCCGGGAGAGGCAGGAACAGAGTTAATTTCTTCAATAGTGAATTTAATAATCACACAAACAAGAGATTACAAAAATACATATATCAGATTACATAATACGAGCTCAGACCGTTCTTCCTTGCAGACCCAAGTATGCAGGCCAGGTTTACAATGAAGAAGGGCACAACTGCAACACGTGGTTCATATTTATACATTTGCATACACCACCTCAACCTCACATTGGTCGGTTCCTCGTGATGTATGCGTTGCTATGGTGAATTTGCTATTCCTTTGTTCCCAAAACTGCTTCAAACTGGTTCTTCTCAGAGCTTGACGTTCTGTGGGACAAAGTGACCTCTGACCTCTTATCTGTTGATCCAATCGTACCTTGACCATGTTTTTGCAAGTAGAGCACTGAGGAGACATCGACAACCAACTTGGAATGTCCCTGAACATGGATTTATAGATGTGTTTTCCCAACTTGGGCACTGGGTGTAGAACCCCACTAGTGTAGAAACACAACTGAATACAATATGTCCAGTTGTCACACAGAAAACGAATGTTCCTTCAATTCCCCTTTTGACCTCTGACCCCAGAGGTCAATAACTAGTGTCAATACAGTATGAGGCACTCTTTGTATAATAGAGGTCATATGTAAGCAAAATCAACAATCATATACTCAAATAGCAACATACAAAACTTTTAAACAGTGGTGACTCCCCCTTGAACTGCAACCTTGTCGTGGTGGGGGAGTTTGAGCTCCCGAATGACCACCTATGTTGCCGGGGGACTTGCCCCTCCTGTGGGCCCACCACCTACAGATGCTGCCGTAGGGGTCGGGTGCATTGTGGATTGGGGGGCAGTCGACGGCAGAGGCCTCGACGACCCGATCCCTGGCCGCAGTTTCAACCAGTTTTATTTAGTGGAGTAACTGCTATTTTCATTTCATCAGTAGTGGCCGAAATGATGCTCCTCACGGGATACAGAGTAATTTTGGAAGAAAGTTTTTATTTCATTAGAACAAACTAGTACTTTCTCAATTCAAGTATAAATGATGTGTTTATCAGGTTCAAGCAGTTTCAACCAGTTTTATTTAATGGAGTAACTGCTATTTTCATTTCATCAGTAGTGGCCGAAATGATGCTCCACACGGGATATAGAGTGATTTTGGAAGAAAGTTTTTATTTCATTAGAACAAACTAGTACTTTCTCAATTCAAGTTTAAATGATGTGTTTATCAGGTTCAAGCAGTTTCAACCAGTTTTATTTAGTGGAGTAACTGCTATTTTCATTTCATCAGTAGTGGCCGAAATGATGCTCCACACGGGATATAGAGTGATTTTGGAAGAAAGTTTTTATTTCATTAGAACAAACTAGTACTTTCTCAATTCAAGTTTAAATGATGTGTTTATCAGGTTCAAGCAGTTTCAACCAGTTTTATTTAATGGAGTAACTGCTATTTTCATTTCATCAGGAGTGGCCGAAATGATGCTCCACACGGGATATAGAGTACTTTTGGAATAAAGTTTTTATTTCATTAGAACAAACTAGTACTTTCTCAATTCAAGGTTAAACATGATGGACTTAGCAGTTGCAAGCACTTTCAAACAATTATATTTAGTGGAGTAGCTGCTATTTTCATTTCATTAGGAGTGGCCGAAATGATGCTCCACACGGGATATAGAGTAATTTTGGAAGAAAGTTTTTATTTCATTAGAACAAACTAGTACTTTCTCAATTCAAGTTTAAATGATGTGTTTATCAGGTTCAAGCAGTTTCAACCAGTTTTATTTAGTGGAATAACTGCTATTTTCATTTCATCAGGAGTGGCCGAAATGATGCTCCACACGGGATATAGAGTACTTTTGGAATAAAGTTTTTATTTCATTAGAACAAACTAGTACTTTCTCAATTCAAGGTTCAACATGATGGACTTAGCAGTTGCAAGCACTTTCAAACAATAATATTTAGTGGAGTAGCTGCTATTTTCATTTCATTAGGAGTGGCCGAAATGATGCTCCACACGGGATATAGAGTAATTTTGGAAGAAAGTTTTTATTTCATTACAACAAACTAGTACTTTCTCAATTCAAGTTTAAACATGATGGACTTAGCAGTTGCAAGCACTTTCAACCAATTATATTTAGTGGAGTAGCTGCTATTTTCATTTCATTAGGAGTGGCCGAAATGATGCTCCACACGGGATATAGAGTAATTTTGGAAGAAAGTTTTTATTTCATTAGAACAAACTAGTACTTTCTCAATTCAAGTTTAAATGATGTGTTTATCAGGTTCAAGCAGTTTCAACCAGTTTTATTTAGTGGAATAACTGCTATTTTCATTTCATCAGGAGTGGCCGAAATGATGCTCCACACGGGATATAGAGTACTTTTGGAATAAAGTTTTTATTTCATTAGAACAAACTAGTACTTTCTCAATTCAAGGTTAAATGATGTGTTTATCAGGTTCAAGCAGTTTCAACCAGTTTTATTTAGTGGAGTAACTGCTATTTTCATTTCATTAGGAGTGGCCGAAATGATGCTCCACACGGGATATAGAGTGATTTTGGAAGAAAGTTTTTATTTCATTAGAACAAACTAGTACTTTCTCAATTCAAGTTTAAATGATGTGTTTATCATGTTCAAGCAGTTTCAACCAGTTTTATTTAATGGAGTAACTGCTATTTTCATTTCATCAGGAGTGGCCGAAATGATGCTCCACACGGGATATAGAGTACTTTTGGAATAAAGTTTTTATTTCATTAGAACAAACTAGTACTTTCTCAATTCAAGGTTAAACATGATGGACTTAGCAGTTGCAAGCACTTTCAAACAATTATATTTAGTGGAGTAGCTGCTATTTTCATTTCATCAGTAGTGGCCGAAATGATGCTCCACACGGGATATAGAGTAATTTTGGAAGAAAGTTTTTATTTCATTAGAACAAACTAGTACTTTCTCAATTCAAGTTTAAATGATGTGTTTATGAGGTTCAAGCAGTTTCAACCAGTTTTATTTAGTGGAGTAACTGCTATTTTCATTTCATCAGGAGTGGCCGAAATGATGCTCCTCACGGGATATAGAGTACTTTTGGAATAAAGTTTTTATTTCATTAGAACAAACTAGTAGTTTCTCAATTCAAGGTTAAACATGATGGACTTAGCAGTTGCAAGCACTTTCAAACAATTATATTTAGTGGAGTAGCTGCTATTTTCATTTCATCAGGAGTGGCCGAAATGATGCTCCACACGGGATATAGAGTACTTTTGGAATAAAGTTTTTATTTCATTAGAACAAACTAGTACTTTCTCAATTCAAGGTTAAATGATGTGTTTATCAGGTTCAAGCAGTTTCAACCAGTTTTATTTAGTGGAGTAACTGCTATTTTCATTTAATTAGGAGTGGCCGAAATGATGCTCCACACGGGATATAGAGTGATTTTGGAGAAAGTTTTTATTTCATTAGAACAAACTAGTACTTTCTCAATTCAAGTTTAAATGATGTGTTTATGAGGTTCAAGCAGTTTCAACCAGTTTTATTTAGTGGAATAACTGCTATTTTCATTTCATCAGGAGTGGCCGAAATGATGCTCCACACGGGATATAGAGTACTTTTGGAATAAAGTTTTTATTTCATTAGAACAAACTAGTAGTTTCTCAATTCAAGGTTAAACATGATGGACTTAGCAGTTGCAAGCACTTTCAAACAATTATATTTAGTGGAGTAGCAGCTATTTTCATTTCATTAGGAGTGGCCAAAATGATGCTCCACACGGGATATAGAGTAAT
The DNA here is from genome assembly GCF_963422515.1 of Blennius ocellaris. Classification (NCBI taxonomy): domain Eukaryota; kingdom Metazoa; phylum Chordata; class Actinopteri; order Blenniiformes; family Blenniidae; genus Blennius; species Blennius ocellaris. The sequence continues at coordinate 28,294,176 of NC_137659.1, read as the reverse complement.
TTAGGAAGAAAGTTTTTATTTCAATACAACAAACTAGTACTTTCTCAATTCAAGTTTAAATGATGTGTTTATCAGGTTCAAGCAGTTTCAACCAGTTTTATTTAGTGAAGTAACTGCTATTTTCATTTCATCAGGAGTGGCCGAAATGATGCTCCACACTGGATATAGAGTAATTTTGGAATAAAGTTTTTATTTCCTTAGAGCAAACTGGTACTTTTCAATTCAAGTTTAAACATGAAGTGTTTATTAGGTTATAGCAGTTTCAACCTCTTTTATTATGCTAGGTTTGACTGTTATGGTCTTTTCATCAGTTGTTGCCGAAAAGATGCTTCAGACGAGATACTGAGTATGTTTTTAGAATAAAGTTTTAATTTCATTAGGACAAACTCGTACTTTCACTATTCAAGTATCTACCCAGATAAATGTACACTAACACAACTATTGCTCAACCAAGGTGCTAAAAACACTGTGTTATAGTTGCGAGGTTACAATTTGTATAGACTACAGAAGTGAAAGCCACAGGTTTAACCATCACCTGTGCATTAACAACATTTTCGCACTTTTCGAAACACAACTTTTGCGTGACTCCTACCATGAGTCGTCAGAGACACTGCGTGCTCAGAGCAAAGATACCTCGGGAGCCACATGACCCAGTTGAAGACTGTTGTCGCCGGTCTTCTATGGCTGTCAACACAGGAGAGAAGAAACCTCAACAGCGAGTTGCTATGACACACATCCATCAGTGCTCTCAGCCGCACCACCACGTGGTCTCGCAGCTCTTTCACTCCTTTTCAGGAGAAGGAACATTGTAATTTTCCAGCACCTCACAGTGCTATCAGCTCCCTCACTCTCTCCACCGGAGAGAACCAGGATGTTCTAGCTCAGATGACTCTGACCATTCCGATATCCCAAGGGTACCGGTCTTTGGACCAGCCAGCTTGAGTCCCTTGCAGAGGACATAGAGCAGTTCGAACCAAACAACCCGGAAATTCGTGTAGCGGACTACCTGGGGGAGATTGAACGCTGCCTCTTCAACCTGCCTCATCCTTCGTCCCGAGAGAAGCTTACGCTTCTCTGGAAGATGACATCCAGGAGTGTCCATGTTTACATAGAGTCCCTCCCATCTGCCATCAGAGACCATTACTCAGCCCTCTGTCATGCACTTAGGGAAGCAGGATCATCTGCACAATGATCCTGCCTCTGCAAACTTTATTGCATTTACAATCACTCAAAAGGGGGCGGAGACTCCCAGATAGTATTTATAGGTGCCTACGGGCTGCCGACTTCCAAGGCCACAATGCACCAGGATTGGACAAAGACCAGACTTTTAAGTCCCTCTTCGTTAACAACCTCCACAACAGTGTGAGGATCGATGTCGCCCTTTTCTGCAGGACCAAAAACCCCACCATGAAAGACCTCCGCAAACATGCGCAGATGGTGTGGGAGCTGCACCACCGTTCAGGTGAAAACTATGATGGTGATGCAGGTGTCCTGAGGTCTCAGGTGAGGAGAGGTAAGTCTAAAAACCGAGGCTGAGGTCAGACTCAAAACAACTGGGATGCAGATGTCCCACAGTGGATTAAAACCTGCATCAGAGAGGTGAAGCAGCACCTGAACCCGCCTGGTAAGAAGGGACCTGGCTCCCCCTGACCGCATGACTTAGCCCCTCCCCTCCGCACACAAAGTTCATTTTGGCAGGAGGAGGAGATCCAGGAGGTGAAAGAGGCCCATTTGACATTCTTGGGTAATCTTGGCTATGCCAACCACAGATACACTTCAGTGGTGGTAGGGGTTGTTGACACTCTCTCACTGCTTGGTACTGGGTCAGAAATCCCCCTCATGTGTTCAGACACCTTCGCACGGGTTGCTAGAACCACGCTTGCGCATGCCACTTAAGGAAAGCCACTTCAGGTGGAAGAGTGTAGCATAAACATCCGAGGCTTCACTCAGGACTTGCACCACATCACTCAATGTGTCTGGGTCAACAGCTTTCCAGGACATGTCAGCGACGCATCCCATCCACGTCACTGATCTGGACACAGAAGAACTGCTTATTGGTCAGGACATCCTAAACCGACTCGCTGCCACCAAACGGCGCCTTTGGTCCCAAGTCATCAGCCCGACTCCCATTGGCTAAGAACTAGGCCACCCAGCTTCCAACAGCCATCGTTCAGCCAACCCACAGGTCCAAAATCTGACACCTATCTGACACCTGGTCAGATTAAAGTGACCGCATTTCCACCTTTAGAGATGTTAACTGACAGTTCATTCCACAATCTTGAACTAATTCTCATCTCATTGACAATCTGCCTTCGTCCCTCACCAGCGACGACACGCATGACACAATTCTCCTCATTTCCACAACCAAAACCATCACCAGCACTCACCATGTTAACCTTGAACCTTCATGGTACAAAACCGAGCACCGAAGGTGACATGGTTGTGCACGCTCCAATGACTCAACCAGAGAATACAGACATTTCAGGTAAACAGACCATGTCTGTACCAGAAGAACCTTATTCAGGCTTCGAGTCAAAGACCGAGCAACGCTCTGCTGAGGCTCGCGCTTTACCACAACAGAAACAAGGAGATGCATTTGTATGAGGAGGTCTCCCGCGATTATCACACGATCTTCGCAAGGGACTCGCACAAAAGGGGGGGGGAGTCACAGACTCACTCCCCCCGCACCCAGTGCGCGTCCCCACTGACCTCGAGGCACTGCCATCTTCTGAAACCCAGTACATACCCTTTCTAGCTGACGGGGTCAAGCGGTCCTGGGCCTGAATTCACTGGTTTGAAACAGCCTGCGCTCGAATCTCACACCTTCCCTGTTATTCAAAATTGTTATATCTAAAGAGAAACATTAATCAATTTAAATAACACTTTTTTTGGCATTAACTATTTCCAGTTTAGCTGGTGGTGGCCCAATGTCATTATTATTTGATAAATAACCAATTTATTCTAATGAATAATTTTTCATAAATAAATTATTTTTGATAAAATGTTGCTCCGTGCTCTTGTTTATCTTCCAACATGTGAGATGTTGTTGATGAATACACAGCACAGTTCCACAGTAACCAATGTGTTTTACACAGCCACAAAAGAAACAGAACACGTCATCAGTCTGCCACGGGACATACACAGAGAGTCAGTTTAGTATTACCATTAGCATGCATTTAATTGGACTGTGGAAGAAAACCAGAGAACCCTGAGGAAACACATGCACACACAAGTTAATTCCACAAACACCTCCAGGTGGATTTAAACCCACGATTTTCTGTATGTAGCCATTGAGACAATTTGACCATCGTAATTGATAGAGCTGATAAAACATTTATTTGGTATATAGTTGTAATCTCAATATGAAAGGTTGTAGAAATTAATCATGCCCAAAAACTCCTGCAGGGCCTTAACCGAGGCTGGACGAGGAAAATCTGTCACCGCTTGCACCTTAGAAGGCAACGGAATGGCACCCTGAGTTGAAATACGATGACCCAAAAAGTCAATCACAGGCAGACCAAACTGGCACTTAGCAGGGTTGGCAATAAGGCCATGTTCCTCAAGGCCAGACCTGGGCATTTTAAGGCCCGCGGGACCCGATTCTGACCAGCCCGCGAAAGATTGCTTAGAATTAAGAAAACAAAAGCTTCTTTCGAATTTTAATGCGTGGACTAAAACCTTCGGCTGTATAAACTAAAACGGAAATGCTTTTACTTTGAAGCCTGTTTATTTATGAACAGTGTACGTAACCTACGTACGTCGTATACGTACCCCGTAAAACAAGTCAATCAGTGCATGTGATTAGCGGTCATTGTCGCCCCTCAATGATGTACGGGCACGTCAAGAAAAGAAAGGTGGATGCTGAAGGCCGAAATTTCAAGAAGATTTGGAGCACTAAATATTTGTTTACTGAAGTCGGTGGTAAACCCGTCTGTTTAGTTTGTGGTGAGCACGTCGCCGTGTTTAAGGAGTATAATGTGAGTCGGCATTACGAGACAAAACACGCGGAGAAATACAGACACTTGGTGGAGGCTGAGAGAGCGCGAATATCAGAAGACTTGCTAGCAAAGCTAGCAAAACAACAAGGCTGTTTTAGCAAGCTACACACAGCCCGGGATGCAGCGACCAAGACCAGCTTCGTCATATCCCACAAAATCGCTAAAAACAGCAAGCCGTTCTCGGATGGCGAGTTTGTGAAAGAGTGCTTGGTGGACTCTGCCGCGCTAATATGCCCTGAGAATAAAGAAGCATTTGAAAAAGTCCCGCTGTCCAGGCGAACCGTCACCAGAAGGGTGGAAGGAATCGCGGAGAATCTCGAATGTCAGCTCAAAAGTGGAGTTGAAAGTTTTGACTTTTTCTCTTTGGCTTTGGATGAGAGCTGTGATGTCCGTGACACTGCCCAGTTACTGGTGTTTCTCCGGGGAATAAGGCAGGACTTCAAGATTACGGAGGAGCTGGCAGCATTGAGGTCAATAAAAGGAACGACAACGGGAAGCGATCTGTTCAAGGAGGTCGATGCATGCATGGTCAAGCTTGGACTGAAATGGGACAAACTGGTAGGCGTCACTACTGATGGTTGTCTGAATATGACAGGAAAACATGTCGGACTTTTGAAACAGATCCAAGATAAAGTGACTGAACTCGGCACAGAGCATCATTTAGTGTTGATACATTGTATTATACATCAGCATGTACTGTGCAGGTCTGTGCTAAAACTTAACCATGTTATTGATGTTGTAACAAAAACGGTTAACTTCATCAGGGCACGAGCATTAAATCACAGGCAGTTTGTTGCACTTTTAGAGGAGCATGAGAATGAACATGGTGACATCATGTACCACACAGCTGTCAGATGGCTCAGTCTGGGCAAAGTGCTCAAAAGATTTTGGGACCTGAAAACAGAGATTCTAGAGTTTTGTGAGATGAAAGGCAAAAACATCCCGAGCTTTCAGATATGAACTGGATGGCAGATTTTGCATTTGCTGTTGATGTGACGGCACTGATGAATGAACTGAGCACTAAACTGCAAGGCAAGGGCCTTTTCGTTCATGACATGCATAACCTTGTGAAGGCTTTTATGAGAAAGTTGCTGTTTCTTTCAAGTCAACTACAGAACAACACTCTCACTCACATGCAAACCCTTAAAGAAGTCAGACCATCAGCTAATCATCTCTGCAGGTACTCATCCATGTTAGGAGATTTGCATGGTGAGTTTTTAAGGCGATTTGATGATTGTAAAAACATTGAGGATGAAATGCACCTGGTTTCCTCTCCCTTTGCCTGCAGAGTAGATGATGCACCCAGTGATGTTCAGCTGGAGCTCATTGACCTGCAGTCTGACACAGTACTGGCAGAGCACGTTAAGTCAGCATCACTGCTGGAGTTCTACTCATCTCTTAAGGAGGAGAACTTTCCAAACATGAGGAGACATGCTCAGAAGATGTTGGTTCTGTTTGGATCTACCTACATATGTGAACAAACATTCTCAGTAATGAAGTTTACCAAATCCAGGTTCAGATCCTCTCTTACTGATGATCATCTGTCAGCTGTGCTTTGCATCTCCACCTCAGACATTCAACCTGACTTTGATGCACTCGTTAAAGGGCAGCAAAGGCTAGATTTCTCTCACTGAACAAGAAAATACACAAAAGTGTGTTCACTATTACTTTTTGTCTGCACAGCTTGGCAGTTTGACAATCATTATGTGACATATCTTGTTAATGATATTTGACATACAAAGACATTGTGATGTCTTAATAGAAAAAAGTGTTTTTGGTTAATGTAATTAAAAAAAGAGTTACAAATGTTTCATGTTTACAATTGTTTTGAATAACTGTACTGAATAAAAACATTTTTTGTTAAAATAACCCTCACTTTCTCTTTACCTAATAATAACACAGACACTTTTCAGCATGTGTAAACAATGCCATTTGCTGCTTTCAATGTAGAAATAAAATTCATATGCAGAATAGAGTTTAAACTTTTGGCCCGGCCCTCCACAATATTTTCTGCTTCTCATTTGGCCCCTTCGGAAAAATAATTGCCCACCCCTGCTCAAGGCGCTGAAAAACTTGCTTTAGGTGTGAAAAATGCTCCTCAACTGAAGAACTAGCCACCAAGATGTCGTCCAGGTAAACAGAAACGAAAGCGAGGTCGCGCAGCACAGAGTCCATCAACCTCTGAAAAGCCGTGCCTCTACTCTTGCCTGGCCATAATAAAACATAAAAAAATGACAAGAAAGAATAGAAAGTGTCATCTGCTCAGTGTATTGACACATCTTATACACAAATTGCACTTAACAAGTTTTGAACAATCAAAACTCAGTAACCAATCAGGTGTCTAACATTGTTTGTTTTTTTTAGAGAATCAAAACCACAATATAAATAAAGCTTTCAATTTCTATTCAAGAAAATGTGCCCATCTTTTCTAAAACTCTCTCTCCCTCTCTCTCTCTCTCTCTCTCTCTCTCTCTCTCTCTCTCTCTCTCTCTCTCTCTCTCTCTCTCTCTCTCTCTCTCTCTCTCTCTCTCTCTCTCTCTCTCTCTCTCTCTCTCTCTCTCTCTCTCTCTCTCGCCCCGCTTCCTCATTAGTTTTAATGTTGTTTTTTTTCCGGAATAAATGTGAATGTTTGATGAGAGGCTGTATCTGGCAGCATGAGTCACTCATTGAGTAAAAAGAAAAAAGTGAGGGCACGTGTCGCCCCAATTAATCCCTAAAACACAAGAGCCTCTAAACGTATTGAGAACAGGTAGGAAGAATGTTACAAGCTAATAAAACTAGTAAACAGAGTCCATGTGTGTATCAGTGAAAGTGAGAGGGTTTTATGTTTCTATGTTTCTTCAGGTGAGATGTCCAGTTCCTGGACGTTCACAGCACTTTCACGGCTGGGAGACATAGTTTGCATTGTACAGAGAGGTTAAGAGATTTCTCCGACTTTAAAACATAGTGATGAAAGCAACTCTCTGCAGAATCCATGGCAAAGCATGGATTGTCAGCCTGAAAGCGTTGGGAAGTGTCGCAATGCCAATGCATGGCGCATGTGACAGCTGCATTTCTAGTTTATTCCATCTGATTTCTACTGTAATCCTGCTCAGTAATCCCAGTTTTTATCGAATATACCTGTAATGAGATTACACATTTTTTTTTGTACTGTAACAGATTACAGTTATATGTTATATAACATATATGTTATATGTTTTTTGTATCCTAGTTATGAAACACTGTTACATGTATTCCATTACTACCCAACCCTGGTTGCACCTAAACATGTGATACACACTCAGACCTTACTGAGACTTAATAAACTAAAGTTTTCTAGCTGTGCAATGACTTGAAGTAAAGCTCTGGTAAACAAGCTGCATGTAATGATGTTCATGTAGGTACAAACAGCCAGAAGAGTCTTTAGAGCCAGAAGTGGACAGACGAAATCACCTTGTACTGCAGGTGACAGGAGGAGCAGCAAGGTGGGCGAGATACAGGTTCTGGGAGATTCCCACAACACACTGTAGACAAAAGAAAAGTGTTAAATGCACAGGTTCCACAAGTTGAGAGACTCTTAAGATCAACACCAGGAGACACCAGATCACTTTGATTGATTGTGAGGACAACACACACGGAGTGAGGTGGTATTGAAAGGCTAATTGCAGGAGGAAAGGTTTGTTTTGTAGAATGGGTCTCTTGTATTAAATTCAATGTAATTTGGATCAAATATCTTTGTTATTTTAAAAGCATGTTTTGTTGTGAGATGTAATTTAATTTAATCACAATAACCAACCAAAGTATTTTCTATGTTTACTACGTTTTAAACTAAATGATCAACCATCTCAACAGTCATTGGTGGACATTTAATGTATGTTTCATCACCTGAAGAGTCCAACTTTGCTTTACATCTTTAACTTATATACAAGTGAAATCACAGCTCTAAGTTCTTGTTACTGAATAGTCCCTAAACGGCTCACCTACATGGCTGTGAGGCCCTGTCCGGAGGGATGGATGAGCCCGATGAAACGTGGGATCAGCCGTTGGTGGAGATTTCCACTCAACCCTTTGAAGCGCTGCTCCCACGTTCCTCCACTTGGACCATGGTTTAATCGAGGAAAATCATGTCACACTGAAAAAACAATTCTGTCATTTCATTTTTGAGTGTACTTTTTTAAGATAGAGCTTCTCAGGCTGGTTTAATCAAGTAAAATAATGTTACTGTCTTAAAGGTGTACAGGAGGATTTTCTTTTTCCGGGTGGATCATCAAGAGTGTTGGTCCTCCCAACTGTCAATCATTCTGGTGATATATTACGCAAGGCCGTCGTACGTGCTCGTCCCCAGGTAGCGTGGATCTATTAGTTTTCACTTTCTGCGCATGCGCGCTTTCAGGTGTATATGGTGAGCTACGCCTTCAGCGAGCTCGCAGTTCTCACCGGGTACTTTGAAAATGGCAGAGGGTCACAAAAGAGAAAAAGTGTCTTCGAAGTGTATGAGAAGAAGAGAAAGGCTTCGGAAGAGAGAAACAAGACCAGAGTGTTTTTGGGAGATTCTTTCACACGATGGCGTGCGCTGAAAGCCCAGGTTGGGCTTCCCACTGATGCTTCAGTCGCGAAGTTTCTACTCGACAGGTAAAGTTTGGCATTCTATTTGGAGAAATCCATTTCAAATCACTTCCAGTAAAAGTTATCTATGTCTATATTGTAACTTTCCAGGGTTGATTAGTGGAAAAAGTTCAAATCTTCTTGTAAAGTGAGCTTGTGTAAGCGATGCTGACTTGTGACTTGTAAACAGTGCGTGCACGAGGAGAACTGGGCTCGTTCATGTCTCTCGCACACGTTTTAGTAGGCGTTCCGTCTCGGGAGCAGGTAGAGCTTTGCGCATGTGCATTTTTCAAAATCTTTCCTAAAATTCGGAAAATCCTACTGTACACCTTTAAGATAGAGCTGCTCAGGCTGGTTTAATTGAGAAAAAAATCATGTTATTTTCTTAAGATAGAGCTGCTGAGGCTGGTTTAATCTAGACAAATCGTGTTACTGTCTTTATATAGAGCTGATCTTGCTGGTTTAATCTAGAAAATCACGTGCTGCTCAGGCTGGTTTAATCTCAAAAAATCGTGTGCTGCTCAGGCTGGTTTAATCTCAAAAAATCGTGTTACTGCCTTTAGATAGAGCTGATCAGGCTGGTTTGATCTAGAAAATGACATTACTGTCTTTAGATAGAGCTGATCAGGCTGGTTTGATTTAGAAAATCACGTTACTGTCTCTAGATGGTGCTGCTCAGGCTGGTTTGATTTATAAAATCACCTTACTGTCTCTAGATGGAGCTGCTCAGGCTGGTTTAATAAAAAAAAAAAAAATCAATCAATCCCGTTACTGTCTTTAGATATAGCATCTCAGACTGGTTTAATCTAGAGAAATCGTGTTACTGACTTTAGGTAGAGATGCTTAGTGTTGGAATTCGTTCCTGTGTTCCCCTGAATTCCTGCTTGTTCGTTTGATCCGGGAGAGGCAGGAACAGAGTTAATTTCTTCAATAGTGAATTTAATAATCACACAAACAAGAGATTACAAAAATACATATATCAGATTACATAATACGAGCTCAGACCGTTCTTCCTTGCAGACCCAAGTATGCAGGCCAGGTTTACAATGAAGAAGGGCACAACTGCAACACGTGGTTCATATTTATACATTTGCATACACCACCTCAACCTCACATTGGTCGGTTCCTCGTGATGTATGCGTTGCTATGGTGAATTTGCTATTCCTTTGTTCCCAAAACTGCTTCAAACTGGTTCTTCTCAGAGCTTGACGTTCTGTGGGACAAAGTGACCTCTGACCTCTTATCTGTTGATCCAATCGTACCTTGACCATGTTTTTGCAAGTAGAGCACTGAGGAGACATCGCCAACCAACTTGGAATGTCCCTGAACATGGATTTATAGCTGTGTTTTCCCAACTTGGGCAGTGGGAGAAACCCCACTACTGTAGAAACACAACTGAATACAATATGTCCAGTTGTCACACAGAAAACGAATGTTTAACCACTATATTCCTTCAATTCCCCTTTTGACCTCTGACCCCAGAGGTCAATAACTAGTGTCAATACAGTATGAGGCACTCTTTGTGCCTCACAAATAGAGGTCATATGTAAGCAAAATCAACAATCATATACTCAAATAGCAACATACAAAACTTTTAAATGGTGGTGACTCCCCCTTGAACTGCAACCTTGTCGTGGTGGGGGAGTTTGAGCACCCGAATGACCCCCTATGTTGCCGGGGGACTTGCCCCTCCTGTGGGCCCACCACCTACAGATGCTGCCGTAGGGGTCGGGTGCATTGTGGATTGGGGGGCAGTCGACGGCAGAGGCCTCGACGACCCGATCCCCGGCCACAGAATCTGGCTATTGGGACATGGAATGTGACCTCGCTGGGGGGGAAGGAGCCCGAGCTTGTGAGGGAGGCTGAGAGATACCGTCTAGATATAGTCAGGCTCGCCTCCACTTACAGCTTGGACTCCGGAACCCAGCTCCTCGACGGGGGCTGGATACTCCACTGCTCTGGAGTTGCCCGCAGTGTAAGGCGGCGGGCTGGAGTGGGCTTGCTGATTGCCCCGCAGCTCAGCCGCCATGTGTTGGAGTTCACCCCAGTGAACGAGAGGGTTGCGTTCCTACGCCTTCGAGTAGGGGACAGGTCTCTGACTGTTGTCTCGGCCAATGCACCGAACAGCAGCTCAGAGTACCCAACCTTCTTGGAGTCCCTGGGAGGGGTGCTGGATAGTGCCCCAACTGGGGACTCCATTGTTCTCCTGGGGGACTTCAACACCCACGTGGCCAATGACAGTGAGACCTGGAAGGGGGTGATTGGGAGGAACGGCCTCCCCGATCTGAACCCGAGAGGTGTTCTGTTATTGGACTTCTGTGCCAGTCACAGCTTGTCCATAACGAACACCATGTTCGAGCACAGGGGTGTCCATAAGTGCACGTGGCACCAGGACACCCTAGGCCGGAGGTCAATGATAGACTTTGTGGTCGTGTCATCTGATCTCTGGCCGTGTGTCTTTGACACTAGGATAAAGAGAAGGGCACAGCTGTCAACTGATCACCACCTGGTGGTGAGTTGGATGCGCTGGACCGGGAGGAGGATAGACTCGACCCAAACCCAAACGTGTTATGAGGGTCTGCTGGGAACATCTGGCTGAGCCCTCCGTCCGCGCAGTTTTCAACTCCCACCTCTGGGAGAGCTTCTCACAGATCCCGAGGGAGGCTGGAGACATTGAGTCCGAGTGGACCATGTTCTCCACTTCCATTGTCAAAGCTGCTGCTCGGAGCTGTGGCCGCAGGGTCTCTGGCGCCTGTCGTGGCGGCAATCCCCGAACCCGGTGGTGGAAACCGGAAGTAAGGGAGGAGGACTTTCGATCGGTCCCGAGGAAATTCTGACAAACCGTCCGGCGCCTTAGGCAGGGGAAGCAGTTCTCCACCAACACTGTTTACAGTGGATGTGGGGAGCTGTTGACCTCAACTGGGGATATCGTTCAAATGGTATATGGTAAATGGTCTAGATTTATATAGCGCCTTCTAACCACACTGAGGTAGTCCCAAAGCGCTTTACATATCAGCTCATTCACCCATTCACGCTCACATTCACACACCAATGGGACAGAGCTGCCATGCAAGGCACTAGTCGACCACTGGGAGCAATTTAGGGTTCAGTGTCTTGCCCAAGGACACTTCGACACATAGACCGGTGTAGACTGGGATCGAAACTCCGACCTCTCACTCCGAAGACGACCACTCTACCACCCTAGCCACGGTCGTTCAAGATCCCGGATACAAGCGGCTGAAATGAGCTTCCTTCGTAGGGTGGCTGGGCACACCCTTAGAGATAGGGTGAGGAGCTCAGCCACCAGGGAGGAGCTCGGAGTAGAGCCGCTGCTCCTCCACATCGAGAGGAGCCAGCTGAAGTGGCTCGGGCACCTATTTTGGATGCCCCCCGGACGCCTCCCAAGGGAGGTGTTCCGGGCATGTCCCTCCGGTAGGAGGGCTCAGGGCAGACCCAGGACACACTGGAGGGATTATGTCTCTCGGCTGGCCTGGGAACGCCTTGGGGTGCCACCGGAAGAGCTGGAGGAAGTGTCTGGGGTGAGGGAAGTCTGGGCAACTATGCTCAGACTGCTGCCTCCGCGACCCGGCCCCGGATAAGCGGCAGAAAATGGATGGATGGATGGATGGATGGACTTGGCACGTCACATGAACAGAGAGGAGCGCTATTTCACCTCCTCCCTTGCTGTCGTCTACTTCTCTGTGTTCTTCTTACTTCGGTGTACAGGGATTATTCTGCCCTTTGACGTGTGGAGCTGTCTCCTGGATTAGCCGATCCAGGGGCAACTTGTTTCAGATGGATGGAGGTTTCCTGAAGAGTGCGATGTGGTTTTCCCGCCAGAGTACACTGCGACAGATGGCACCGCATTGTTCCTCTTGTATCCAGGGTTCGACTAACGGCCGGACCCTCCTCTCCAGTACCCTGGAATAGACTTTCCTGGGGAGCCTTTGTCACTCAGCCGAACAGCGTGAGACGTCCTCTCGACGACCTTAAATCGACCCGTTGACCTGGGCTCGGACCACTTCCTCTTTATCACCCTGAGAAGTACCCAGGGGCTGGTGTTGAGGATCTCAGCCGAGTCCCCCCTGGCTGCCGGTCCCGGCAACCTGTGCAGAGAAACGAGATTCCAGACATCTCAAAACTGCGTTGTCACATCTCTCACCTGAACATAGATTTTGCTCTTGTATAGATTTGGCTAATGCTTTTTTCTGTCTGCCACTGGCGGATCAGGTGAAACCACTGCAAACAGGTCCGACTTATTGCCGCCAATGCAAACCAAACTCCTGTTCCGGGAATACAAAGACCGAACAGCCCTTAACAAAGGGCCCCGGACTCCATGCTCCCGGAGCACCCCCCCACAGAATGTCTCAGGGGACGCGGTCGAACGCCTTCTCCAGATCCAGAAAACACATGTGGACTGGTTGGGCAAACTCCCATGAACCCTCAAGCAGCTGGTGGAGGGTATAGAGCTGGTCCAGTGTTCCACGACCAGAATGAAAACCGCATTATTCCTCTTGGATCCAAGGTTTGACTAACGGCCGAAAGTCCTCTTCCATGGCCTCTCCGAACTCCTCCCAGACCCGAGTTATTGCCTCCACCACAGCCATGAACTATGGGTCATGACCGAAAGAACGAGATCCCGGATACAAGCGGTTGAAGTGAGCTTCCTGCGTAGGGTGGCTGAGCGCACCCTTAGAGATTATTACTATTTTCATTTCATCAGTAGTGGCCGAAATGATGCTCCACACGGGATATAGAGTAATTTTGGAATAAAGTTTTTATTTCATTACAACAAACTAGTACTTTCTCAATTCAAGTTTAAATGATGTGTTTATCAGGTTCAAGCAGTTTCAACCAGTTTTAATTAGTGAAGTAACTGCTATTTTCATTTCATCAGGAGTGGCCGAAATGATGCTCCTCACGGGATATAAAGTGATTTTGGAATAAAGTTTTTATTTTATTAGAACAAACTAGTACTTTCTCAATTCAAGTTTAAACATGATGGACTTAGCAGTTGCAAGCACTTTCAAACAATTATATTTAGTGGAGTAACTGCTATTTTCATTTCATCAGGAGTGGCCGAAATGATGCTCCTCACGGGATATAGAGTGATTTTGGAATAAAGTTTTTATTTCATTAGAACAAACTAGTACTTTCTCAATTCAACTTTTAAATGATGTGTTTATCAGGTTCAAGCAGTTTCAACCAGTTTTATTTAGTGGAGTAACTGCTATTTTCATTTCATCAGTAGTGGCCGAAATGATGCTCCTCACGGGATACAGAGTGATTTTGGAATAAAGTTATTATTTCATTAGAACAAACTAGTACTTTCTCAATTCAAGTTTAAATGATGTGTTCAACTGCTTGAACAAGCAGTTTCAACCAGTTTTATTTAGTGGAGTAACTGCTATTTTCATTTCATCAGGAGTGGCCGAAATGATGCTCCACACGGGATATAGAGTACTTTTGGAATAAAGTTTTTATTTCATTAGAACAAACTAGTACTTTCTCAATTCAAGGTTAAACATGATGGACTTAGCAGTTGCAAGCACTTTCAAACAATTATATTTAGTGGAGTAGCTGCTATTTTCATTTCATTAGGAGTGGCCGAAATGATGCTCCACACGGGATATAGAGTAATTTTGGAAGAAAGTTTTTATTTCAATACAACAAACTAGTACTTTCTCAATTCAAGTTTAAATGATGTGTTTATCAGGTTCAAGCAGTTGCAACCAGTTTTATTTAGTGGAGTAACTGCTACTTTCAGTTCATCAGTAGTGGCCGAAATGATGCTCCACACGGGATATAGAGTGATTTTGGAAGAAAGTTTTTATTTCATTAGAACAAACTAGTACTTTCTCAATTCAAGTTTAAATGATGTGTTTATCAGGTTCAAGCAGTTTCAACCAGTTTTATTTAGTGAAGTAACTGCTATTTTCATTTCATCAGGAGTGGCCGAAATGATGCTCCTCACGGGATATAGAGTGATTTTGGAATAAAGTTTTTATTTCATTAGAACAAACTAGTACTTTCTCAATTCAAGGTTAAACATGATGGATTAGCAGTTGCAAGCACTTTCAAACAATTATATTTAGTGGAGTAACTGCTATTTTCATTTCATCAGTAGTGGCCGAAATGATGCTCCTCACGGGATATGGAGTGATTTTGGAATAAAGTTTTTATTTCATTAGAACAAACTAGTACTTTCTCAATTAAAGTTTAAATGATGTGTTTAGCAGGTTCAAGCAGTTTCAACCAGTTTTATTTAGTGGAGTAACTGCTATTTTCATTTCATTAGGAGTGGCCGAAATGATGCTCCACACGAGATATAGAGTGATTTTGGAAGAAAGTTTTTATTTCATTAGAACAAACTAGTACTTTCTCAATTCAAGTTTAAATGATGTGTTTATCAGGTTCAAGCAGTTTCAACCAGTTTTATTTAGTGGAGTAACTGCTATTTTCATTTCATCAGTAGTGGCCGAAATGATGCTCCACACGGGATATAGAGTAATTTTGGAAGAAAGTTTTTATTTCAATACAACAAACTAGTACTTTCTCAATTCAAGGTTAAATGATGTGTTTATCAGGTTCAAGCAGTTTCAACCAGTTTTATTTAGTGGAGTAACTGCTACTTTCAGTTCATCAGTAGTGGCCGAAATGATGCTCCTCACGGGATATAGAGTGATTTTGGAATAAAGTTTTTATTTCATTAGAACAAACTAGTACTTTCTCAATTCAAGTTTAAATGATGTGTTTATTAGGTTCAAGCAGTTTCAACCAGTTTTATTTAGTGGAGTAACTGCTTTTTTCATTTCATCAGTAGTGGCCGAAATGATGCTCCACACGAGATATAGAGTGATTTTGGAAGAAAGTTTTTATTTCATTAGAACAAACTAGTACTTTCTCAATTAAAGTTTAAGTGATGTGTTTAGCAGGTTCAAGCAGTTTCAACCAGTTTTATTTAGTGGAGTAACTGCTACTTTCAGTTCATCAGTAGTGGCCGAAATGATGCTCCACACGAGATATAGAGTGATTTTGGAAGAAAGTTTTTATTTCATTAGAACAAACTAGTACTTTCTCAATTCAAGTTTAAATGATGTGTTTATCAGGTTCAAGCAGTTTCAACCAGTTTTATTTAGTGAAGTAACTGCTATTTTCATCTCATCAGGAGTGGCCGAAATGATGCTCCACACGGGATATAGAGTACTTTTGGAATAAAGTTTTTATTTCATTAGAACAAACTAGTACTTTCTCAATTCAAGTTTAAATGATGTGTTTATCAGGTTCAAGCAGTTTCAACCAGTTTTATTTAGTGAAGTAACTGCTATTTTCATTTCATCAGGAGTGGCCGAAATGATGCTCCTCACGGGATATAAAGTGATTTTGGAATAAAGTTTTTATTTTATTAGAACAAACTAGTACTTTCTCAATTCAAGTTTAAACATGATGGACTTAGCAGTTGCAAGCACTTTCAAACAATTATATTTAGTGGAGTAGCTGCTATTTTCATTTCATCAGGAGTGGCCGAAATGATGCTCCTCACGGGATATAGAGTGATTTTGGAATAAAGTTTTTATTTCATTAGAACAAACTAGTACTTTCTCAATTCAACTTTTAAATGATGTGTTTATCAGGTTCAAGCAGTTTCAACCAGTTTTATTTAGTGGAGTAACTGCTATTTTCATTTCATCAGTAGTGGCCGAAATGATGCTCCACACGGGATATAGAGTACTTTTGGAAGAACGTTTTTATTTCATTAGAACAAACTAGTACTTTCTCAATTCAAGGTTAAATGATGTGTTTATCAGGTTCAAGCAGTTTCAACCAGTTTTATTTAGTGGAGTAGCTGCTATTTTCATTTCATCAGGAGTGGCCGAAATGATGCTCCTCACGGGATATAGAGTGATTTTGGAAGAAAGTTTTTATTTCATTAGAACAAACTAGTACTTTCTCAATTCAAGTTTAAATGATGTGTTTATCAGGTTCAAGCAGTTTCAACCAGTTTTATTTAGTGGAGTAACTGCTATTTTCATTTCATCAGGAGTGGCCGAAATGATGCTCCACACGAGATATAGAGTACTTTTGGAATAAAGTTTTTATTTCATTAGAACAAACTAGTACTTTCTCAATTCAAGGTTCAACATGATGGACTTAGCAGTTGCAAGCACTTTCAAACAATTATATTTAGTGGAGTAGCTGCTATTTTCATTTCATTAGGAGTGGCCGAAATGATGCTCCACACGGGATATAGAGTAATTTTGGAAGAAAGTTTTTATTTCAATACAACAAACTAGTACTTTCTCAATTCAAGTTTAAATGATGTGTTTATCAGGTTCAAGCAGTTTCAACCAGTTTTATTTAGTGGAATAACTGCTATTTTCATTTCATCAGGATTGGCCGAAATGATGCTCCACACGGGATATAGAGTACTTTTGGAATAAAGTTTTTATTTCATTAGAACAAACTAGTACTTTCTCAATTCAAGTTTAAATGATGTGTTTATCACGTTCAAGTAGTTTCAACCAGTTTTATTTAGTGGAGTAGCTGCTATTTTCATTTCATTAGGAGTGGCCGAAATGATGCTCCACACGGGATATAGAGTAATTTTGGAAGAAAGTTTTTATTTCATTAGAACAAACTAGTACTTTCTCAATTCAAGTTTAAATGATGTGTTTATCAGGTTCAAGCAGTTTCAACCAGTTTTATTTAGTGGAATAACTGCTATTTTCATTTCATCAGGAGTGGCCGAAATGATGCTCCACACGGGATATAGAGTACTTTTGGAATAAAGTTTTTATTTCATTAGAACAAACTAGTACTTTCTCAATTCAAGGTTAAACATGATGGACTTAGCAGTTGCAAGCACTTTCAAACAATTATATTTAGTGGAGTAGCTGCTATTTTCATTTCATTAGGAGTGGCCGAAATGATGCTCCACACGGGATATAGAGTAATTTTGGAAGAAAGTTTTTATTTCAATACAACAAACTAGTACTTTCTCAATTCAAGTTTAAATGATGTGTTTATCAGGTTCAAGCAGTTTCAACCAGTTTTATTTAGTGGAGTAACTGCTATTTTCATTTCATCAGTAGTGGCCGAAATGATGCTCCTCACGGGATACAGAGTGATTTTGGAATAAAGTTTTAATTTCATTAGAACAAACTTGTATTTTCTCAATTCAAGTTTAAATGATGTGTTTATCATGTTCAAGCAGTTTCAACCAGTTTTATTTAGTGGAGTAACTGCTATTTTCATTTAATCAGTAGTGGCCGAAATGATGCTCCACACGGGATATAGAGTACTTTTGGAATAAAGTTTTTATTTCATTAGAACAAACTAGTACTTTCTCAATTCAAGGTTCAACATGATGGACTTAGCAGTTGCAAGCACTTTCAAACAATTATATTTAGTGGAGTAGCTGCTATTTTCATTTCATTAGGAGTGGCCGAAATGATGCTCCACACGGGATATAGAGTAATTTTGGAAGAAAGTTTTTATTTCAATACAACAAACTAGTACTTTCTCAATTCAAGTTTAAATGATGTGTTTATCAGGTTCAAGCAGTTTCAACCAGTTTTATTTAGTGGAGTAACTGCTATTTTCATTTCATCAGTAGTGGCCGAAATGATGCTCCACACGAGATATAGAGTACTTTTGGAAGAAAGTTTTTATTTCATTAGAACAAACTAGTACTTTCTCAATTCAAGTTTAAATGATGTGTTTATCAGGTTCAAGCAGTTTCAACCAGTTTTATTTAGTGGAGTAACTGCTATTTTCATTTCATCAGGAGTGGCCGAAATGATGCTCCACACTGGATATAGAGTAATTTTGGAATAAAGTTTTTATTTCCTTAGAGCAAACTGGTACTTTTCAATTCAAGTTTAAACATGAAGTGTTTATTAGGTTATAGCAGTTTCAACCTCTTTTATTATGCTAGGTTTGACTGTTATGATCTTTTCATCAGTTGTTGCCGAAAAGATGCTTCAGACGAGATACTGAGTGTGTTTTTAGAATAAATTTATAATTTCATTAGGACAAACTCGTACTTTCACTATTCAAGTATCTACCCAGATAAATGTACACTAACACAACTATTGCTCAACCAAGGTGCGAAAAACACTGTGTTATAGTTGCGAGGTTACAATTTGTATAGACTACAGAAGTGAAAGCCACAGGTTTAACCATCACCTGTGCATTAACAACATTTTCGCACTTTTCGAAAAACAGCTTTTGCGTGACTCCTACCATGAGTCGTCAGAGACACTGCGTGCTCAGAGCAAAGATACCTCGGGAGCCACATGACCCAGTTGAAGACTGTTGTCGCCGGTCTTCTATGGCTGTCTACACAGGAGAGAAGAAACCTCAACAGCGAGTTGCTATGACACACATCCATCAGTGCTCTCAGCCGCACCACCACGTGGTCTCGCAGCTCTTTCACTCCTTTTCAGGAGAAGGAACATTGTAATTTTCCAGCACCTCACAGTGCTATCAGCTCCCTCACTCTCTCCACCGGAGAGAACCAGGATGTTCTAGCTCAGATGACTCTGACCATTCCGATATCCCAAGGGTACCGGTCTTTGGACCAGCCAGCTTGAATCCCTTGCAGAGGACATAGAGCAGTTCGAACCAAACAACCCTGAAATTCGTGTAGCGGACTACCTGGGGGAGATTGAACGCTGCCTCTTCAACCTGCCTCATCCTTCGTCCCGAGAGAAGCTTACGCTTCTCTGGAAGATGACATCCAGGAGTGTCCATGTTTACATAGAGTCCCTCCCATCTGCCATCAGAGACCATTACTCAGCCCTCTGTCATGCACTTAGGGAAGCAGGATCATCTGCACAATGATCCTGCCTCTGCAAACTTTATTGCATTTACAATCACTCAAAAGGGGGCGGAGACTCCCAGATAGTATTTATAGGTGCCTACGGGCTGCCTACTTCCAAGGCCACAATGCACCAGGATTGGACAAAGACCAGACTTTTAAGTCCCTCTTCGTTAACAACCTCCACAACAGTGTGAGGATCGATGTCGCCCTTTTCTGCAGGACCAAAAACCCCACCATGAAAGACCTCCGCAACCATGCGCAGATGGTGTGGGAGCTGCACCACCGTTCAGGTGAAAACTATGATGGTGATGCAGGTGTCCTGAGGTCTCAGGTGAGGAGAGGTAAGTCTAAAAACCGAGGCTGAGGTCAGACTCAAAACAACTGGGATGCAGATGTCCCACAGTGGATTAAAACCTGCATCAGAGAGGTGAAGCAGCACCTGAACCCGCCTGGTAAGAAGGGACCTGGCTCCCCCTGACCGCATGACTTAGCCCCTCCCCTCCGCACACAAAGTTCATTTTGGCAGGAGGAGGAGATTCAGGAGGTGAAAGAGGCCCATTTGACATTCTTGGGTAATCTTGGCTATGCCAACCACAGATACACTTCAGTGGTGGTAGGGGTTGTTGACACTCTCTCACTGCTTGGTACTGGGTCAGAAATCCCCCTCATGTGTTCAGACACCTTCGCACGGGTTGCTAGAACCACGCTTGCGCATGCCACTTAAGGAAAGCCACTTCAGGTGGAAGAGTGTAGCATAAACATCCGAGGCTTCACTCAGGACTTGCACCACATCACTCAATGTGTCTGGGTCAACAGCTTTCCAGGACATGTCAGCGACGCATCCCATCCACGTCACTGATCTGGACACAGAAGAACTGCTTATTGGTCAGGACATCCTAAACCGACTCGCTGCCACCAAACGGCGCCTTTGGTCCCAAGTCGTCAGCCCGACTCCCATTGGCTAAGAACTAGGCCACCCAGCTTCCAACAGCCATCGTTCAGCCAACCCACGGGTCCAAAATCTGACACCTATCTGACACCTGGTCAGATTAAAGTGACCGCATTTCCACCTTTAGAGATGTTAACTGACAGTTCATTCCACAATCTTGAACTAATTCTCATCTCATTGACAATCTGCCTTCGTCCCTCACCAGCGACGACACGCATGACACAACTCTCCTCATTTCCACAACCAAAACCATCACCAGCACTCACCATGTTAACCTTGAACAGGTTCTTCATGGTACATAACCGAGCACCGAAGGTGACATGGTTGTGCACGCTCCAATGACTCAACCAGAGAATACAGACATTTCAGGTAAACAGACCATGTCTGTACCAGAAGAACCTTATTCAGGCTTCGAGTCAAAGACCGAGCAACGCTCTGCTGAGGCTCGCACTTTACCACAACAGAAACAAGGAGATGCATTTGTATGAGGAGGTCTCCCGCGATTATCACACGATCTTCGCAAGGGACTCGCACAAAAGGGGGGGGGGAGTCACAGACTCACTCCCCCCCCACCCAGTGCGCGTCCCCACTGACCTCGAGGCACTGCCATCTTCTGAAACCCAGTACATACCCTTTCTAGCTGACGGGGTCAAGCGGTCCTGGGCCTGAATTCACTGGTTTGAAACAGCCTGCGCTCGAATCTCACACCTTCCCTGTTATTCAAAATTGTTATATCTAAAGAGAAACATTAATCAATTTAAATAACACTTTTTTTGGCATTAACTATTTCCAGTTTAGCTGGTGGTGGCCCAATGTCATTATTATTTGATAAATAACCAATTTATTCTAATGAATAATTTTTCATAAATAAATTAATTTTGATAAAATGTTGCTCCGTGCTCTTGTTTATCTTCCAACATGTGAGATGTTGTTGATGAATACACAGCACAGTTCCTCAGTAACCAATGTGTTTTACACAGCCACAAAAGAAACAGAACACGTCATCAGTCTGCCACGGGACATACATAGAGAGTCAGTTTCGTATTACCATTAGCATGCATTTAATTGGACTGTGGAAGAAAACCAGAGAACCCTGAGGAAACACATGCACACACAAGTTAATTCCACAAACACCTCCAGGTGGATTTAAACCCACGATTTTCTGTATGCAGCCATTGAGACAATTTGACCATTGTAATTGATAGAGCTGATAAAACATTTATTTGGTATATAGTTGTAATCTCAATATGAAAGGTTGTAGAAATTAATCATGCCCAAAAACTCCTGCAGGGCCTTAACCGAGGCTGGACGAGGAAAATCTGTCACCGCTTGCACCTTAGAAGGCAACGGAATGGCACCCTGAGTTGAAATACGATGACCCAAAAAGTCAATCACAGGCAGACCAAACTGGCACTTAGCAGGGTTGGCAAGAAGGCCATGTTCCTCAAGGCCAGACCTGGGCATTTTAAGGCCCGCGGGACCCGATTCTGACCGGCCCGCGAAAGATTGCTTAGAATTAAGAAAACAAAAGCTTCTTTCGAATTTTAATGCGTGGACTAAAACCATCGGCTGTATAAACTAAAACGGAAATGCTTTTACTTTGAAGCCTGTTTATTTATGAACAGTGTACGTAACCTACGTACGTCGTATACGTACCCCGTAAAACAAGTCAATCAGTGCATGTGATTAGCGGTCATTGTCGCCCCTCAATGATGTACGGGCACGTCAAGAAAAGAAAGGTGGATGCTGAAGGCCGAAATTTCAAGAAGATTTGGAGCACTAAATATTTGTTTACTGAAGTCGGTGGTAAACCCGTCTGTTTAGTTTGTGGTGAGCACGTCGCCGTGTTTAAGGAGTATAATGTGAGTCGGCATTACGAGACAAAACACGCGGAGAAATACAGACACTTGGTGGAGGCTAAGAGAGCGCGAATATCAGAAGACTTGCTAGCAAAGCTAGCAAAGCAACAAGGCTGTTTTAGCAAGCTACACACAGCCCGGGATGCAGCGACCAAGACCAGCTTCGTCATATCCCACAAAATCGCTAAAAACAGCAAGCCGTTCTCGGATGGCGAGTTTGTGAAAGAGTGCTTGGTGGACTCTGCCGCGCTAATATGCCCTGAGAATAAAGAAGCATTTGAAAAAGTCCCGCTGTCCAGGCGAACCGTCACCAGAAGGGTGGAAGGAATCGCGGAGAATCTCGAATGTCAGCTCAAAAGTGGAGTTGAAAGTTTTGACTTTTTCTCTTTGGCTTTGGATGAGAGCTGTGATGTCCGTGACACTGCCCAGTTACTGGTGTTTCTCTGGGGAATAAGGCAGAACTTCAAGATTACGGAGGAGCTGGCAGCATTGAGGTCAATAAAAGGAACGACAACGGGAAGCGATCTGTTCAAGGAGGTCGATGCATGCATGGTCAAGCTTGGACTGAAATGGGACAAACTGGTAGGCGTCACTACTGATGGTTGTCCGAATATGACAGGAAAACATGTCGGACTTTTGAAACAGATCCAAGATAAAGTGACTGAACTCGGCACAGAGCATCATTTAGTGTTGATACATTGTATTATACATCAGCATGTACTGTGCAGGTCTGTGCTAAAACTTAACCATGTTATTGATGTTGTAACAAAAACGGTTAACTTCATCAGGGCACGAGCATTAAATCACAGGCAGTTTGTTGCACTTTTAGAGGAGCATGAGAATGAACATGGTGACATCATGTACCACACAGCTGTCAGATGGCTCAGTCTGGGCAAAGTGCTCAAAAGATTTTGGGACCTGAAAACAGAGATTCAAGAGTTTTGTGAGATGAAAGGCAAAAACATCCCGAGCTTTCAGATATGAACTGGATGGCAGATTTTGCATTTGCTGTTGATGTGACGGCACTGATGAATGAACTGAGCACTAAACTGCAAGGCAAGGGCCTTTTCGTTCATGACATGCATAACCTTGTGAAGGCTTTTATGAGAAAGTTGCTGTTTCTTTCAAGTCAACTACAGAACAACACTCTCACTCACATGCAAACCCTTAAAGAAGTCAGACCATCAGCTAATCATCTCTGCAGGTACTCATCCATGTTAGGAGATTTGCATGGTGAGTTTTTAAGGCGATTTGATGATTGTAAAAACATTGAGGATGAAATGCACCTGGTTTCCTCTCCCTTTGCCTGCAGAGTAGATGATGCACCCAGTGATGTTCAGCTGGAGCTCATTGACCTGCAGTCTGACACAGTACTGGCAGAGCACTTTAAGTCAGCATCACTGCTGGAGTTCTACTCATCTCTTAAGGAGGAGAACTTTCCAAACATGAGGAGACATGCTCAGAAGATGTTGGTTCTGTTTGGATCTACCTACATATGTGAACAAACATTCTCAGTAATGAAGTTTACCAAATCCAGGTTCAGATCCTCTCTTACTGATGATCATCTGTCAGCTGTGCTTCGCATCTCCACCTCAGACATTCAACCTGACTTTGATGCACTCGTTAAAGGGCAGCAAAGGCTAGATTTCTCTCACTGAACAAGAAAATACACAAAAGTGTGTTCACTATTACTTTTTGTCTGCACAGCTTGGCAGTTTGACAATCATTATGTGACATATCTTGTTAATGATATTTGACATACAAAGACATTGTGATGTCTTAATAGAAAAAAGTGTTTTTGGTTAATGTAATTAAAAAAAGAGTT